>NC_045617.1:42386258-42693091 GCF_009829155.1 Mustela erminea
CTGTGAATTAAAACAACAATGATATATCACTACATACCTAAAATCCAAAACACTGACACACGAAATGCTGGCAAAAACATGGAGCAGCAGAAATTCTCATTCATTGCTGGTGGACATGCAACATGGTATGGTCACTTTGGAAGACAGTTTGGCAGTGTTTACAAAACTAAACATACTCTTACCATATCATACAGCAGTTGAACTCCTTGGTATATTCTCAGAATGAGCTGAAGACTATATCCACACAAAAAACCTTCACACAAATGTGTTTATGGCAGCTTTATTCATATTGCTAAAACTTAGAGGGAGCCAAGGGTGAAAGGATAAGCAAATTGTGTTACATCCATACAGTGAAATATTATTCAGCAATTAGAAGAAATGAGCTATTAAGCCACCAAAAACAAAACAAAACAAAACAAACGAAATAAAAAACAAACAAAAACATATGTAGAAACTTAAATGCATACAGCTAAATGAAAGAAGCCAATCTGAAAAGGCTACATACAGTGTAATTCCAACTACATAACATTATGAAGATAGTAAGATTAATCATGCCAGAGGTTCAGGGGAAGGGAGCCTGTACCATATGGGAACTCGCTATACATTTTCCTCAATTTTTCTGTAAACCTAAAAGTGCTCAAAAAGTAATTAATTTTTTATTAAAAAGAAGAGAGAGAAAGAGAGCCAAAGTAGGGAAAACGGTGAGCACAGGCTGTACTTCCCAAACTTCTCTCAACCTGTTCATGGTAGGGGGTGACTCTACAGGAGGCTTTAGCTACTTCCAGCCTTACTCAGAAAATTACTGAGAACAATATGTCAACACACCTGCAGTGCATTTATGGCTTAGGCTGCAGAACACCTGTTGGGAAATTTTGCTCAAAGAAAACAAGAGAGAAAAAGTGAATTTTAATGGTAGTTTTAATTATCATTGTAAAAAAATATGAGCTGCATACTGATTAATTAGCAAATTTGGAAATAATTATTTCTCTTGCTGGCAGGATGTGGTGAAGCTAGAATGCTTTAACAATGCAGGTTTCAAAATGTTATAGACCTTTTCTTAATTCCACAAGTTTTTAAAACCCTATAAATACTCTATACTTGAATTCAGTAATTCTATTACTGGTAATTTATGCTATGGAAATGAATTTAGTGAATTACTATTGTACAAGAATGTTTGTTCCTACATTATTTATAATGACAAAACATGGAAACTATCCGAATATTCATATAAAAGGAGAGTGATTAAACAATCTCTGTGCATCAACACAATAGAATGTGACACAGACATTACAAATCATGATTAGGAAGTTTGATTATGGTTGGAATTGTTAATCATCATGATTACAATTAGCTCAACATAGCAATATATGAAAAAGTATAAATACAAAAGCTTTATATATCACATTCTTTTCATTGAATCTCCGCAAGTTTGTACATGCTTACCCCTTAGCTTGGAATAAACAAATCAGTGTATAATAAAACCATGTAAACGTCTTATGTGAATATACAAATACCAATAAGGCTTTGAAGTTGAAAAGACACATGGTAAGATTTAGGTTTTCTTTGTAATTTTTAAATTTTTGTCACTGTATAATAAATGATGAACAGTGCTATCTAGCATAACATTCTCCCAGTCCATTAGGGATTAAAGATACTTGAATGATCACCTTTATTTTTTTTTAAAGATTTTATTTATTTATCTGACAGACAGAGATCACAAGTAGGCAGAGAGGCAGGCAGAGAGAGAGGAAAAAGCAGGCTCCCTGCAGAGCAGAGAGCCCAATGCGGGCTCAATTCCAGGATCCTGGGATCATAACCTGAGCCAAAGGCGAAGCGTTAACCCATTGAGCCACGCAGGTACCCCGAATGATCACCGAATGATCACTACTGTCATTATGGCAGTAACAACACTAGCAAAAAAAAAAAAGTCCTGAAAATTGAGGTACCTTTCCAGATCATTTAACATCCTGACCCCATCACCTCATCTATCCCCCTAACATTTATTTTTTTTAAGAGTTTATTTATTTGATAGGTCACAACTAGCAGAGAGGCAGGGGGAAGTAGGCTCCCCACTGGGCAGAGAGCCCGAGGTGGGCTTGATCCCAGGACCCTGGGATCATAACCTGAGGGGAAGGCAGAGGCTTACCCCACTGAGCCACCCAGGCGCCCCCCACCATCACTTGTTAAAAATTTTAGGTAATTGAAACAGGCTTTCTCCCCCCTAGATAACTGTCTCAACTCTCAATTCACTTTGCTGCTTAAAATATGTTACAACAGTCTTTCTCAAAGTTTAATTGTATATGAATCACCTGGGGATCTTGTTAAAAGGCAATTTGATTTAGTGGATTTAGGGGAGGGCTGAGAGTCTTACTTTCTAATAAGTTCCCAGGTGATGCTGCTGGCCCAAGGACAATTCTTCACTAACAAATCCTAAAGCAATGGGGTAATTTACTTACTTAGTTAATTCAGATAATTCATGTACTTACACACATATAAATACACATGTATATGTTTATACCTATGAATGCACATATGTATATTTTAAGTGTTCTGTTAAGCAAATTTTGGAAGTTGCCCAATTTACACTGCAATTAATGCTATCTAGACAACCGACTCACCTTAGTTTTCTTATTTTTTAATCAAAAATTATAAATAGTGGGTTACCTACTATTCCTAAATTCTGTGCAGAAGAAAGAGAAATGAAATGTTGAATCCGATCATTCTTGGCTGAGGTGTGACTTGTTCAATGATAAAAGCAAAATTTGGTTGTAAATGTTCAAAAATCATCAGTAGACTCTTAAAACTCTTGCTGATGGAGTTGACATCTAGCATTCTTCTTTCTCATAGACTATGCCCCTTAAACATTTGTTCGGTGAATGCCTCATAAACACTTACAGCTATATCTCTGTAATGCATACGCTGCAGCAATTTTCAGCTACTGCTGAAAACATCTTTTTTTCATGGTGTTCTCAAATGATAACCTGATAGACTTAAAGTATAATGAAAGTATTCATTTTGTGGAAAAACTTAAATCAGTGAGATGCTGTTTTCCAAGACATAGTGCTTGAATTGCTAATATCTTCCAGAGTCAGTGAGTAACTCTCATGGATTTTTTTTCCCAGACACTGTCCTCAGCAAAAATAATGCTAAGAGATCAGGGCACATCTGCAGGCAGCATCTGAAATACTCTTCTCACTTTTCTTTGCATAGATGATGCACTGCTTTCTCCCACTGAATAGGGATTGTTGCCATAGTAATTTTTTAAAACACTCCTAGATCAATATTAGAACTGCAGAAAAGTATCCTAGATATACTAAGCAACTTGGGAGTCTAAAACTATATCCTCACTCTTGTTTATTTGTTCAACTGTGGAATAAAGATTTAAGCAACTTCTCATGACTGGTCAGTTCCGTGATGCGAAGAATTAGTCCACAAACAAGGGTCCGGTGAATGCTTCCCAAGTAAGGGTCTATGTGAGCAGCTAGATAACAACAATGTTAAATGCAGAGGCTGGGTATCCGCCAATCTGGAAAAAAGTACATTGTTGTATGCATCAGGGGGTCAGGATCCCAGCTGTTCCTTAAAATGCACACTGTAATTTTTACCGTTTTATCAGTTCACCTAAGAAAATTAAATATCTTTCTTGTTTTACTGTCTATTCATCATTAGCTTCCCATCACAATTCCCAACTTGTCCACATAAATACCACATAGTACCACACAAACCCTTCACAAAATACGAGAAACAAGTTTTAATTCCTTGTATTACAGAATGTTTAGAAACATTCAGATGGTTTAGAATCAAGAGCTAGAAGAAAAAAATAGACCAATTATGTGTCTGCTTCCTTCTATAACAAAGCTGCACATACACAGGCGGTGCTTATTACGCCAAGATGTAGACATTTATTCCAAAAGAGCCCATTATCTTCAAGTGCTATTACACAAAGCTCCTCAAATTATCCCAGTAATGAATGTGCCTCTGAGGAGCTGAGTAGGAAGAAGCCTGGGTCCCAGCTGCAGCCCTGCTTCTAGCCATGTGACCCTGAGCAAGTCATTTTACCTTTCCCAAGCCTGGTTTCTGGTGTCGAAAAGATGAAGCTATTCTTCACAATCTCTGAATACCCTTCTGACCATAAAACCCTATGGCTCCATGATACAGTAAAATGTCAGGATCCCTTCCTTAATCATTCTTTGGGTTTTCTGCCCCACTTTTTATATTCCTTGCTAACATTCTTTATAGTACCAAGTATCTGTTCTCATGGAGCCTTGGCAGTAAACAGAACCTATCTGTCAAAAAGATTTAATTCAGGGTTTTCCCAGTCATAGTATAGGAATAAATTCAAGGATTCACTCTGGGAGCTATATCTTCAGGGAGGATACTTGTAATATCAAACTTTAAAAATATGTACATGACAACTAAAAGTGAGCATTATCAAGTAACTGATCAAGTTGCCTTAATTTTCTCTAGATCCAAATTTAGAAATATAAAATAATGCCATGCCATGTATGGCTTCTAACCACCGTCCTGTATTAGTCTCCTATTGTGGACTTGATTGAAATTATGTAAAGCTAGTCCATTGATTTGTAAAATAATATTTAGCTCTTAAAATGCAAACTATTTTCAATATAAATTATCCCTTGTTTGACTGGTTGTAACAGACAGTTTAGTTACATGGAAAGTACTCAAAGTGTGGGGCTTAGAATGCTAAATTATAATTTAAACATTATTTGGCATAAGGTTATGCCACTAAGTGACTTCCTGGTTATCTTCATATGGTAAAGTGCCATCTACCCAAGTAACTGAAAACTGACTACATTTTCATTAGTTAGAAATTTCCCTTCATCTCCTCCTTTTCTCCCAGTCATTGCTGGCCACTAAGACTTTCCTCACCAATATCTATTGCTTTGGTTGGAAAAAGTTCAGAAAAAATATTGTGTGGGACCCCTAGATATCTAGATGTTGGAGAAGTAGTGATATAGTGATATAAATAAGCATATTCAGGCGCTCTCTCAAATTAAATAGAGTTAATAATTGTGACTTCCATAATTAAACAGAGCTTTATATCATTCTGTCAACATCAGACAACATGGCAGAATAGTCTGGTGTGACCAGAGTCCCTCCCTGCGTCATCGTTCCTACGTATAGCTCCCAAAACATAGACATGCTGGATAAAACGGGACAACATCATAATTCAAGCCTAGCACAAAAGAAAGGTAAAGATGCAGGAAGCAGATGCCAAGAAGCCAAAGTCAGAGCAGTGTGTCATAGAAGTAGCCTAAAGGAGCCAGAAAGGGAAGCCCGAGGGACAGCTAACTCAAGGATAAGCAGTTCAACCTGGACCCCATCAGGCTGGGAGCCAAACTGGACCCTGGGAGTGAAGGTTAGAGCTAAGAAGCATGGCCTGCACTAGGGAAAAGGGACCAGAAAAACTCCCCACTAATTTGCAAAAAGCTTGAGAAAAATTGCTGTTTGTCTGGGGCCTTGGGTTAGAAAACAGTCATTAGAGGGGCACCTGGGTGGCTCAGTGGGTTAAAGCCTCTGCCTTCG
This sequence comes from Mustela erminea, assembly GCF_009829155.1. Taxonomy (NCBI): domain Eukaryota; kingdom Metazoa; phylum Chordata; class Mammalia; order Carnivora; family Mustelidae; genus Mustela; species Mustela erminea. Next base: position 42,391,806 of record NC_045617.1, read on the forward strand.
GCTCAGGTCATGATCTCAGGGTCCTGGGATGGAGCCCCGCACTGGGCTCTCTGCTCAGCCAGGAGCCTGCTTTCCCCTCTCCCTGCTTCTCTGCCTACTTGTGATCTCTGTCAAATAAAAAAATAAAATATTTTTTAAAAAAAAGAAAAAAGAAAACAATCACTAGAAATCAAAACCCAAGTTCTGTGACATGTGGGTATACAATTCAAATTAATACTATCTGTATGGTGAGGAAGGCCAAGAAACAAGCCTTAAAATTGTCCCAGAGCTACTGACACCCCAGGGCCCAGAGAAAGGAATTCCAACTGAGGGGATCTGGGAAGGCCTCTGGTGGTATTTAAATCAGAGCTTGGAGGATAAACAGAATTTCAACAGACATAATTAGGGGAGGAGTATTCCAGGTGGGGGCCTACTGGGCAAAGTCACAGAAAGGGATATGTGCCATAACGGGGTTTGTGAAGCGGGACTTGGGAAAACAGGCTGAATGGGGGTAGATTAGAGAGACAATATGGTCAAAGCTTTTTCATTGTGAAAATAGTATGTGTTCAAGTTGATTCCAAATGTCCTAACATATAAGGCAAGTAACGAAGGCTTGTTTCTTTCTGCTGTATAATGAATAGTATGAATAATGAATGATATGAATGAGTGAAAGGATTATTTAATCCTGGCTAACCTCCCTCTGAGTTTTTTGGACTAAATTATTGCTCACCTTCAGATAGATAAATCCTTGGTGAGGCGACTCACCATGCCACTTTCTATAGAGAAGATCAAATGAGAGCTGCTCAGTCTTCTTTGGAGCATCAGTCCTTGTTATTTTCAATTTAGGGCTCATATTTGCACCTACTGTTTGTCTGGTATGTCTCACTCAATCATAAACAACCTCTCATTGAATCTCAGTTTTTAGCTGTCTTGGGAGATCATTACTTATCCCCTGATACCTTCCCTGGGATCTCCCTAAAGTATATTTGATATGAAAGTCAAATCATACTAAAAGAGCCTTGCAAAGATAGTGGCTTGTTGTTTTGCATGATGGGATGGGTGTCACATAGAAACTTAATTGTATTAGTAAACTTTTTCAATTAAGAGCCAAATAGTAAATATTTAGGCTCTGTGGGGCTACCTCCAGTCTCCATCACATATTCTCTGTTTTTTGTTTGTTTGTTTGTTTTATAATATTTTTTTAAAAAGTAAAAACCACAGGGTACGTGGGCACCTCAGTCGGTTAAGCATATGCCTTCAGCTCAGGTCATGATCCCAAGGTCCTGCGTCAAGCCCCCTGTCAGGTTCCCTGCTCAGCGAGGAGTCTACTTCTCCCTCTGCCCTTCTCCCTGCACATGCTCTCTCTCTCTGAAATAAAATCTTTTTAAAAAACATAAAAATCAGTCTTAGCTCACAAGCTATACAAAAACAAGCGAAGACCAGATTTGGCCCACCAGCTGTAGTTTACAAAGCCCTGCTATAGATTAATCCAAGGAATACAACATTTTTGGCATTTAATTACCAAGAAGTCCGGAGCTAGCATGAGTGAATGAATGCCTGAGACCCTGAGGGATGACCGTTGGAGTGATGAGAGCAGCTAACAGTGAATGTTAGGAACACAAGACCAGGCTTGCCTGAGCAACCAAAGCATCCATCAAAAGGAAATCATTTTCAAAGTGAAATCATGCTTGCATGACAAACAGCAGAATATCAATCCAAACAGATGTGTAGGAGGCAATGGAAAGTCAGAGCCATGGAACAGTAGATTATTAAAAGCAAATGAACTTAAGTGTCAGAGAAGATGTATAAAAATAGTTAAGAATGGAAGTTTAAGGAAGACCTTGTATCAAAATGAAACTGTACCCTGCTGCATCACCCACCACCCCCCCCCAGATTCGAGTCATTTAAGACCAGCTGACCACCTATTATAATTATAAACTTATATGTAAAATATCAAGCTCTGGTTCTGGAGAAAAGGGGAAGAACGTTGAGAAAGAGTAAAAGAGGGCAGAGGAGGAAAGGTAGGAAGGGAAAGGAAAGGAGGGGAGAGAACAGCGAAAGGAAAGGAGAAGAACAATAGCATAACACCTAATAAATCTCTAAAGATGACCACTGGCATTCGTCGTAAGCCTAAAAACACTGCCAGGAGCAACAGCAACCAAAGTATCTGTTTTTCTTCTCTTCATTTCCTCCTACAAGGATATATAACATAGTGCCAGGATTAGTCACAGGACCACACCCAGCTGCAGGGAGGCTGGGAAGTGTACAAAATAAGCAAATTGCCTTATCAGGAGGAAAGGGGCCATAGTGTTGGGGGAGTCTGTGACAGTCTTTGCCACACATGGCTATTGTAACTTTCACCTCGTTGTGGTGATTGAATATTTTTCACCTAAGCCAGAGATCTGAAACCACAGGATATTTAGGAAGCTTTCAGAGTCACAGGCACGTGATTGGTCAAAGTATTTTAGTGGACAAACATTAGTAAACACTAGTACATTAAATAGAAACGAATGCACATAAAATGTACTGCTCTTTTAAGTTATTCAAAAAAACATGACAATAACCTTGAAAGAACAATAGGAATATTAAATATAAGTTCTTTGACATGAAAACAATTTAATTTAAAAGTACTGTTCGACAGGGAGAATATATTCACAATACACATACCTCACAAAAGATTTGTATCCAGGCTATCTAAAGAACTCTTAGAACTCAACAATAAAAAGGCAAATAGCCCAACTTAAAAATGGGCAAAAGATTTAACAGACACTAAAAAAGAGATATATAAATGGCCAATAACTGCATAAAAGGATGCTCAATGTCATCAGTCACCAGGGAATACAATTAAAACCACAATGGGATTCCCGTATACATGCAGTAGAATGGCTATTAGTAAAAAGGCAACCAAGTGTTGGCAGGTAGAGAACCATGGAACTCTTTCCATTGCTTATGGGAATGCAAAGTGGTATAAGCACTTTGAAGAACAATTTGGCAGTTTCTAATGAAGTTAACATGCAGCCCAACAATATTATTCATTAGTATTTACCCAAGAGAAATGAAGACATGTGTTCCCCAAAATATCTGAACATCCATACCAGTTGTATTCATAATCTCAAAACATCTGGACACTATCCAAATGTCCATCAACAGGTGAATGAATAATCAAAGTGTAGTTTATTTCTACAATAGAATTCTACTCATCAACAAAAAAGACAAACTACTATACTGAATACCCTAGATGAATCTCAAAAATGTCTACTCTATGAAAGAAGCCAGACACATAAAAATACATAATGATGATCCCATTTATACAATTACAGAATAGATTAAAGTAATCTACAGTGAAAAAAGAGCAGGTAAGTGTGAAATCGTGGATTCATTTATTCATTAAACATGTATTCACCTAACACCTATTATGTGGTAAACATTGATCTAGGTGCTGAGGATTAAAGGATACATGATATTGTTCCTACTGTTAGCAAGCTCAGTCTCATGGAGGACTTGAGCTTAAAAGTAATGTCCATGCAGGGTAACAGGTGTTATAATAGAGGTGAGTACACACAGTACAGTGGGTATTCAAAGGAGCCACACATCTGCTTGAGGTCATTAGGAAAAACTTTGCTAAGAAAGTGCTTGAGTTAGGTGTTGAAGGATGAGTGTGCACTTCCCAAAAAGTCCAGCGGGGGCAGTATGCCCACACACAGAAAGAAACATGTTGAAAGTATACAGTTGAGAAATGGCTTCATGCCCTAACACTTTGGGGTGGATGGTAAGTTTCATGCAAGTGATGGGGTTGTGCCCTCATCAGGAAGGAGTATTTTGACTTTTGTCCTACATGCATTGAGCAACCATGAAAGGTTTTAAGCGGAAGAGGTAGAGTTCAGATTTGCAATTCTAACAAAAGCAATGAAATGAGGTTCATTGTGGTGAATTTATTAAAGAACTAGACTCAGTTGTTAGTAAAGATCTTAGCCAGAACAACTTACTTTATCAGAGCCTACAAATACTTCACATGGCCTGGCCACTACTCTACTCTCTAGTCTCATTTCCTGTCACATTCTCTCTTAATCACTGTTCTCTAGTCACTGATCTTTCTGCTTTTCCTTAGACATTACAAGCTCATTCCTGCCTTAGAACTTTGCATTAATTTTTGCTCTCTGGTTCCTTATTATTTTAGCCAGCATTCAAATATCACCTCTCACAGAAAACCTTTCCCTGACCTCCTTTATCAAATGATTCCCTCTTCTTCATTAACTCATTATTTTCTTACTGAATCTTCCTCCTAGTCAAGAACCATGAAAGGTCTAATCTAAGATTGTACATTGCAAGCTAAGTTAGCCTACCACAGTCTCAAAAATCCTGGCAGAAGACAGGATACGTCTGGGTCAGGCAAAGGACCTTATTACCTATAGTACAATACGTGCCATAAACTTCATGTTTGTATCAATACTTCTTGCTATCCAAGTCCCAGAGGTGAAAAGTACGGTTCAGGGAGATACTTCAAACATAACAGGTTATACTGTGTGTGTTTCTTCTCGTCTTTGTTTTAAGGAGACTTGTCATTAAATTTAGAACTTACCTGGGTCATTGGGATAGTCTCATCTCAAGAGATCTTAATTACATCTGCAAACCCCCTTTTTCTAAATAAGGTAATAGTCACAGGGTCTGAGTATTAGGATAGGCACATATTTTCGGGGGACCACTATTCAACCTGCTACAGGGGTGTAGTTAGAAATTTTTTGAATCAGCATTTTAGGAGACTGTTTCAGTGCTCAAGAATATCAGATGCCTGTACGTAGTTGGAACAATACTACACTGAATAACTTGACTTAAACCATTGTTGAGTGATCTTTAGTGATTGCAAATGGTCTAGAAAGCCAAACTAATTTTATTGATTAGTTTTAAAAGCAGCAATGGTATGGCTAGAATCAGCTGATCAGACTTGAATAGCAACACCATAGCCTAAAAAATGTCTATGATAATGAGGGTCCACTGCTAGGCCTGAAAGGGGGCCAGAGATCCCATGTGGTCCATTAGTCAGGAGTGCATGGAAGCTAAGCTCACGAAATGCAGCCTTTCCCTACTGCCAAACAAGTCAACTATAGCAGGAATCACACATCTAGCACGCAGCTGTGCTCAAGCCATGGTGGTGGGTGTACTGCCATGTCTCTTATGATGACGAATTTCTGCAGCAATAGTGGCAGTTCCAATTGTGCAGGCTTGATCAGCAGTTTGAATTCCAGCTGCTCTTCTCAACAAACTGATCCTTATCATGGACAGCCACCTGAGTGAGCCACCCAGTTAACACAGTTCGTGGCCTTAGAGAGGGGTGTCTTTAATCTGCCTTCTGTAGTTTTCCAAGTGGCAAACGAAACAGCTAAGCCATTGACCACATTCCCAAGAATCAGCAGAAATATAACAAAGGTCATCAAGAGGAATATTTCCCTGAGCTATGAGAAGGCCTTGAGGTGGTCACATCCATTTTTCCTTTGCACAGTTGAACAGCCACAGCAGCCCAGTGGACATCATTAGGGTTTAGCCAAGCCATCAGTGAACCAGGTCCAGGCAAACTTTTCCTTTAAGGACCAGATGGCAGATATTTTAGGCCTGTGGGCTATATGGTCTCTGTTGAAACTAATCTGCTCTCCCATCGTGTAAAAGTGGACAGTACATAAATGAATGGGTGTGATTATATTCCAGTGGAACTCTATTTACAAAAATAGGCAGTCAGTCTGCAGAGTTTTTAAACCTCTATCTAAGAGAACCTCAGTAAATCAAGGGTCCCATTGAGCCAGTGGCTTTTGTTCAGGTGCAACAATGGGGGATAATACTTCCCCCAGAGGAATAGCTCTTACTTTTTCATGCAAAGCCAAGATGTTGCTAGGACCAGGATGGATGCCTTCTTATATATACTATTTCCATGTGACAAGCATGTTAGTGGTTGAGTCTAAGTCGACCGCCCTCACAATGGGTATGTCAGAGTCAAAAGATCCCCATGAACCAGGCATCAGTGTTGACAAGAACTAGACAGCAAATTAATACTTGCTTTTCAAAAGGAGTGTGCCTGGTAGCCATTCAGGGAAGTGAAATCTAGCTGAGGGCTGCCTCTTTACCAGAGGTCCCAAGCAACAAAATCAGTCACAGAGACTTGTAGCTCAAAGGGATCATAGGCTTTTTTGTTGTTTCTGTTGTTTTTGAATTTCACTTAAAGGGTGCTTATTTGTATACTAACCTACATAAAAGACCAACTAAAATACCCACGTGGCATGTACTATCTCTAATACCCCAAAAGGACAATAAGAAGCTGGGTCTGCATAATGGTGGTGAGTAACTAAAGAAAATTGAGAAAATTGCTGTGTAGCAATATTTCTTGACTGATGAAAGGATTGAACATTGTGACACCATTCTCCTCCCCACCCCCAAATTCACTCTGTGAGCAGGCCCCTGAATTTTATCAGGGTTTATTCAAGCCACCCCTGCTGGCAGGCATGTGATAATACCACAGTCAGGACCACTGAGACTCATGTTTCTGACTTGACAACCATCATCTGTATAGTGAAAGCTGCAGGCATCAGAGGGTAGAGGCATTCAAGCTAAATCTCAACTCACTAAATATCAGGGTAGTTTGTCCAACTAGCACTACTATATGTGATTCTTCATGATCAGGAGAATCCCCTTCGACATTTATTAGACAGGGATGTACAAGAATATAACTTCAACTTACAAGATAGATTCATATGTAGAAGCAATAAAAACAGTCCATTGAATTGGCCCAAAGGGCCCCATCCACAAGATTGTTAGCTTCCCTTCCCCACTGTGTGCCCTGCTCAAACACACAGGACTTTGTAGGATGAGGATGTGTTGGCTCTATCCAATAGAGTTTAAAAGTTTGAGGTCCTTCCCTCCCCCAAAGTTCCCAGCATACTCAGATGGCTGTGTATGGCCTCCAGTCCCCTTTGGAAATAGGTTGGCATTGGTCCAGTCCCAATCATCTTTATCTTAAAACCAGCTGAAGTAAGGGTCAAGGGATAGAGAGAGGTTAAGGGGAGTACAGAGAGGTACTGCACCAGTACTCAAGACCTTTTTTTTTTTTTTTACCATCAGTTTCAAGTAACCCCCTGTGTCACCCAACCAAATTAACTTCTAATGGCTTTAGTCTGTCTAAAACTCTTTATTCTCATTTTGAACACTGTCGCTCTCGCCAGCAAGAACGACCCGCAAACGTGATGAGGAGCAAACTTCTTTATTAGCGTCTCTTTGTTCTCCTCTTCTACAAGCAAGTTCTGGCAATATATACATGTAGGCGGTCCAGCCCGACTATCCAATCACTGCCCCGTGCACGCGGTCTCCTCGTGGACCCTTACGTAACCGCGCAGGGCTCTATTGTTCTCAAGCAGTAATCATGCATTTCTCTCTTGGCTCCTGGTGCTGTTCATGTGTCAGCCACGAGCGCACCCATACCCTACCTAGCCAATCATTCTCACTTCCTCAACCTTCAGGCATTTTCGTCTACGTGACTCCTTGCATCTGCTGGATGGCTCTCCACAGAACACCATTCATTTCCACTTCAGGGATTTACTAACTCAATAGCTATAACTATATTGTCTTTAGGCTCTGGTCACAGTACTTGTTGCCCCACTGTCACTACAGTATCTCTTCTTCTTTCCACTCAGAGGCAAGTGAGTAACCAAAATTCCACACAAGTGGCTTGTTTTAGTCCTACGTGTCTCCACTCAGCCTCTAAACATAGATTAATGGGTATGATAGTGTGTACCCTTACTAATCCCCTTCATACACCTTGCTCAAATTTGGGTAAGAGCATTTGTTGCCAGATTCCAGAGAGTCCTTTCATATTCCTGAACCTGACCCATGTGGTTTTCATTCTTTCTTTTCCAGAAAGCCAGTCTCTGTCAGCATCTTATATTCTCACCAAAAACCGCCGAAAACTATGAAGGGTCTGAAATTTTATCCTGTACTTGCAAACTAATAAGGTAGTCTGCCATGGTTTCATGGAGGGTAGCAGAAGATACTAGACTCTTGGTACTATAGACTGAATGTTTCTATCTACCCGGACTTTGTATGTTGAAACCTAATCCCCAATGTGATGATATTTGGAGGTGGGACATTTGGGAAGTGATTGTTTTATGAAAACAGAGACTTCATGAATGGGATTAGTACCCTTATAAAACTTGCCCCAGATATATCTCTTTCCCCTTCTGGGCTGTCAGGACATGGTGACCACCTACAAAATCATCTATGAACCAGGAAGAGAGCTCTTACCAGAATCTGAATCTGCCTTGATTTTGGAGATTTCCGAATGGTGAGAAAGTTTCTGTGGTATATAAACCACCTAGTCTATGATAGTTTTTCCATAGCAGCTTGAATGAACCAAGAAACCTGGGGCACAGATAAAATAGCTAATACAGCACAGCAAATAACATGAGCTTCACGTTTGTGTCACTTCTCTTTGCTCCTCAAATGTAGTGCGAACAATATGTAGATGAGCCCAGATGAGTGCTGCATACACAATGGGTTGTATTATAACTCAGGAACCCAGGGCTTAGGGAACCCAAATCTTTTGTACTGGACAAGAAGCAAATTGACCTGCCTTCTATGCTAGAGGGAGACATTCTAACTTTCAAGGCTGTTTGCTGTACAAACAGCCTTGAAAAAACAAAAAGGCAGAACAAAAAGGCAGTCAGTGCCTCTGTTCACAAGACAGGCAGAAATGCAAGACATTCATGAAGAACTGTCTCTGAACATTCAGTACTTCTCTCTTTTTGATAATGTCTTGTTTATTGTTAATTATCTTTTGCTCCAACCAGAGCATAAACTGCCTGAAAGCTGGGCCCTTCTCTGTCTTGGTCTCTCCCTTTCCCCTACCATCTAAAACAGCACTTGTCACAGAGTAGAAACTCAATAAATACTTGTTGAATAAATAAATCTTGTGCTTCAAAAACCAGTTTAGAACTAGTCTTGAGGGAGCCATACCAGACCCCTGGGATTGAGATTCAGTGTTCAGGAATCCAGGCTTTCATAATACTTCTTATACTTATAGTATGGCACTTGTAATTGAACATTTTATGATGTAGTTCCTTTTATTCATGTTTGTTTGCTGAGATTGAAAAATCCTTGAATGTGAGGATGGAGTCTTATTTACAGGGCTTAGGCGAGGATGAAGCAGGCGAAGCACCTCGGGTGTGAAATTTAAAGAGGCATTCGCTCTCAAGTTCATGCAAGTGTGCCCACAGTGCCTTGCTTGCCTGATGCTAGTCCAGCCCTGCTTATTTATCTTTGTATGCTCAGCATCCATTAAGGTGGCTCTTATCTAATAGATGTTCCATCAATGTTTGTTCCACTAAAATGAATGGAATTTAAAAGATGACAAATGAAAAGAGCTTTAGACACATTTTGCTTAGTTTTCTGTACCTGATATTTACCCTTCGCTTCTTTAGAGTCATGGTCTTTCATTCCCTGTTCCACTTCATGGCACAGAAGGCTGACCTATATGAACTGCAAAAAAGGCACTCTTGCCTAGAGCTTCTAGGTGGGGTTGGTCAATGGGGACTCCCAGTAAAAGTTGGAAGAGCAGAAGGAGAATGTACTCGGAGTATTTATTCCTCAGCTCCCTCCCTGAAAGGTTACCTGGGATTAGCTATGTCTCCAACAAAGACATAGCTCCAGACAGTCACTCTCTTCAGGTTCCAGTGATTGCTCCTTCTTGCTCCTTCCTGTCTGAGACGGGCAATGGCTCCCCATTGTGGCTAGCTCTGGAATGCATTCCCATACCTTTTGGTTTCCCTCCACTCTGCCTGTACCTTTTTGTGTAGTTCATTCATTAAAACTCTCTCAATTCCCTCATTTGAGTGTAATTTTTCCCTACTGGGTCTCCAAAAGAACATAATATTGGACCTCAAGAGAGATTTTTATAATAAACATGGGGAAAGGCAAAGATATAAAATACATCTCCTAAATTTTTTTATATGAAAGATGCCATTTTAAAAGATAATTTGACAGAAACTATGTATTTGATTTCAACGAAATGGATTTAATTTCAGTAGCTCATGATAGCTAAAACTGACGAAGTAATAAAATTAGGCCAAAGGGGAACTTGTTTGAAGGCTGGATAGATTGGTGATGTATTATGGATGATGGATACTGGAGGGTGGGGATATTTTTATAATTCAACCTTATCATTAATAAGTTAATAACAAACCTATACATCAAAATTAAAAGGTTCAATTAAGATTACCTAGTACCTTAGATGAATCCAAGAATTATTAGACCATAAAGACTTAAAGAGTCTAGAAACTAAATGATATCTATTCAAAACGCTTTTAATTATTTTAATGATTAACAGTATAAGTCTGAAGGGTCTTAATACAAAATGGCAGAAGTGGTCCTGGCTTGTAAAAGGAAAGCTTTAATTGAATAGAAAAGGGTTAAAGTTGATATACTGTTTCATCTGTGAAAGTCAATTACTGAAAAGTAGCAGAGCAAATTGATTAATAGGTGGCTTTAACAATGATTTTTATGCTTTGGTCACTACAAGTAGAGTGAGGGGTGGTAGAAATCCTACTAATTAAATTCATAATATCTTAATAAACCCAGAGAATTGGTAATAACAGCAGGTTTAGTTTAATATGGGGTTGACATGTTAGATAGTGTCATTTAAAAAAAAAATCTTTGGACAAAATAGGAAAGGCAATTCCTTAACCCTTTCTTCTCTGCAAGTGATTACTTCCAGAAAGAATATGATTGCCTGTTAAATTTTAAGCGTGTTTAGAAAATGCAGAGCAGAACTGAATTATTATGCAGATAATTGAATCCTTGATCTTTTCTTTTTATTCAAAGACTCCATATAACTGACACAAGGATGAATTATCCAGATTATGATCTCATTTCTGGACTTTGCTTTAGTAATTGCAGATTAAAAGTCAACCAACCAACATTTACTGAACAGCAGCTGATTCCAAGGTTTTCCATATGCTGTCTTGTTAATTTTCCTGACACCTTTGTAGTGTAAGTGTTAACTGTATCTTACAGATGAGGGAACTCAAGTTCAGAGAGGCTTATAACTTGCCATGGAGTTGGATTTTAATCCACACCCCCACACGTAAGTCAGGCACAGTGTCCTCTAAACCATGTGGGCAAATAAATGAGAAATGAAACGTGAATGTGGGTGTCAAAGCCACAAACTCCAGATGAACACCAGTACCCCAGAAATGTCTTTGCTCCACTGAAGTTCTAATTGAAAATTCCTTGAACACCACTGAGGAGTCTGTCTCCAGGCCCTCTGGGAGCAAAGGCCAGAGTAAGTTTACAACAAAGTTGTTTGTTTTCTTCATCTGTTACCTGTCACTTTCTATGTAACTTTTTTACCTGATTTTTTGAGAAACAGAAGAAATGTTATGCCATTAACTGGTCAGCAGGTAAAAAGAGCCTCACAATTTATCTAAGGAACATAGAGAAGCTTTCTGGAAGACTGCATTTCCCTTTGCCAATGTTACGGAGAAACATTTTATTTCACGTATAGGAGATCAAAGCTCTGAAAGGGAACAAACAACAATTTAAAATTCCAATGCCTGAGGAAAAAACATGTATCCAAAAAGATAATTCCTCAGGTGCTTACTGTCACTTATTCATAGAAAAAAGAATGCAGACAATTGAAAATATACGAGAAAACTGAAAGAAGGAGGTTGGAGAGAGACAGAACAGAATAGCTGTTGTCTAGAAAAGAGCAGATGGTTCTCAGTTGGTAAGGATACCAATCTCATTCCAGTGGTGTGCGACTTAGTAGAGCCAAAATAAATGACATATTGGTCCAGAAAGAAAACTGCCACAAGTACAAGCTGGCCAGAGAAATGAAGAGCTAGAGGATGTATCAAGGAAACATGGTTTTCATTTGCGTTTTCCCCTTGGTGTGACTTTGCGTCGTATGTTCCTCATCCCCTGCATGTTGAACAATGGTGTGAGCTTCTTTCTAGACCATCATTCAGCAGCATACCCCAAAGCTGTCTCAGTAAATGCCCAGCAGAAACTAATCTATACAAAAGCCCTGCACCCCGGAGAGGTCATGTAGTCCATTTCCTATCCCACGTCCCTGCCTTTCTCAGTCCATAAATTACAGTGACCTTCATCAGAAATAGTCTTGAGCAAGCATACACTTCTTTTTTTTTTTTTTTCCCCTCCAAGGAGCCACTAGAGTAAAACTAGAAAGAAGTGTCAACTAGCCTTTCTGAATTATTAAACCCGTTAGAAAGCAGGCAGTTTTTATGTTTATTCATTCATTCCTCGATTGTTTAACCAGTGCCTAGTCATTTCCAGATGCTATGCCAGGTCCTGGTATTTCTGAGGATGGCGTGGTCGGGCTTTCAACCTAGATGGGAAGACAGGACACACAACACACTGCAGATAAGGGATTTCCAAGATAGGAATGCCAGTGTTGGAGAGCACAAAAAAGTTTAGAAAATTTACTCTTCAAAATATGCTCTTTCATGATTGATGGCACTGTTCCTTGCAAATAAACGTGTTGCAGATCCAAACCGGTCTCCAGCCACAGAGCGCTGCCTACAACCACACCCCCTTCTATAATTCCGAGGTCACTTCTGGATAAACTGCAAGCAGCATTGGTCATGTGAGATGGCTTTGATAAGCAGTGCTCCTTTACAGTGAAGAGATACTCTCCCTACCTGAGCAGTTTCCAAGTGAGCAAACCCTGACTCAGTTGTCACAGCCTCTTAATGAGTTCCTTTACATGTAGAGAAGTCTTTCCTTATTTTAGCTGTTTTGTGGGGGGAAACATAATTCAAATAAGAAAGCTGCCCGCAAAGTAGTCAATGTCTCCCTCTAATTTATATCATGTCTATGTCGGAGAAGGTATAGTAGAAGACGTGCATGGATGAGGTCAGTTCTTCCTTTTAGTAAGCTTGCCGAAGTCCTGAAAACGGGGACTCCCAAGCACAGAGAACAGCATTTCTCTTTCTTTCCCTAGCTGGTTTCTTCTTCTGTTAAGCTTTCAAAGTGGAGAATATGGTCTCCTGCTACCAGCACTACTCCCACTTCCAGGGCCAGCTAATGCTTCTCCAGAGGGAGAAGGAGGGGGTGGTGGAGTAGAGAAGCGGGGACGAGAAAATTTCAAATTTCCTTCCGCTTCTTCTCCAGGAAACTGCCTCCTGCTGCAGAAATAGCAGGCGTGGCAAATAGGGATATTCCCCCGCCTCTTTGCTGCCCTTTTATTCACTCTATCTGCATTGCAAAAAGTCACAGGAGGTCACCAAGTGCATAATCCATCATGGTATTTTGACAGAATACCTTCAACCATGCTGAGGGAAGACACCAGGTCATTAAGGGCTTTCAACACCGGAGGAGGAGACCTGATTATATATGAACCGAATTACCTCTCTCTTGGCCGTAAGGGATATTAATATTGAAATGGATTTCCTAAAGGTTGTTGCAGGATCCTCCTTCCAGGACCCCTTGAAGAAGAGAATACTACCTGTGCCTAATACTAGAGGGGAAGGAGAAGACCCTGGGGGTGAACAGTTTAGCCCCCAAATTTTCTTCCAGTCTCAGAACTTCTATTAAACCTCTCTTAGATATGAGTTACATGTGCTTTGGCAAAGTGTCAGCCGTGAAATGAAACAAACTGCTGACCATTACCTTCACTTATATCACTTTAGGGGTGTACGTCAGTGGTTGATGAGAAATAACAAAATTAATGGAGATTGTCTCCTGAAGAGAAATTGTTACCTTCCTTTCTGCTCCCTGCAGGCTTTCATAACCAGTTACCAGAAAGCCTGACGGAGAAAATAACGTGAAGGAATAAAAACAAGAAGAAATGATCTTTCAGTCAGTGACCCCATTTTATCCCCTTCTAAACAACCACAACTGCACTCAACATTTGTATCGACTTAAGTGAAAACGTGAATTGGGCCCCTAGTTCCCATTGATTAATCACACTGAGAGACAAATCAGCCAAGAAACCAATTGAATTAAAAGGCTTCTTTATTTGCTGAACGAGATAAATAAAACCTAGGAACAATCCTTTAACATAGACAGTTATGACTCAGTTGTGAACACTCAGCACAAAACAATCTGGAGGCTACGGAGAGAAATGACAGCTATCATTATTATTGTTAACATTATTAGTTGCTATTATGGCCACATTTTATAAAAAGCTTATGAAAAATAGATGTGCCACAGTAAAATTTATCTTGAGAACTGAAAATATATTTAGGAAAAAAGATGCAGACTTCCCTGATTTTGCTTTAATAAAATTAATGTTTAATGCATCCTACTAAGTAATTTTTTGGCCCATGACTGTGACTAAAAGCCTAAGGAGACCTTTACATTCTCAGAAAGGGTATAAGAGATAAAGAAATCAGGATGCTGCAGCAAAATAAATACCATTCTAGTTGATAATTATCTATCACACAATACAGTAACTTTCAATTAGCTTGGTCACAGTTTAATTAAAACCTAAGTTTTATTCGATCAGATCTCTGGGAAGCTGGTAATTTGCATCGGCCTTGTGCTTAGATTTCGTATTCTGTTCACCTCCAGTTGTTATTACCTGGTAATTCAGTAATGATCGCTTGTGACTGGGCCCTGGTAGTCACAAAATTTATCACCTCACCATAGAATGACCTCTTCTCACCTCTCCTTGGGTTTCTCTAACTTGTTTTATTCATGAGGGACTCTGTTCCAGGAGGCCAAATACAGTTAGTTATCGGTAGGAAAGGTCAGCACCTGGTTTCAGATAGCTCATAAGTTAGTGACACTACAAGGGGTTGTTTCATTGTATTATACATTTTGGGCTGAATGTACTGGAAAAGCAAAAGAGCAAACAAACAAAAACCAAGGCACTGTCCTTTCTGTAAAAAGTCTTTGATCTGTTTTAGAAAGGCATCTTCGCATCTTAACTCCATGGGGCCCCCAACCATTCTCACCTCCCCTGGCCTCCCCAGATCTACCTGGTACTCTTCCATCTTATCCATCTCCCTGAGACCTCTCTGATCTGTCACGCCCCTTAGGATAGCAGAGGTCGAAACTCCTTGACCCTCAGAATCCACACAATCTGGTCCCAATTACAAACATATCTTCTCTAGCCTCACCCTTAACAGCTTGCAATGATGGTGGCTTAAGCCTTTGTCCCCACCTGAGCTATCACCTCGCCTTCCTTTAGTTAGCCATATTCTACCTGCACTTCAAGTTCAAGTTCTCCTCATCCACAAAACTTGTCAGAATATCCTAGCCCTCAGCCTTTGCTCCCTTTCTCATTCACAGGACATTCTACTTTAGCAAAGATTTCACTTAGCCATCAATTTTCCTAATTAAATCGTGTTTTCCTGTGCAGAGGCCAGGATTTACACCTTCTTGATATCCCCCAGGCCTGTCCCCACATGATTTTTCCACACCCAGTAGTCATATGAATGAGATAAACATGGTAAGTACTTGATGATGTAATGCCTTAAAACATTCCCAATATGTTGACATGTATATCCATTGTATTTTAAATCTACTTATGTCTTGCATCTCCCAACTATACTATATTTTCTCTGAGAGTCTAGATCATATCTTCTACTTTTTTGTTTCATTCCAAATTTCTAGCATAGCACTGTGCAAACTGAGATTAGAGATTTACTAGATAATTACTGGTTTAATTTAATTAACTTGATATAACTGACACAAACATATGCAAAATGAAATACAAATATCTATGCCACCGCTAAGACTATAAGTTAATTATTATTCTTCAACAATGATAATAGTCCTTGTATTGACATTTCACTTCTGCGTCTAGTGGGTTATTTATTTAATTAATAGCCACTTGCCCATTAGCATCATTAGTATATCAAAATTATTTTTGTCTGAGACTTGCCAAAAAGAATAAATTGTACATGTTTATACTCTATGAGTCTTAATTATATTACTTTAAGATGTATTACCTCTCTTTGATGATCTAGGAGCCCCTAATTAAAATAACAAATTAAGTATACAAAACATTAGCTTTATAACTTTTTGTAAAAGCAAGCATAATATATGAATTTACTGATGTTTTAAATATTTTCTGAAATAAATCAAGATAAAATAAATAAATTTGATTCTATAGGACTTCAACTGATGTATGTAATAGACACACAAATGCATAAAGATACACTTGAGTTAATGTTAGTTGCATTTCCAGGAGCTTCCATGATTGGGTTTCAGGTTATTTGTTTCTTAGGCTTTTTGGTACTTATTGCTTATGTCAGATCAGAAGAAGAAGGCTTTGCTAATTATGACATTCTCAGCTGTTATAAAGTTCTGTGTTGGAATCATCTTGGCTTCTATTCCCAACAAACAGTCCATTCTTTATTGAGATGATAGCCCACTAAGAAAAAAGGTTGAGTTTCATTCCTCTGTATATAGCTGTCTAATTTTCCCAGCACCATTTATTGAAGAGACTGGTTTTTTTCCCTTGGAAAATTTTTATTGCTTTGTTGAAGTTTAGTTGACCATAGAGTTGAGGGCCCATATCTGGGCTCTCTATTCAGATCCATTGATCTTTGTATCTGTTTTTGCGCCAATACCATGCTGTCTTGGTGATCACAGCTTTGTAATATAGTTCAAAATCAGGCAACGTGATTCCCCACCCCCCCACCGGCTTTGTTTTTCTTTTTCAACATTTCCTTGGTGACTCAGGGTCTTTTCTGTTTCCATAAAAATTTTAGGACTGTTTGTTCCAGCTCTTTGAAACATGCTGGTGGTATTTTGATTGGGATGGTACTGAAAATATAGATTGCTCAACTGTTCTTACACCATACACAAAGATGTATGAATGGTTGAAAGACCTCAATGTGAGAGACAGGAATCCATCAAAATCCTCAAAGAGAACATAGGCAGTAACCTTTTCAACATCGGCCACAGCAACTTCTTTCAAGACATATCTCCAAAGGCAAGGGAAACAAAAGCAAAAATGAACTTTTGGGACTTCATCAAGATTAAAAGCTTCTGCACAGCAAAAGAAACAGTCAAAAAAACAAAGAGGCAACCCAAGGAATGGGAGAAGAGAAGATATTTGCAACTGACACTATAGCTAAAGGGCTAGTACCCAAGATCTATAAAGAACTTCTCAAACTCAATACCTATAAAAACAAATAATCAAGTCAAAAAAATGGGCAAAAGACATGAACAGACACTTCTCCAAAGAAGACATATGAATGGTTAACAGACACAGGAAAAAATATTCATCATTAGCCATCAGGGAAGTGCAAATCAAAACCACACTGAGATACCACCTTACGCCAGTTAGAACGGCAAAAATTAACAAGATAAGAAACAACAAATGTTGGAGAGGATGTGGAGAAAGGGGAACCTTCTTAACACTGTTGGTGGGAATGCAAGATGGTACAGCCACTTTGGAAAATAGTATGGAGGTTCTTCAAAAGTTAAAAATAGAGCTACCCTATGATCCAGCAATTGCACTACTGGTATTTACCACAAAGTTACAGGTGTAGTGAAAAGAAGGGACTCATGCACCCCAATGTTCATAGCAGCAATGTCCACAATAGGCAAACTGTGGAAGAAGCTGAGATACACTTCAACAGAAGAATAAATAAAGATGTGGTCCATATATACAATGGAATATTGCTCAGTCATTAGAAAGGATGAATACCCACCATTTGTATTGACATGGATGGAACTGGAGGGGATTATGCTAAGTGACATAAGTCAAGCAGAGAAAGACAATTATATGGTTTCACTTATATATGGAACATAAGGAATAGCATGGAGGACATTAGGAGAAGGAAGGGGAGGATGAAGGGTGGTAAATCAGAGGGGGAGACAAACCACGAGAGACTATGGACTCCGGGAAACAAACTGAGGGTTTCAGAGGGGATGAGGGTAGGGAGATGGGTTAGCCCAGTGATGGGTATTAAGGAGGACACATTTTGCAAGGAGCAGTAGGTATTATTTGCAAACAATGAATCATTGAACACTAACTCAAAAACTAATGAAGTATTGATAGTGACTAACTTAACATAATAATAATAATAAATTTAAAAAGAAAGGTAAATAGCAGAGGCAAAATAAATCAATGCCCAAGCCTACCTATAAGCAAAGGAACCAAGCCATTGTCTTGAATCTGGGCAGACTGAGCTTAAAATGGCTGCTGTGAGACACACTGAAGAATTTGATGTCATTTGCTCTACTTCTTGGAATTCATATACTGAAAGACTTCACTTTACCTTGAAGACACAGTGAAACATGAACAAAGAGAAACATGAACAAAGGAGACCATGGTCATGTTTTTATCAAGACTTAAGTGCACTCCACAGCCAGGTCCTTCACCACTTCTGTTTCACTGAGGACCAGATCATTTAATGAAATTACTGAATTATTAAAGAAGCACTTCTCACCAGCCCATCAGTCACTGTTTAGGGATTTATATTTCACAAACAAAATCAATAGTCTCGTGAGGACATCGCTGCTTATATTGCAGAGCTGCACCATCTGTCAACATCGGAACTTGGGGAAATTTTTATATGACATACTCCTATGGAGGCATCTTATATCTAGACACCTTAAAAATAAGTTACTATGAGTGCCTCTTAACTACACCAAACTTGACACATTTAATAGTCCCAAGAAAAAAACATAGTTCATGAAACTCACTGTTAACATTCTCAGCAGTCAAGGCTATTATGGATGCAAAGATATTCTCACCACCTGCGTCAACCAATGCTGGAAATGCCCAGTGCAGAAAAAATTACAGGTTCAAATTCTGCAAAACGCAACCCCCACTTCTTTCATGCACACACACATGCATGTATACATTTGTGCACAAGCATGTTCTGTGCGCATTCAAGGCTATAAATCAAAGGTCCAGGAGTATGTATTCATATCACTTGACACCAGATGGTTTTTTTACTCCAATATCAGAAATCATGGGGAGGTGTATTATCCTCAAGGGTAAAGAGGGTTAGGTGACAGAATTTTTGCCACAGAAGTCATGTGCAAGGTAGAAGCCAATTCTGATTATAGAATGTCTCAAAATGGCCCCAAAGAGCTTCCTCACCCCCGCCCCCACCACGTGAAGACACAGCAAAATGCCATTTATGAACCAGGAAGCAAGTTCTCACTAGACCATACATCTGCAGACACTCTGATCTTGGACTTCCCAACCTCCAGAAGTGTGAGAAATAAATGTTTGATGTTTAAGCCACATAGTCTATAGGATTCTGTTATAGCAGCCCAAATAAACAAAGACAGAAGGATTCTAGGGAGAATTTGTGGAACTCACTCCAACCATTAGAACACTGCAGCTTCAGATGGGTTTTAACAGCTGTTTCAAAATCTCTTCTAAGAAAACAGAAGTGTACAAGGTGAACTAGTGTCCATTCTTCTGAATTTAGTCATTATACCAGTGTCCTTAGGAAAAAAAAAAAAGACAAAATGTTCTCAAACCACATTGCATGCACTATACCCCTGTTTGTTAGCTACAGATTACTCATCGTTTATGGATGTCTACACTTAGTGCGTCCAGCACTATTCTGGGTCTGATGACACAGTGGGAAGCAAAACAGACAAGATCCATGCCTTCAGAGAGCTTCATTCTGGTTGGGGAAATGGAAAATAAGTATATTAATAAAAATAATACAGTCTCATACTGATAAAGACTATACATAAAAGACTAGTAAGGCAATGCAATGACATTCTGAATTAAGAGAACCTTTAAAAAGCATTATAAAAATTATCTGAGAGCAAAAATCCATGCACTGTTTATCCTAAGACCCCTGGAATCTAATGCTATGTGCACAATACTTAGTAGGAATACAACTTTCTGCCTTTTTTTTTTTTTTTAGCAGTTGTTGAATTAATTCTAAATGTATAAAAAATAAGACATCAACTGAAGCAGGAACTTTGAAAGAAAGGATTAGAAATTCACCAACAAAGCTTAAAATCCCTGGCAATCAAAATTCAAATGCAAATGGCAAGCAGCACATGGGAAGCATTTAGAGTTGCTCTCTGCCAAACGATGGAGCTTCCAGCCCTCTGATCGGGGCACTTCACAAAGCCTCCCCATTCATCTAAAATCAGTACACTCTGTGCTCCCTGGAAAGAAGAGAACACTGGCTTTGCTTTGATTCAGATCTATTACGGCAGGACACACAATTGCTTCACCACTGCTGGACTTGAGGGAGGTTCTAGGATGAAACCTAGGCATTCAAAACTATTCAATGTTGAACCTTCAGCCACACCTCCGAGGGGTCAACCAAGACACCAGGTAGAGAAAGGAGGCATCCTCCCACAGACAGCCTCCTGCTGAACCGTCCCTTCTGACTTGCCAATCAATAATGGCACATTACAAGGACGGACAGAAAGAGGCCATAGGTCCAAGGAGGAGGTGTTAGTTCATTTCCTTATTTCTCTGGGTGGTTGGTATTAGCTCCCACAGACATGTTTATTAAAGGAAGTAAGGTGTGGTGGTTCTGTAGTTCTTAACTGTAAGAAGATCTTGGATTTGAGTCCTGCTGGTCTCTATTTATAACTGTAATTTAAAAACAAACAGGCCAACTGTCAGGTCCTTAGAGCAGAGATACATTTTTGCAAACTCATTAATTGCCCGTGTAACAGAGACTGTTTATTACAGGTCAGGTTTCCTGTTTATTAGGATCACTAGTAGGAAATAACACCTCCACATTTACAGGACAACCTTCTGTCGCAGAGGGAGCACCAGTCCCAGGGTTCTGTATGTGCTCAGTCACATCCTGGCTCTGTGAATACTGACTTCATGGTCACATCTGGATTCAAATTTTGGTTCTTCTCTCTCTTAGCAGCATGAGTTTGGGACATCATTCATTCTCTTTAAGCTTCTATTACCTTCTCCATAAAGTGAGGTTGACACTACGTACTTCAAAGATTTTATGAAGATTCGATAGTGATCTGTATTAGTTTGCTGGGGCTGCCATAACAAAATACCACCTACTGTGGGGCTTTAACAACAGAAATCTGTTTTCCTAGTTCTGGAGGCTGGAATCCAAGATCAAGGTGCCAACATGGTTGGAACCCTCTGAGGCATCTCTTTTTGTTTGCAGATGGCTGCCCTCTTGCTACCTATTCACATGGTCATCCCCCTGAACACATGTGTCTCCCTGATGTCACTTTACTGTCTTATAAGGACACAAGCCATATGAGATTATGACCCCATTCTAATGGCCTCATTTTAAATTAATCACCGTTTTAAAGACCTTATCTCTAAGCATGATTAGGTATATAACACAATATTTATATGGTACTTAATAAATATGAGCTTGTTTCTCCTTACCCCTAGTTAAGAGGGTGGCCTAGATGGACAGATCTCCAAGTTTGGCCATGGATCCCTAAGGGTTAACAAGCTTCTTTCAGGGCATTTGTGAGATCATAACAATTTTCACAATAAAGTAAGACTAAGGCATTATTTGTCCATTTTTCAGTGCTGACTTTTGCAGTGATGGTGTGAAAGCAATGGTGGGTAAAACTGTAGCGCCTTTCCACAAATCAAAGCAGTGGCACTAAACTTTACTTGCAGTCATTGTATCTTTCAACACCATGGATTCACGATAAAAACAATCACCAATTTCACTTAAAGATATCCTTGATGAAGAAATAAAAATTATTAATTTTATTAAATCTTGACCCTTGGATACATGCATTTTTAATATTTTGTATGATGAAATGGGATATTCACATAGAGAGCATGTCTATTTCATACTAAAGTATGATGGTTGTCTCAAGAAGAAGCACTCCTGTAGTTGTGTTGCAAGCTGACCTAACCTGCCATTTTCATGGAGGACCAGTTTACTCGTAAGACTTACACACCTACTTTGTTTAACAGTTTGACACTAGTATTTGACAACACTTTCTTGAAAATTAACTAAATGACCTCTCAATTCAAGGTAAAACAAATGAGCAAACAAATACAACTTTCTCAGTATTTGTCACCAATGATAAAATTGGAACTTTAAGGTAAAAGAACTCTGAAAAACTTGTATCTGTCATCATGAGCTTAACAGCTTTTTAATACTTAGCTATTTTCCTGATATGACCAGTAGTGATATTTTAAAATGTGATTTTAAAAAATACTGAGTAAGGAAATGTGCTGAAATTTGGAAGATCTGCATAATTCAGAGAAATAATATTTCTCAAATGACCAATGTATGCTTTTACAAAATCATGCATAGGTAAAAGATTCATTCAAAGTAGAAGGTAAGTCAATAGATTTTAAAGTGAGAGTTCCCTGATTTGGTTTCAGATTCTGTATCTTGTGCTCTGGTGCAATATCAAAGAAGAATATCTACAATATGTAGCAAGACTATTAAGTACACTTCTCTTTTCCAATTACGTATCTATGTGCAGCCAGATATTCCTCATATACTTCAACCAAAACAACATATCACAACACAGTGAATGCAGACACAGGTATGAGAGCCCAACATTTTTTTCTTTAAAGATTTTTTAAAATTATTTATTTATTTATCTATCTATCTATTTATTTATTTATTTATAAGAGAGAGAGAGTGAGAGAGCTTAAGTTGGGCGGGGGGGAAGCACAGGGAGAGGAACAAGCGGACTCCCTGCTGAGCAGAGAGCCTGATGCAGGGTTCAATCCCAGGACCCTGGGATCATGATCTGAGCTGAATGCAGACACTTAACTGACTGAGCCACCCAGGCACCCCACCCCCAATAGTCTTCTTTTTTTCTTTTTCTTAAAGATTGTATTTATTTATTTATTTATTTGACACAGAGAGAGATCACAAGTAGGCAGAGAGGCAGGCAGAGAGAGAGAGCAGGCTCCCTGCTGGGCAGAGAACCAGAGGCAGGGCTTGATCCCAGGACCCTGAGATCAGGACCTGAGCCAAAGGCAGAGGCTTAACTCACTGAACCACCCAGGTGCCCCCCATCCCCAACAGTCATCTATTGAGCAAGACATTAATTTACAGAAATGTAAAACAAAGCCACTATTCTCAGTCCACTGTTTTTTTGTTTTGGAAAATACCGTTTTTAGGAATATGCATGATACTTATGTTACCACATGATAGGTTTATTATTATTTGTAAATGAATTATTAAATATACATTTTAAATACTTCTTAGCTTTTTTTTTTTTTGAGAGAGAGAGCACATGTGCACAAGTGGGGGAGGGGTAGAAAAGACAGAGAGAAAGACAGAAACTAAAGCAGGTTCCACGTCCAACACAGAGCCCAACACAGAGCTTGGTTGCACAGCCCTGAATCACGACCTGAGTCAAAATCAAGAGTTGCACACTTAACCAACTGAGCCACCCAGGCCCCCCCTTAGCTTTAACTTCTAATATAGCAAATATTTATAGATATAGCCCACTTAAACAAAATCTCTTTAGGGGTCCTCAATAATTTTTAAGCATATAGATGGTTCATAAGACACCTCTCCTGTGCCTTAAAAATACTGGTAACTGCTGGCCTAGATCAGTGTTTCTATGGCATAGTATACACACTGTTGATCATGCATGAGATGGTTCTAAGGGGGCATAGATACACTATAAAAATTTTATCATTATGAATTTATTTTAATTTTCTATGGTAAATGATACTGGCTTACCATTTTTCATAGTTTTATAGTTTTCCTCTTTTCATACATTGATTTATATTAAAAAGTCAATTTAATGGAAATACATGGATATGATAAACATGGTGATGTTGTTTGTAAATGACTAAAGTGTGGGAAACCCTAGCTCCCAGAAGAGATTTTCAAAATCATATATTGCATAGGCTTATTTTTTCTAACTTGAGTCTTCTCACCCAACATTTTGCATATTAGTAAGTATAATGGTGAAAGAGGATTTACTTGGATAACAAATTATTTTCCCTCCCAGTCAGACTACAAAGTTCCATTGGAGGCCTAGATGATTGGTGCGGTTTTGTTGTCTAGAGTAATCATTTGAAGTCTCCATTTCCCTGTGGGTTTTATAGACAATAAGTTCTAGTTAGACAACTAATATTATTTGGTGAAACAGAAAACATCTTTTATCACTCTCATCTTCTACCTACAAGTTGTATCAAGCTCTGGGCTTCCCTTGACACAGGAAATATCCCAAATTCATGTGTTGTGGTCATGGACTGATACCTCAATTCACTTTCCAATTCTATGATAAGAGGCTTGGAAGCCAGTCTGGAGAAAGAGGGTGGTCTAGGGGGTGGGGTGCTAAAATAAAGCCAAGATCAGAAGACTTGTGTTCATATCCTGAGACTTTTCCCAAGCCTTTCCTTTCCTGCAAAACAAAGGATTGAACTAAACGATCTTCCAGTTGGAACAGCCTGACTCAGAAGACCAGAAACAGCCACTGAAGAAGCCATTTGTCTAGGGAACTCTGAAGGGATGAGAACACCCACCCCGTCCCACTCAGGCTGCTGAGTGCTGGGCTCTGCCTTCATGGATATGGACTCCATCTCCATAACTGTGTTATTTTATCTTAATCTATGACCCTGCAATAGTACCAATACTTGATATAATCAAAGAAAGGGGCTGGATACATCAGATGGGTGAAGAGACATGGCTGCCTGAGCTCCAAGAACTGTGAATTCTAGTCTTGGCTCTGCCACTGTCTCAGGACATACCATGTATCCTTTCTAAAACCTAGGCAGCTTCTGGACACAGCATTAGCCTATTTCATGGGACTGCTGTAAGAAATAATTTATACAAATGGCAGTGTATAAGAGATTGCAAAATGAAGTACTAAACTGAAACTTGGGAAACATGCTGGGAACTCTTATCCCATTCTGCTAACTAAAAAAATTAAAAATTGCCATTGAAAAGTGCTTAACAATATTACTGTTTAATCAATACATCACCAGCAGCCTAGCAAATTAACATGAAACCACAGGCCTGAGACCTGAAAAGAATTAAATCGGTGTTTAATAGAAATTGGACTGTGAGCAAGAAGACTTCTGAAAAGTTAAAATCTAGCCCACAAAACTGGAAGCACATTCTACACCTTCAGGGCTGGGTGTGTGTAATGATCAGGTCTACGTTGCTACACACATTACTTACACCACAGTCAATGTGGGAAGACTAACAAATATGTTTTGGGGAGCCTACAAAATTTTAACATCTATTTGCAAGACTGACATATACAATGTGCTTTTATAATGGACTCAAGAAGACATTTTTCTTTTCTAAAGATTTTTTTTTTTTTTTTTAATCTGACAGACAGAGATCACAAGTAGGCAGAAAAGCAGGCAGAGAGAGAGAGAGAGAGAGAGGAGGAAGCAGGCTCCCCACTAAGCAGCCCAATGCTGGGCTCGATCCCCGGACCCTGGCTGGAGTCATGACCTGAGCCAAAAGGAGAAGCTTTAAACCACTGAGCCACCCAGGTGCCCCAAGAAGACATTTTTCAAATGAGAAAAATTGTTACTGTTATTACTCTAAGTCAATTTACTGCTTTAAATAGTTTCATTTAAAGCAGGCAATTTAAGAATTAACTAGGAGGGAGAGAAGGAGGCCAGTTTATTCTGATGCTCCTTTCTCCTTCCTCTAAGTCCTATATGAGGCATCTCAGTAGAACTGCATTCCCTGTCTGGTGAAAGTGGTTGTATCTGTGTACAACACGCACATGGAAACCAGGAAAGGAAAACAGCCGGAATAGTCCACGGAGCCAGGCCCCTCTTGAAAGTTGTGGTCACTCCTCCCTCTGGTGGCTGATGGGACAGCACCTTTTCTTGGTGATGAAAGCTAGCCACAGTTGTCCTCAGAGCAGCTTCCTGAAAGAAGTGCTTCAATTCTGACATAACAAAAGGCTTGAAAAAGTGAATTGTAGGAGTTTTTGTCAAGTCTTTGTTGCTGGGGACTCCCTTTCTGCCTGTCTGATACACAAACCCAGCAACAGTCCATCCTTCTAGGACGTCAGCAGGCTTCCCTGACGGCCCTGTGTTCTTTTGCTGGGTTTAAAGGTTTAGTCACGGTCAGATCCCCTTGCCTCGTTGCCACAGAGTTAAACTAAACGACAGTTCGGCACTCTGTTGTGTCTCTGAGGCAGCAGGAAATGGCAGCTCTACTGAGACCAGTGGGAAGGATAAAGACACTTTTTGCTAGAACCAGCCAACCCAGACGTTTCTTGGGCCACAGGTGCTCAACAAAGTACCAATGACGTCAGAGATTTAAAAGGCCCCCAAAGACCCTATTCCAGGCTTCCCACCCCCAGGTTTGCCCTTCAGAGCACTTTGTAACTGTAGGCAAATGTAATCAGGAAATGGACTTCAGAGTAAGTTATCCCAAAGTCTGGTCCACAGAGTATAGTCTTAATGATGCAAGGTGGGTGGTGGGGGGTGAGGGTGGGGGGAAATTCTTTGCTGTTATTCCACTGCAGGGGAGCTGGAAAACAGCAATTCTTTGCATATTGCAAGGCTATGACGAAAGAAAACTCAGAGGGAACAGAAGGCAAAAGAAAGAAGGGAGAATCAAACTTCTCTGATTATCAACCAGGTATGTACACAAAGCTCTCTGTATAAATCTTTATTCCTGTATGGGTGTTAAAGAAGATTATTTTAACAGCTGTTAGTCTGACATTACTTGTTGGCATCTAAAAATATGTCAGAAGCTTTAATACAGGCCAGGGATAAAATGTCTCTTTTTTCCCAAGTGTTTTCTCTTCTCTTTTGAAACCTAGTGACCAATAAATGATAACTTAATTCCTTGAGCAATGGAAATTACATTAAACAAAAGTAGAATTGAGGTCTAGTCCACTAAGTGTTCACCAAGTGAATTAAAAATGTGATTCAAAATTGTCAGAATTAGAGAAAATAACACTTATAATTTTTGAGGTAAGACCAATTATTTGCAAGAAAAAGTACCACCTCGGGCACATTTAGTGGGCTTTGCCAAGGGTAATAGGGCAGGTAATAGGTCTCTAGGGAAATCTTTTCTTTCTTTAGTCAGGTGGTCTGTCTCCCAAACAGTACCCTGATCAAGCTATCAAGCTATCCCTCTTCCATCCAAAAAAAAAAAAAAAAAAAAAAAGAAAGAAAAAAAAGTCAAAACCAAAGGAAGAATTCCTAAAAGTTAGGAAATTGAATGTTTATTTTTGCTATTGTTTTCATACTAAATAGGATCATGAAAGAAAGCTTTCACTCAGCAGCTGCATCTAATTTAATATGAAGTTCCCCAAAGAGGAGTGAACAGGATGTGATGAAAGCAGTTAAACATGGATGCTAATATTTTGTGAGGCATCTGGTACTGCTCCACCACCTAGAAATCTAAGAATCAAATTAGCAGATTCAATTCTGCCAAAGTTATCAAATTATTGTCAAAAGGATTTTGCAAAGCAGGCCCCTCCTCTCCAACATCTGCTCTACCCATCCAGCGAAGGACCAAAGGCTTCTATGTGACTTGTTGATGGAGAACATTTTACGGGTTGCTGGTCCAGCCAAATGCTGCACCTCCTGTACTGAGCACCTTCAGTTATGGTGTCAGTCCAAGGAGAACTCCGATACAAGCTAGCACTTCTATAGGTCTATATAGAGGTGATTCATAAAATACGAAAGTATAAAATATGTACCCATTTTATAAATGTCAAAACTGTTCAAGATTTTAAGTAAACACCCAAGAACCCCACCAACAAATTCATAAAGCAGTACTTTTTATTTTTTATTTTTTTGGCCATGAAAGAAATAGTAGTAAGGATTCCCCTGTTATTACACTCAGAGCCTTGAAAGCTGCTTGAGAAGTATAATTTAATCCCAAAGAAATTGCAGAGGCTACTCCCAAGGACTGCTCTTTGTCCTTGCTGAGCTGTTGGAATCGGACTGCTGGGCACAATCTTCTGGAAAAACTGAAGTGAAAAGCAGCCAGGAGCTTTACTAGCCAATGTCTTGGACGGTCAAGGAATGCAAGAGTATCTAGTTGTCTGGGACATGTACACCTTGGCCTTTTCATAAAGGAATTTCTTTTCTCTCTAACCAAAAGGAAAGCTGGAGTTTCATTTCAGTGTGCGTCAGCCATACTGGACTCCAAGAGAACTGACTGGAACTTGATCAGCAAGGATGTGGCTTGTGTAGCTCAAATTTATGGCGGTGCATCTGCTGTGAGTGGTGTCTTGAATGGAGGCCAGGAACTCTTCCGTCAGCCGTATCCATATGCTATGCATGTGTTCACTGCTACGCACATTTTTTAAATTTAGCTCTTGTGGGTACATGTTCTACACTTTTCCCTTGTACGTGATTTTTTAAAATATGCTTTAGAAAATATACACAATCTTTTCAGAGTCTTTGCTGACTCATTGGGGGTTCTTTTGAATGTTTTCCTTTTGAAAGCCTTGAGTTAAGTAGTCAAAAATGTACAACAAAAGCTACTCTTAGTCTACTAAGATTAAAGCCTACTGCTTAGTCTACACAGCTGTTACAGGATGACCTGTTAGAAAACCCCTTTTTTTCTGTGTAGAAGCATCCTCTAGCTCCTTTTGGTGGACAGTCATCTTGGCCAGGTTAGGGCAGCTTTTGTGTTAGTTTTTCAAACATGTTTCCTTTTAAAGTTTAGCCAAAGGACAACAAAGGTTTCAAAACAGAATTATCAGTATGATTGCCTAGGATATGTCTCCTTCAAGCCCATGCATTAGGAAATGGGGACCCAGACATTCCTGGCTTAAAAATTCAAGTAACTATTATCTAGCAGGTTAACTTCCATTGCTCTTTTTTCAAATGGCTGAGAAGTGACTCAAAATCATCACCTGGGTCAGGCGTTCCCAGAAGGAGACCAAAACATCCAAACTCCATCAGTTGGCTACTGTGTTCAGGATGGCTTGGGCTTTCAACCAGCCAACATTTAGTGATTACATTTTATCATCTCTTTTGTACCGCAGAAAATAATAGGCATAATTATTATGGATGTTTATGAATATGTTCTTATTTAGCATTTAAATTAATACTTTTAAAATATTCAATTTGTGTTTCATTTGACCCTGAAACCAAAGTTCTATTTTTCTTCTTTCATAGATAATCTTTTTTATCTTACGGTTTATGAATTCTTGAGGGCCGGGACTATGGTTTCTTTCATTCTGACTTTTTCTTTCTTCTCTTTTTATCTTACTTCCTCAATAGCATCTCCAGTCCTATGCATACAGAACACATAATTCTTAATTGGTTGTGTTTCCCTCTTCTCTCATAAGCGACTTGTGAGCTATCTTAAGATTTGGGAAACAATACACCTATAGCTTCTGAAGTATTTTCCTTTAATATTTTAAATCATTTGAAAATACATCTAATAATATAATGTGAAATACAGAATTTACATTTTTTTAAGATTTTATTTATTTATTTGACAGAGAGAGATCACAAGTAGGTAGAGAGGCAGGCAGAGAGAGAGAGGAGGAAGCAGGCTCCCCGCTGAGCAGAGAGCCCGATGCGGAACTTGATCCCAGGACCCTGAGATCATGACCTGAGCCGAAGGCAGCAGCTTAACCCACTGAGCCACCCAGGCGCCCCGGAATTTACATTTTAATATGTATTTGTATTCTCAACTACTCTGAGGAACCTTTTTTTTTTTTTTAAATATTTTTTTATTTATTTGAGAGGGAGAGAGAGAGAGCAAGCCCTGGGAGAGGGAGAAACAGACTTCCTGCTGAGCAGGGAGCCCAAAGCCAGGCTCCATCCCAGGATGGGGCTCCATCCTAGGACCACGGATCATGACCTGAGCCAAGGCAGATGCTTAACCAACTGAGCTACCAAGGCGCCTCTTGAGGAACTCTTTAAAAGACAGACTGCTTCAAACTTTTCAAAGGAATTCAAAGTGTTATTGGAAAAGATATTACTTTTAGAGTGGGTGACAGGAAAATAACTAATATCAGCAATATAATTGATTATTTCAGTAAATTCAGTTTGTAAAATGAACCAGTTTGGAATATTATATAGAACATCTAAATATTTCATGTTCAGCCAATGATCATCAATTGGCCAGCCATGATTTATAGGAGAAGAAAAATTACCCCCAAGAAATGGCTTTGTGAAGCATATTTCTAGATGTGTTCCCTGAGGAGAATAACCTATTCAATTTAGCTGCTATCTTTAGGGTCACTGCATTTGATCAAATGCTAAAGGGGAAAAATTCTATGGGATTTTACTCCAGGCTGAGAGCCACCAAGAACTAACACTCTGAGACTCAATAACACAACACACTTCACAAATCTTTCTTAAAGCTACTGTATAAACTCAACCATTTTCAAAGAAGCATTCGGAGTATGAAACATCACATGTCTGACTAATAGTACATTGCTGTATGGTCTAGTGACTCCCCCATACTCTTCCTACATTGTGTATAAATTCACGGTGTGCACATTAACAGTCCCGGCCATCTCTTCTGGTCTTGAAAACAGCAGTAATGCTGTGTATTTCCTTGTGATAAAGGGTTAGAGACCAAGTTACAGTTCACTTAAAAATCTTCTCCTTGAGTGAGAAGGACGTCATTCATTTTCTCTAAACATCTGCAAACATTTGTTCTTATTCCACCTCCGCCTAGAAAAAATCACCTTCTTTCTCCCCTCAAGGGAGGAACATTATCATTAAATGCTAGCCTTCTTCCTGAGACGGTTCTATCTCCACTCCATCCTCCAGAGGTCAGTCACTGAGTCCTGCCTCTACTTGCTCCTAAATCTCTCATCCACCCTCTTGTCTTTATACCCACTGCCACTGGTTTATTTCGGATCCTCCTTGCCCTGGATTACTGCAATACCACCCTCAGGCCACTTCTCTACTTCATCTTCAACACTGCTGCCAGATGGATATTTTTAACCTTTACTTTTGAAATAATTTTAGACTTAGAGAAATTGTAAAACCAGTACAGAGTTCCCATACACCATCCATTCAGTATCCCCTGGTACTTATCTCTTGCATGACCACAATACAATTATTGAAAAGAAAATTTTTTTAACCAGATTCTGATCATGTCATTTCTTAGCTTAGAATCCTCCCATGGGTCCCCCACACCTTCAAGATAAACGCAAACCCCTTGATGCAGTTACAGTGCCTCCACAATCTGATCCTCCCAGCTTCATTCTCCACGGCCTTTCTACCTGTGATGGTTAGTTTTACAACAACTTGACTTGCCCAGATATTTCACTAAACAGTATCCCTGGGTGTGTCTGTGAGGGTGTTTCCAGATGAGATTCACATGTGAATCTGTAGACTTAGTAAAGCAGATTGTCCTCCCAATGTGGGTGGGCCTCATCCAATCTGTTGAGGACTCGATTAGAACAAAAAGGTAGGAAAGGGGAGAATTTACTGTCCATGTCTGTTTGAATTGGGACTTTGGTCTTCTCCTGCCCTCAGACCAGGACTTATCCCGTCAACACTCCAGAGACCTTGGGACTCAGCCTGGAAATATACCACTGGCTTTCTTGAGTCTCGAGTCCACAGGCGGTAGATAGCTGGACTTCTCAGCTTCCATAATCATGTAGGCCAATTCCTTAAAATAAATTTCTCTCCTCTTTCTTCTTACCCCTTCTCTCTCTAAGTTCAGTTTCTCTGGAGAACACTAATACTACCTGAGCTCTATACACCTGTAGGAAACTACATGGAGTGTCTTGATTATGTTCTTATTCTTCTGGGCCCTCCCACATACTGTTTTCTCTCCCTTGGATTCCCTTCATTCCAGCCCCTACCCCCACATTCTGAACTTTCCTGCTTTCCCTTGGCTAACACCAACCTGGTCTTCAAGAGTCAGCTTTGTTCTGTTCTCTGGCTCTCTCAGCACCTAGGCATCTGTTTTTCGTAGCAATGTCACACTCTACTATCATTTCTGCTCACCAGATCCTCTCCTCCAGTTTCTCGGACCTTCGCTAACACATACTGAGTTTTCATTTATGTCCAGAGCAGCATCCAGCAAACTCTGGCCTGCATGCTAAATTCTGCCCTTCACCTGTTTCGTAAGTAACATTTTGTTGGACCACTGCTATGCTCACTGCCTTCTGTATTGTTTGTGGCTTCTTTCGTACTACAATGGCAGTTGAGTGGTTGCAATAGAGACCATGCAACTCACAAGCAGAAAATGTTTTCTATCTGGTCCTTCCCAGAAAAAGTTTCTCAGCCACCGAGTGGATAAAGCAACAATCAACTGTGTTTTACCTTTGATTATCAAGGGCAACGTGTGCTAAAAAAATCAATGAATTTCTATAAAAGAAGCCTTTTTTGGTATATTAATCATCATTTTTTAATACATCAAAAAGTGGAAATTGGCAAAAATGTTTTAAAATAATTTCCACGGGTGTGGGCAGTTCAGGGAAACTATCTTTCTCACACATTGCTAGAGGGCAATGTGAAAATATGTTTCAAAAGCATTAACATCATGTATAACCTTTGTTGCAGAAATTTCAATTCTAGGAATTTGCCCTAAGGAGTAATCACAAATGTGCCAAAGATTTATATACCACCTTTCTCACTGGAGCATTATTTACAATACAGAGAAATTATACCAACTAAATACCAAATAAATAGTTGACAGAAGAAAAACTGGCTAAATAAATTATATCCATGGCCTGGGAAATTAATGTAGCTATTATAATTTGTAGGAAAACTTATATTAATATAGGGAAATACTCATATTGTCAACTGAAAAAAAGCAAGTTTTAAAACTGTGAGTAGAGAATGATGCCATTTTAATTTTTTAAATATATATATATAATACACGAACAGAAACAAACCAAGACGGAAAGAAAATATGCCTGACGACTAACAGGAGTTATCTCTATTACATCTGACATTTATTTTCTTTGTTACTCATTTCTGAATTTTCTCTGGCAATTATAATGTTTTAAGGAAGAAAAATATGTAGTTTCCCTCTCCCCTATGAGTTGGAAGGATTTTTGCTTTCTTAAGCTACATATTTCAAATAAAGAAAGTAAAATTAAAGACGCTCTGGCTGAACTGAAGTCAAGAGCTAAAAAATGCCTTTTTCCTCCATCTAACCCCATCCCAAGACAATCAGTACAACTCTTCTAGAACACTGGACCAGGAGAAGGAAAAACGTTCCCTTGGGCACGTCAGTATCGGGGTTATTTGTTGCCAAAGGTCAACTGTAGTGAAGTTTAGACAAAGATCAGTAACAAAAAGAGTTGAAATCCATAAATTTCCAGAAGTACAAGGAGTGGGATAAGCTGTCCGCCTAATTTCAATCAACTCTTGTTGCTGTTTCCCCCCCCACTTTCAGCTAGATATTAAGTATTAGATAGGCATGCTATTTAAGAATAGCCTCAGATAAGTGGACCTTCCCAAGGACAAAGAAAATTAGAACCTAAAATGCCAAACAACCACAATGAATGACCTCAGTGTTTGTGTGGGTGGTAGTATGTGGAAGTGGGGAGTAATACGAGGGCAGGTGGAATTTCTAATTAATAAATCTGTGGATTCAAGTTTTATGTCATGGTAATTTACATTAAAATATGGTTGAATTTGCCACTACTTTCTAGGATCCTCAAGTCCTTCCTTGTTTGCTCTAAATCAACTTCCTGTCACTCCAGCCAG
Organism: Mustela erminea; assembly: GCF_009829155.1. Lineage (NCBI taxonomy): Eukaryota > Metazoa > Chordata > Mammalia > Carnivora > Mustelidae > Mustela > Mustela erminea. The sequence continues at coordinate 42,425,290 of NC_045617.1, forward strand.
GCTCCCCACATTGCCTCCCATCCCTTCCTGGCTATACCCTCCCCGCCTCCCCACTTCTCTACTTTCTCTTTCTAAAATATGATTATGGGGATGCCTGGGTGGCTCAGTCGGTTAAGCGGCTGCCTTCAGCTCAGGTCATGATCCCAGCGTCCTGGGATGGAGTCCACATTGGGCTCCTTGCTTCACGGGGAGCCTGATTCTCCCTCTGCCTCTGCCTGCCACTCTGCCCGCCTGTACTCTATCTCTCTGACAAATAAACAAATAAATAATCTAAAAAAAATATATGATTATGATCGAGTCCTGCTAAAATGGTCAAGGACAGGGTTTCTCCAATGTGTGGTCCACATTTCACACTAACCTGGAGAGCTTATTAAAAAAGTAAATCCCTGGAGCCCACCCCAGACACACCACATCAGAATCTCTGAGGCTGGGCCCCAGGAGTTGTATCACCATCAACTTCCCCAGATGATTCTCCTGCATAATAAAGTTTGAAAGCACTGGGTCAATGAGTGCCAGCATTTCAAGATAGATGCATTTTTACTGAGACTTTGGGAAGATAAAATGACTCCATTTAAAACACAAATGTAAAGGCTAGAATTTCAAGGATTGGTGAGAAATATTTTTAGGGAGGGGGTGGTACTTTCTGGCTTATTCTCTTCCCACCACCCCTAAAGTCACATCTGCTCTGCCTTCAGTTAAGTGAAGCAATCAGTCCCTTAGGGAGGAAAGTGGGGCTGGGTCCAAGGGGGAATTAAATAGCAAAGCAATATTCATTGTCAACATCTTTGAAAATTTTGTTGTCTTTGGAGTACTGGGTATTTAAAGTTCTTCCTTATTTTTAAGCCCTAGAAGTATCCATTCTAAGTCCCCAAGGGATTATTTCCTGCTTTACTATGCTACTTCCTTATTTTTATTGCTTAACTTGTTCCTTAATCAATCCAATCAAAAAATCTTTTGATTGAAATAATACCTTGACTGTGATTGCTGATTGGACTTTTGTCTTTAAAGCTTAATTTAAATGAGTGTGTTACTAGCTGGGACAGAGTATGGTATTAAATCTGGGGAAGCGGTATTCTGTTTCCTCAGTGACTGATAAATACTGATAGGCAAAAAGGGACCTCTTCTGGTGTGGGGGAATCTCATTTTTCTTTCATTTGCATTCATATCCACATCGATTTCTAGTACAGCGATTATATCTCAGCAACTGTATCCTCAACCTCAGTCTGAAATTCTGGGGGAAAAAAAAACTGAACATATTATAATGCCACATTGTTTGAAATTGCCAATAGATTCCATTACATATTCTGCTGCTGCACAATAACCTTTATCTAGCCACCGTCTTACTTATTCTCAACGGTTTCAGAGGTGATCTATTGCTCTTCATGAATACGACAGTTGACAAGCTACAGACTGCTGAGTTTGATCTTAATAGGAGTTGAAAGATATTCATCAGACTCTTGCCTCTCTAAGGTCTGCAGTAGATAACAAAATTGTGAAATGCTACATTTGAAAGAACAAAGATTGACAAGTTCATAGCTATTCCCATTTTCTTCGTTTTGGTATTACCCTGACGGAAACATCTCTGCAAATGAGGGTATCGTAAATGCTTTGCCTAATAAACAGTAATGCTTCCAGGTCCCCAGGTCAGACTAAAGCACTACAGTTTCTGTTGCTCTATAAAGTGGACGAGCTGTGATGGGAGGTTTAGCTGTTCATTCCTGAGTTATAAACTCATCCTTGCTGAAGACTGCATTAATAGGGTTCTGCTGGTGTGGATGTATGTGTGTAAGTTTTCTCCGTATGTGCATGATCATTAAAAGGATGGTATTAAAAAGGAATGAAGGTACTCAAACTCTATTTAAACCAAATGTTCTAACAAATAGGAACTTTAAAACATTATAGACCCATGACGTGTGTGTGTGTGTGTGTGTGTGCGTGTGTGTGTGTGTTGGGGGATACATGATGTAGTTAAAAACCCAGACATCTGACTCTGACAACTAACAGACGATTTTCTGGTATTCTGTTAGGAAAATAAAAGGCAATTTTCTGATTGCTTTGTCCATAGATATGCATATATACTACAGGGGTTTTTTGTTCCTCATTTCAAATTTCAAGTCCTTTATATACAGTTATAAAACCTTAGAAAAATTTAGAGAAGTGGGAGCAGTTAGTGCTCTAATAAGTATATTCAATAAAAATAAGATTAAACTGGGAAGTTTCAATGTCATATAAATTGAGGAAAGCCAGGAGGTGAGGGGAGGTGAGGTGGGTGAGGTGAGGTGGGTGGGTGATGGGGAACTTAACACTCACACTCTTTGAATGCTCTAGGCACCATAATCTAACATGTTCTTGCCAGCAGGAGCCCCAAAGCTTTAAGGGATAACCTGGCAATAAATAACTCCCAAAATACAGACTCAAAGTAAACTTGACAGACGGGATGCTGGCCCAAGATAAACGAGACTAGATTCAACAGGATATAAAATACTATATTTGGTTTCAAAAAATCAGTTAAACAAATATAGACTAGAAGAGACTCGGCTAAGTGGCTGTTCACTGGAAGAATATCTGAGACTCCTACTTGGCAACAACTTTAACATACACTAATAATAAGATGGTAGCAACTTGCATTTTTATAACAGTCTTTGGTTGACAAGTCACATTCACATATATTATCTCATTGGATCCTTCCAAAGATGTTGTGAGAAAAGTGTTTTAATGCCTCAACATAAGATGCAGAAAACTAAAGCTTGGAAAGATTAAGTGCCTGTTCCTGAATAACACACCTAGAACCTGAGAGGTCAATAAATCAGAAGGCAAAATAAGTAACTAAAATTTACTGAGTACCTGTTATGTGGTAAGCTCTTTATATATTTCATTTAAACCACTACAATACTATAATGTGGTCAATTCCAGTTCCTATTTATAGATGAAAAAATGGAAACTCATATGCTTAAAACCATAGTAAGAGTGGCTGTAATGGGCTGAATGGTGGCCATAAGATCTATGAGTTCCTAATTCCTGCAACCTGTGAATGTTACCTTATTTGGAGACAAGGGTCTCTGAAGATGTGATATGAAGACAAAGCAGCCACAAGACAAGGAATGCTTAAAAGCCCCCACAAGCAGGAAGGGCAAGGAAGAAATCTCTCCAAGAACCCTGGAGGTAGTACAGCCATGTCAATACCTTGACTTCAAACTCTGACCCTCAGAACTGTGAGGGAATACATTTCTGTTTTTTAAAGCCACCCAGTTTGTGGCAACTTGTCACAGCATCTCAAGGGAACTAATACAGTGATAGAAGTGGTGTTAAAAATCCATATTTGCTAGATTCTAAAGTCCATGTCCTTTGCATTGCAGAGATCGATGCTAAAGAAAGAAGACTGTAGGAACTAGGGGTGGAGAAAAGGCCGGAGAAGAGGGACAAGGCCAAAAAACTGTCTTCAATTAGGGTATCCAGGACAGAAATATGGAGAAGAGTGCTTTCCACCTCCTCAAAACAATTCAGTCCTTAGGGGTGCCTGGGTGGCTCTGTGGGTTAAAGCCTCTGCCTTCGGCTCAGGTCATGATCCCAGGGTCTTGGGATCGAGCTCCACATCGGGCTCTCTGCTCAGCGGGGAGCCTCCCCCCGCCCCCCCACTCTCTCTGCCTGCCTCTCTGCCTACTTGTGATCTCTCTCTCTGTCAAATAAATAAATAAAATCTTAAAAAAAAAAAAATTCAGTCCCCATCTCACCGCCAAACTGCAATTTCTTTTAAGAAACAACAAGACCTCAAAGACAAAAAGCAAATCTCAAACAGTGGATTCAAAATATGAATTCAACTAATACACACCATTTTAAAACCAAAGAAGAAGAGCAAATAAAAAATAACTAAGAATAAATCCAATAACAAGTGAAAGCTCATAGGTGAGGGTAAATTAACACACTCCTGTTTTAAAGAGAGACCTAAGGAAAATGATATTTGTCTAAGAAGATGCCAATGTACTAAAAGATGTCATGAATTCTGGGACCTTCTAGTGGGCTGAAAACATGACCTATAAAGAGAACCACTGCAACATAATAAAGAACTAGTTATGTGTTAAACGTACCAGTACAGCCACTCCTATTCAGAGTAAAATTACACAGACAGATGTTAACACAGGAAAAAATGATGGACTTCAAGAATTATTTAACACAGAAAGAGGCCCAAAACAGAAGATTAGACTTGTTATGTTTATTTACACAGCCTTAACCACACTAATAAGAAGGGAAATAAAGAAAGCCATTCTGGATCAATAAAAGGAAGAAATTTTGAACAATCAGGACATTTCAAGAATGAAATGAGCCCCCCTCATGTGACAGTGACATTGTGAAAAATGTGAAAGTGGGAACTGGGTAGCCTGTTAAAGATGCTATAGATGAGATTTCAGTATCTCTAAATTTTAAGGTTTCTTCTAACTCTAGGAAACTATGATTTGAAAAAAAAAAGTACACAAACTATAAAAATGATTCATAAAATGTTTGAAGGACAACTGATTTTGATAACGTGTAATATTTCTCTAAAGGGAATCAAGATATAACTTAAATATAAATGTTTAATTTACCTTAAAGCACAATGGTGGCTAATCAAAGTTCTCAGATAAATATATATATATAGTTAGAATGTCTCAATGAAATTCATCAGTAAGTAGAGATTACATAGTTATTCAACCACACTAATGGAATCTACATTTGGCAGAGCACTAGAAGTCATCTTATATGCCTTCTTGGTTAGTGGAAGCAGGGAGTGATTTGGAGACAAAGGTCTGAATTAAAGACCAGAGGTGCAACTTACTAGATTTTAACAAGACATTTAACCCCACAGAGGTTCAATGTCCATCACAATAAATAGGGATAATAATAATAATAATGGCCATCATAGCTCACTAACAGTTTTAAGAATCTAATGAGAAAATGAGTATGAAAGTGCACTGCAAGCAGTGCTACATACACGATTGATTATTATCAGGACTTCAAGTCCTCACCAACCTTGATGTCCCTGTAACTCTTAAAGCTATAAGCATTATGTTGGGCTGGCCCAGAAGCAGACCTTGAGACAGGGATTTGAGTCCAAAGGGTTTGTTTGGACCAGGATCCCAGGAAACTCTACTAGAAGAGCTGGGAATCAAGACAGGGAAGGAAAAAAAGTCAATATGGGTGTGTATTACCAATTTCCTGTGGGTAACTGTGTACCTGATTCACATGCAGTCCTGATTAGGACCTCTGGGAGGCAGCACAGAGCACACCTGTGAAGTGAGGAAGCTAAAGTCTTGCTCCACCAATTCCCATCCATCTTCATGGAATGTCTCTTCTCAGGGCACTAGTTCTCCACACTTCTGACCTGCCCCAGCCCATGCTGAGCATGCGCCAGCAGTGGGAGAACACTCTCAGGCAGTCAGGTGCTTGCAATAAAAGTCACTGGGTCAGTATGGTACCATAGGGGAAAGGCCAGGGAAATACAAACAAGTTACCAACAGCTTCCTCTCCATGCTCTTATTTCATTTGGAGAAAACTAAAGTACAAAGAAGTTTTAAGACTTGGCTACAAATATATTGCAAATCAAAGACATGTATCCCAACCTAGCGAATTACCCAGTTATAAAGACTGTCAAATTTCACCTTTTCCTGTACCAGTTCTTCAGAAGATTGTGGTTTTCCTAAAGGCCATGCACATAGGGGCTGACAGTGTGATATTTTGCCATTTCTTAGAACAAAGGAGAATTCGACTAAGAAATTCGAAGCTATAAGTAGTGTAAAAAGACAATATCAAAACCGAATAATAAAGAAGAATGCAAATATTTGTAGGAAAGGTAAGGGGACATGATGGTTCAGATTTAAGATGCTCATCAATATTCCCTAAAGCCAGCCTTTCTCCACCTACACTCCAACTCCCAACTTAGCAAAGGTTTTCAGAAATCCATAGAAGAAATTTCACCCATGTCTGGTTCTGCTCTTTCTTTTCCAGACACATCTTACATCACTTCACATGGTCTTGGAAAGCATAGTTTTCTCTCTTTCCAAGGGCCTACCCTGACCTGCATGAGACAGCATGCTAATCCTCACTTATCTCAGCTGAAAAGTATGATCTATTACAGCATTGGCTTGTCAGTCAGGCTTCCTAATGGTATAGGAGTGGGATTCGTTTCAGCAGTCTACTGTGAGGTGTGGGAACTGGGAGCTCCATCGTTCTGAGCGGTTGATGTCGTTGACTTCCACTGTGGCCTTTGAGCAAGTCATTTAACCTCCTTGGTTCAGTTAACCGTATGGAAAATGAACATGATAATATCTCACAAGGGCATTGTGAGATTACTCAATGTTTATAAAGTGCTTGGGAAATGAAAGGCCCTGGATGTGTCTCACAATGTCATTAATCATGTGGCCAGTTGAATTCAGGCAGCTGGAATGTTAGAGAACTCTTTACTTCCTAGATAATTTCACTGCAATACCTCACAAATCATGAAGCTTAAATCTGTGGCTTTGGATGATGAATTTCATGCCATAGTGGAGGACTCAGAATTTTTTAAGTGTTCACATTTGAACCACTCATGCACAGATTGTTTCTTCCTTTCTCAAGAGCAGAAATTTATTCAGATGCTCGCTCTTTCCTTTCAAGAGCCATACTTCTTCAAGCACAATGGGTTTTACCTTGTCTTCATTTTCTCTGTTGCTTTGTTTGTATACTCAGCCATTCAACAAAGATTCATTGAGCCCTAGCTATATTCCAGATACTCTGTTAGTGTTAGAGACAAAAACACAAGTAAGACCAGTTTCTACCTTAAAGGAGCTCCCAGTCTGGAAGGGGAGGCAGATACATACACCGATAATTACATAGGACGCTTCAACGAGCTATGGAAACCCAAATCAATCAATTTCTAAACTATGTGTCAGAAAGTGAATTAACCTGAGCTCCCTTGACGCATTCTCCCTTCGTTGAAAACTCTTCCTTGAATTCCACGGTACTCCATTGTCTTCCCTGGTTCTATTCCTTTCGCTGTTCTCCTTCATCAGCCCTTCTTTTCTCTCAGTTCCTTAAATGTAGGTAATTTTCTAAGGCTCTATACTTGGTTTTCTTCTCTCTTTGCCTTCTCTTCCTAGGTACAAAATCCAACCCCTGAGGTCAGTGACTGTTAGAAATGCACAGCTCTAGCCCTAAACTTTCTCCTCAGCTTCAGACCTAGCTAGAGGCCCTTCAACTTGACATAGCCCCCTCCAAATTCACCAGTTTGCTAACAATATAACTTCCTCCCCAGGAGTTATCAAATTTCTCTAATAATACCACCATTTCCTTTTGAACACAGGCTTTAAACCCAAGCATCACATGAGACTCTCTTCACTCATCTCACACCAAAATGACTGCCATGTTCTCTTCGTTTTGATTCTGCAAAACCTGTCAGCTATTACATTCCACTGCTAGCACCTCCCATTTACACACATGCAATAATCTCTCATCACCTATCCCCATGGTTAGGTTCTCCTTCTCCAGCACAATCTATATATACTGGCAAGCAGAATTTTCTGAAGCATTCTACATACCTCACTCTCCTGCTCAAAACTATTGATTGCTCCTCAGTGCCTACTATGTCAAGTTCAATTTCCTCATTCTGGGACTTGGGATCCTTTGAAAATACTCACAAACTTGCTTTTTAGCCTTTTCTCTCACCATACTCCCATACTGAACATAACCTGGAGCCAGGTGGGTGGTTGGTGGTCGTTAAGTATATATTCTGCTAGGCCCCTCTAGGTCTTTAGGCACACTGTCCCTCCTGCTTGGAATGTTCTTCCTACCCATCTCTGCCTAGTACAGCCCATCTACACAGCAGAGCCAATCCCCAACACTGCCACCTCCACACAACACCTCTTCCTTTTTAAAAATTACATTGTGTTAGTCACCATATAGTACTTCTTTAGTTTTTGATGTAGTGTTCCATGATTCATTGTTTGCATATAACACTCAGTGCTCCATGCAGTATGTGACTACTTAATACCCATCACCAGGCTAACCCATCCCCCCACTCCCTCCCCTCTCAAAATCCTCAATTTGCTTCCCCAAGTCCAGAGTCTTTCATGGTTCATCTCCCTCTCTGATTTCCTCCCCTTCCTTTTTTTCTTCCTTCTCTTAATGTCCTCCATGCTATTCCGTATATTCCACAAAGAAACCATATGATAACTGACTTTCTCTGCTTGACTTTTTTCACTCAGTATAATCTCCTCCAGTTTTATCCATGTTGATGCAAAAGTTGGGTATTCATCCTTTCTGATGGCTGAGTAATATTCCATTGTATTTGTGGACCATATCTTCTTTATCCATTTGTCTGTTGAAGGGTATCTCAGCTCTTTCAGAAGATTCCATTGTATTTATGGACCATATCTTCTTTATCCATTTGTCTGTTGAAGGGTATCTCAGCTCTTTCAGAAGATACCTCTTCTGTTGAAGGGTATCTCAGTTTGGCTATTGTGGACATTGCTGCTATGAACACTGAGGTGCATGTGCCCCTTCTTTTCACTACATCTGTATCTTTGGGGTAAATACCCGGTAGTGCAATTGCTGAGTCACAGGGTAGCTCTATTTTTAACTTTTGAAGAATCTCCACATTGTTTTCTAAAATGGCTGTACCATCTTGCATTCCCACCACCAGTGTAAGAGGGTTCCCCTTTCTCCACAACCTCTCCAACGTTTATTATTTCTTGCCTTGTCAATTTTGACCATTCTAACTGGTGTAAGGTGGTATCTCAATGTGGCTTTGATTTGAATTTCCCTGATGGCTAATGACGATGAACACTTCTTCATGACAACACCTCTTCCTGATCCCCAATTGCTTTAGGCTGATTCTTTCTTCAAACCTCCAGGACTCTTTTTGGTTCACCTTTAATGGTGCAAATTTTGCTCTACTTCTACTCTCTTTGTCTTAGTCCCTTCCAGAAAGAGAAGTTTCTTAAGGAAACAGAATATATCTTATTCCATTTCTTCCTTCCCATAGCCCTTACAGCAATACTGATTGAAGCAAACAAGTTTAATCCTAGAAACCTCAACTGTGCTGTTGCTTCAACTACTCTTCATTTATATAAATGTGTCTTGTTCTACAAAATACTTTAAATATAATAGCTGGCTTCATTCTTGTGAAGAAAAAAAAAAAACCCAAAAGATTAAAACAAAAAACTGCAGTGTCTGCTTTAATCATGTAAATATTTCCTCCCTGTTTCAATTTAACAGTGAAAGGAACATTTCTTGAATCACCAAGTCTGTGTTGTTTGTTCAGCACTGAAATACAGAAGCAAACAAGACCTTGTCCTTGCTTGCAAGAATCTCAGTCGAGTCAGAGAGACAAACTGATACATAAATGCACCGCAACACTAGGTGATGAGTACAAAACTGAAAATATGACCAAGACACAGATGTGGAGACAGTAGGCTGATCTGTCTGATGGCTGATCTGATGTTGGAAGACTCACTAAAGGTGAAGCCAAACAGAGCGCTCCCAAAAAGCCAAGAGGGGTCAACAGCTGTCCATGCGGAGAGAGCAGCTTTCAGAGGCCCTATACGTGTGGTGTAGCAGAACCAGGGCTGATTCCGCACCACTGCAGCATAGAGTACTGATGGAAGGTTGCCCAGTGGAATGATGACAAAGAAGTATGAACAGTAGCCATAATGTGAAGAACCTTTGATCGCCTGCTTAGGAATTTGCATTTTTTCCCCATAGATGATTTGGAGTCGACAAAGGGTTTTAAGCAAGACAAAGGGCCTGAATTTCTCAGGTTGGTTTTCTTAGAATAGGCTCAATTCTGATTAAAAACAACAACAACGACGACGACAAAAACTTAAATGCTGGCTAGGAAAAAGAGGTCAGGCTAATATTTGGAGAAAAAGCACTGCATTTTTGGAGGAGTGTTTATGCTTAAATTTACACTGGAAGCTGTACGTAGAGGGCTCATTTCCCATTAAAAGCTGCCCTTTGGTGATTCACAGACCTGTACCCCTGGGGATAAAAATATATGTTTATAAAAAATTAAAAATTAAAAAAAAAAAAGCTGCCCTTTGGAACAGCAGCAGCAGTACGGAGAGCGCATGAACACAAGTAGTGGGCTAAGCATTATTTATGTATTATCTCACTGAATCTGCCCAACAACCACATGAGGTTCAGAGTACAGAGGGAGAAACTGAGGCACAGAGAGGCACATCAAATGTGATGGTGATCAGATTTGTCACCACCCAGAATCAATTCTTGGTCATTTACTGAGGACTGGGAAATATATAGCTCAGATAAATTAAATCCAGAGTTAATCTTGAACCTTTTATAAGGGCCCTTGATCAGCAGCTCTTACCATACCTTGGATGGTAAGCGGCCCATCCAAGGTGCCCCAGCTGGTGAGACGGCTGGCCGGAGGCCCCAGGGAAGCCTTCCAACCCCAGCAAGACACAGCGTCCCCACAGTGGCGCAGAAACGGCTGCACATATCGGCACTTCTGGTTGTTTTCCTCTTCTTTGCAATGTGAGGGAATTGTTTATTACATATTGGGGAGCTGGTGGTATGGCTTGGTGTTCACAAAGAAAGATTCTCGGACAGGGCCGCCTAACGCCGCAAGAATCCTGACAGGAAGGGATCCTTGGCACTCACCCCAGGACCTCATGCTAGGAAAGAGTATGACTGTTCATTCAAAACAAAAGTACTCTTACCAGCGTGGGAAACCCCATTTACAAGTTCAGCACACGTTTTCTAAAAATAGAGAAGATTGCGGGAGGGGAGCAGCATCTCTGGCAGCCTGAAAGGAGGAGGCATCTCATTTCCCATTCATGAAGGAGCCTGGCTCTCTGGGACCGGAGCATTTCCAAACAGGCTGTGCTGAGAACGAAGGCACCATGAAAACAGCAGGTCCCTGGATTCCAAATCTTGATGTAAACATATACAACACAGACCGCAAAGCTCATTTCATCGTCCCACTGCAGCCTCCCTAATGCTGGCACTTTGGGTTATACATAGGGAGCTTGTGTGTACATACACATGTATACTTACACACACAGGATTCACATACGTACAGGCTGAGACAGTAATGTAATAAGAAAGATTCCAAAAACCATGTGTGGCAATCTGCTATTACTTTGGAGTCACAAGTCACATCATGGTTGTGCACGTGCACATGCATGCACACATATACACACACACAGAATGCTATACAATTCACATCTATGGCTCTATTTGGTGGTGTGGACATCTAGGGTAAATAGGTAAACCTCATCTTTCTTCCTTGTGCTTCTTCTCTTACTGCCCCAATTTTTGGAAAAGCTTTGAAAAAGCCGTAGGTCTCTATGTGTTTATCTACATAGCTTTCTGAGGGAAAGAATATGTAATAAATTAATCGAAACACACCTCCTGCAGAAAATGGACATGTGCCTAACATGACAAAATTCATGCCTCTTTCCCAAACTTGAAATGTTTTCTGCTTAAAGTTGTTGACTAATGGGGCAAGGCTTCTGGTGTTGCTAAATATGCCCATTCAGCATTTCTGCCTCGTCCTGTTCCATCTGGATGTACCAAAAGCCAGCAGCCCTCTCTCCTTGAGAGCTCCACAAGCTCACCAAAGCTCACTGCCTTCCATTCCAGGCCTGTTATGCACATCAAAGTGAGCTTAAGAAATGGGCCATCTTTGAAGAGCTAACACACACTGAAGGTACAGCTCCTTGCCCCTGAATGGTATTTTCCAGAGCAAGGACACTCACAGAAATGTCCAATTTTTGATGTTGGGTGCGTTTTTAGGACCTTTACAAAGGGTCCTAAAGTGGAAGTGGGGTTCTAAAGAGAGCCCAAGCTGCTAACTGGAAAGCTATCCCAGTTTGCAAGAAGTGAGATGAGGAAAACTATACCATCTGGATTTAGAGATGACAAATAATCTAGGGAATAGGAAAGTGCCTTGGGTACAGATAAAAGGAGGGTGAAACCATGCCAAACTTTGAAAATGAAGAGTGGCTATACTCCATTAAGGACCATGGGACCAGCCTGAGATTTCCTAAAGAAAAAGTATTCACTGCCTAAATATTTTAAGAAAATGAAAGTTGTCTCTCTAGAATAGACAAGAAAGAAGAAAGAGAAGTCAGGATATAGAAAGGCGGCTGCAACAAAGGATACAGGAAACAGGAGAGCATCAGAAGGAAAGCATACTTTGGGAAACTTTGAAAGCAGGGTCAGCTTTTCTAGGCTGATCTGCACTGGTGCTGCCAAATGTTCATTTGAGTCTCATTAAACATAATTTAGAGGTGAGGATGTCAGTGCATCCCGATATGCAGAATCCACAGTAGTTTACAGTTAGTTAAAATCACAATCATAGTTTGTTTATGATCGAGTGTCCTAAAGGGACCCAACCATCTTGCAAAAGGGCCCTTGATCAGCAGCTCACGATCTTCACCTCCAAACCAGTCAGTGTCTTCACTGCTATCCTGAGAGGCGCTGGCCACCACTGAGAAGTCAGGCATCATTGTAAACTCTTCACAAACACTGGTGGGAATACTAGAGGTATATCTACACTTGAATTTGACAGGGTAGATTCCAGTCAAACTAGTGACTGCCCATCAAGTGGCAGGTGGGGCTCAGAAACCTCAGAGGACAGGGAACATGGACTGTGTCCACCAGCTGGCCCACTCTGTAATCTCCTTCCTGTTCCAGTGTGTGTCTATAGCAGGGCAGGAACCTATTTTGTACTTTGGTATTAAAATGCTTCGTCTAATCCCCCAGGGGCACTCAAATGTGATGGTGATCAGATTTGTCACCACCCAGAATCAATTCTTGGTCATTTACTGAGGACTGGGAAATATATAGCTCAGATAAATTAAATCCAGAGTTAATCTTGAGCCTTTTATAAGCTAGCGGTTATAAATACTTGCCAACAAAATCCTTTACCAGAACTGTTTTTGACAAAGGCGAGTTTCCTCTGTTCCCCCCTTATTTCATTTCCTGTAAATGTAACTAATGAACTGGACAAAAACTTAGTAAAGGGTAGAAAATGAAGTGAACCTCTGAAAATTCAAGTGCTGCCTCTCACTGAAAATAGAATTCTTTATAGCAACTTTCCTTTAGAACTTGAAAACTAATTATGGCCGTTTTTTAAGGAGGGTCAATTAGTTCAGAACAGAGTTAATCAATAAGAATGTACTGAGCCCTAGAGGGTGCCAGGCACTTCAGAAACAGGCTAGCTGTCGCATCAGGGTCTTCTCTGGTGCCTGAGCCAAGCTGACTTGTATCAAAGATAATTTTCTGATATTCAGCCAGGGCCCATCTCTAGGAAGAGTAGAGGCAGTAAAGTGAGTCTTTGGCCCCTCCCCAACTTCTCCTACATTCTTGCCCTCAGCAAGATGTCAAGTCTCTCCAAGGTTTCTTCTTAACTAAGGTGATTAGAATTCAAGGTGTGAACTCTGTGGGGAAAGAATTAGAATTCAAGGTGTGGGATCAGAAAAGCTATCTGGACCCAAATGGGCTAGAACTATGGACCAATGGGTAATGAAGTTAATATTGTGGAGTGATATTTTGGAGTAAAAGCCTTCGATTCCACCATGTAGGTGAGGTTGACATGGCCTTGACAGCTAGACCTGAAGGGAAAGAACTCTACAGAAACAGGCATGTCGGGGGTTTTTGAGGGGGCAGGGGGATGGAGGGAGTTAATGGCAGTAAACAGGCCGTCTTCATCTCAGCACTATGGGAAGGGTGCTCTCCCTACCCCCTGATCTCTTTGTAAGGTCATTCCTAACACTTGGTCTCAAGGCATATACAGATTAGATTCAATGTTAAAATCATTTCAGACTGATCAAGGACACACTCAATTGACAATACTGTCTGTAACAGCTCTGTGTTGCCAGGTGTCAGACTGCATTTCCTGCTATTCCAACACCAAACCCCAGGTATGGCTGCCACTACTTCCACTGAATTCCAATTATTTCATTTTGAAAGATGCCACCCATGGGTCGGCATGTAGGGAACCTAACTTTGAAGTTAGGACTTCTCTAAACCATGCTGGCTTAAAATCCCAGGGAATTCCTTTTTGTGGCAAAGCTCCCAGGGTGTTTTTACACAAGGAAATGAAAAACTAAAATTATAGTATAAGGTATTCAGCTGATTTCCCTAGGGGTTTTTGGTTGGTAAGATATGTACTACTGTGAAATATCATAGGCTTGTAAAATTCATCTCTTTCACCCCTAAACCCATAGAGACTATTCAGTAGCCTCAGATTTGGGGTACCTTATTTGTTATTTATTATTTGGGAATAACACGTTTTATTAAATTCTCTATCCATTTTTTAAAAGTTATGTGTTTCAAATATGTGTTCATAAGCATTTTTAGTAAAAAAGGCAACACATGTCCAGAGTACAAAATTTTAAAAGTGTAAAATGATGTACAGACAGAAATCTCTTTACATCTTTGTCTCGCAATCACCCAGTCTCAGAGGTAACCACTGCTATTACGGTTTAGTCTTCTTCCAGATATATTCTAGGCAGATTTATAAAGCAGGTGCCTGTTTTTAACACAAATGGTAGACTATTATGCAAAGTGTTGTATATCCTGCTTTTTTCATTTGATATACCTTGGAGAGCATTCCATATCAGTATATTCTTTTTAACTGCTATAAAATATTCCATTGTATTGCAATACCAAAATTCACTTAATTAGTCCTGTGTTGATAAAAATAATCTAAAAAATTTAGCTTGCTTCTAATCTTGCACAAATACAAACAATACTGAAATCACAAGTCCTTTCACAGAAGCTGAGTGCAACTGTAGAATAAAAATTTAGAAGTATAATTGCTAGGTCAAAGAGTATGTTTGTTTTTTAATTCTAATAAATATTGCAAATTGCTTTCCACAGAAGTTGTAACAACACAAGCAACATATGACAGTACCTCCTATCTACCCCTTGACCACAGAGTGTATTATCAATTTTTAAAAATGTTTGCCAATGTGGTAAGTGGAAAATGATATCCCATTGTAATTTTGTCTTGATTTTGTTCTTATCTTAAATGAAGTTGAGTTCCTTTTCATATGTTGTAGAGCCATTTGTATTTATGTTTCTGTCAGTTGTCTATATCTCTGCTAGTTTCTTAATGGGTTTAGGGTTTTTCTCTTACTGATTAATTAGCTTTTTACATATCAGGGAAATCAAGCTTTTGCTGAGAAAGGCTTTTAAAATGTTTTCCCAGGTTTTTATCTGCTTTTTTACTTCTGTAACCCAACTTCTATTAGTTTTTGCCATATACAAATGTTTGATTTTTAAATAGAATTTTAGAAGTATCTTAAATGCTTTGAAAATTACTCACCAAATAATTTTTAAATATCACAGAACTGGTACCCATCCTTTTTTTTTTTTTTTTTTTTTCCAGCATAACAGTATTCATTATTTTTGCACCACACCCCGTGCTCCATGCAATCCGTGCCCTCTATAATACCCACCACCTGGTACCCCAACCTCCCACCCCCCGTCCCTTCAAAACCCTCAGATTGTTTTTCAGAGTCCATAGTCTCTCATGGTTCACCTCCCCTTCCAATTTCCCCCAACTCCCTTCTCCACTCTAAGTCCCCATGTCCTCCATGCTATTTGTTATGCTCCACAAATAAGTGAAACCATATGATAATTGACTCTCTCTGCTTGACTTATTTCACTCAGCATAATCTCTTCCAGTCCCGTCCATGTTGCTACAAAAGTTGGGTATTCATCCTTTCTGATGGAGGCATAATACTCTATCCCCAGGGGTACAGGTCTGTGAATCACCAGGTTTACACACTTCACAGCACTCACCAAAGCACATACCCTCCCCAATGTCCATAATCCCACCCCCTTCTCCCAAACCCCCTCCCCCCAGCAACCCTCAGTTTGTTTTGTGAGATTAAAAGTCACTTATGGTTTGTCTCCCTCCCAATCCCATCTTGTTTCATTTATTCTTCTCCTACCCACTTAAGCCCCCATGCTTAGCGAAATAAGTCAAGCAGAGAAAGACAACTATCATATGATCTCCCTGATATGAGGAAGTGGTGATGCAACCCATCCTTTTTGACCAAGGAGACTTTAAAATTTTATATCAGACCTGTACTAGTTTTCCTTGCTGCATAGCAAATTACCAGAAACTTAGCAACTTTTAGTTTTTTAAAGATTTTTACTTATTGATTTGACAGAGATCATAAGTAGGCAGAGAGGCAGGCAGAGAGAGAGAAGGAAGCAGGCTCCCTGCTGAGCAAAGAGCCTGATGTGGGGCTCAATCTCAGGACCCTAGGATCATGACCTGAGCCAAAGGCAGAAGCTTTAACCCACTGAGCCACCCAGGGACCCCCAAACTTAGCAAGTAATTCCTTCTTACCTCAAATTTTCTCTAGGTCAGGAGTCTGTAGATGGTTTAGCTGAGCCTTCTGCACAGGGTCTCACTAGACTGCAATTATGATGTTGACCAGGGCTGAGGTCTTATCTGGAGGCCAACTGAGGAAGTTTCTTCTAAATTTCTGCCTTTAACAAAAGTGCCTCTCACCTCACTTGAGTTTTGGGAAATGCTATCTCCTTGACGCTGCAGGGTTTATAACCATTACCTTCTTCAAGGCCAACAATGAAAAGAATTCCAGCAAATGGAGTCTTTTATAACGTGATATAACCATGAGAATGACATCTCATCTCTGTTGCCATATTCTATTATTTAGAAGCATGCCACAAGTCTTCCCAGTATCCAAGGGGAAGGGCTTATACAAGGGCTTAAGTACCAGAAGGCAGGGATCACTGGGGTCACCTTAGGATCTGTCTGCCCCAGGTGTAATATGAAGTTCTATGAAAAGTAGAGAGATGAAATTTTTAGAGAGTATTCCCTCAAGCACTTAAACTATAGTAGGGAAAATAAAAATAACGTCAATATAGGACATAATGTGGAAAATTCTACCATAGTAGTATAAAGTAAAATATTATGAGCATTTAGAAAAGGAAGAGAGAATCTGAGAAGTCTTCTTGAAGGAGGCAGCATTTGAGTAGCTTTTGAACAACTTTTAATGGTTATTGTTGTTATTGCTACTTTTATTATTTAAGACTTAGTATTTACTGAGTGTAACTCTATGCCAGGCAAGATGCTGTGCAAATGGGAGTTCTCACCTTTTGTCCAACTAGGAAAGCTCCATTTTTTAAATCTGTTTTACATATTATATTTTTATTTAGGATTTTTATTTTATAGAAGGGTTTTATGGCTGAAAACCAAATATGAGACCATTGGTTGGGATCGAATAGGGGCTTTGAGGATGATCAATTCAATGCCAGGGCTAAGGTTCCAAACAAAATTCAAAATCTACAAAAATTGGGGCCAAGCAGATGGAATGAAAGGTCCACATAGTGACAATAATCACAAGAAGACTGTGGCTGGAGAGCAGGAAATCTACCTTCATCTAATCCTGGCCTAGACTTGGTCATGGGGGAAATGGGCTGCTCAAAGTTAGTGGGGCCAGGGACAGAAATGAATCAATGCTAAGCCCTTCATCTAAGTGCTTGGGCAGAAAGCCTGAAGGCTTAATGGTAAGGGACAGAGGGAGGGGTGGGAAAGAGTTAAGGGACATCACCTGTGAAGATTAGGAGACTACAATGACAGGACAGCAAGTAAAGTGTGGTAAGTTTAGCTGCCTGAATGGTTATCTTGAAAACCTTCCTTCTATTACGGTTATAGCAAATAACTCACTTATTACTTTGAAATCACACCTTGTATTTTCTACTTCTGATTCAGAAATGTCTGATAATAGCTAATCACTATTTGAATGGCTATGGGTAACCTGCCTAAATCTGTTTTTTAAATCATATCTCTAACTCACTCACTTACAACAATGTGCTAGCTAACTATATACTCTTGTGTGGAGTATCAGGGGCATCTGAGTAATTTGGGAAGTTTTGAGAGGAGCACATGCCCCCCACTGCATGTTCACCAGAGCATCATTCCCTTTTTTGGGTTTTCTTTGTTTAAAATTCCATACAAAGTTAATTTCAAGAAGGGCTTTCTTGGTTTACAAAAAAAAAAAAAAAAAAAAAAGATTATTGAACGTATCTATTAGTTTCCTCCTCTTTACCCAACCCCCCAAAAAATCAGTCTAATTTATTTTTAGTCACATTTTATTTTTGACCACAAATACCTTTACTAAGTTTGACTGCTTTCTTTATTCCTTAGACATAATTCTAAATAATTTTGGCTACTACAAAGAAATCAAATCTTTGCTCAAAGAATAAAGACAGTCCTTAATGTGAAAATTCAATAGAAAAGGCTGTAGCTTCTGAAGAAAATTCCAGAAGACAAATTCTGCAAGAATTTTGAATAGAGGTATCATTTTTGAAATATGAGCATAATTCCTCAAGATGAGTACTTTGAAAGATATAGTACTCAATGATAAACAGAGAAGAACTTAATTATTCACAGAATCCACATTCATATTTTTTTAATTTGGAAAATGTTCCAAAAGTCTGTAACATAAGGCCTATATTTGAATTTAAATCTCTGTGACAATGGCAAATGGGAAGTGAACCATCTTGATTCCACTTTGTCACCCTATAGAAAGTTAACTTTCTTGAAGAGTTCACATATGTTTATTCATAAAGGAGTCACTTGTATTTCTCAGGTATAACTTAATTAATTTGGTACGGAAAAGACATGCTTTAAACTTCTTTTGCCATACACCTCAACAGTTGTCTCTAAATTTTGGTATACTCATTTAAAACTTAGTCAATCACTCTGCAATCAAGTCCAAACAAGCCCCATAATTTTCCTACTGTGAGACTCACTAGAGAGCAAATGAGTAATCAATAAAATTTTAGGCCACAGACTCAAGTACAAAACAAAAAACAAAACAAAACAAAAAACCCACTCTATTTTCCTAAAACTCAATTTCTATTTCAAACTCAAATCCCAGTCAGTTCAGAGTCTCTCCCTCACGACCCCTCCATCCTCAGCGTTTGCTCTACCTCTGGTGTGCTGTTTATGTTTCCGTGGACATTGTAGGGTCAAGATGTGGGGAACAGACAATTAGTCCTTAATTGTTGTCGCTTACCACCACTAGATTCCATGGAGACTTTATATCCCATCAGACCTCTCCACACAGTTATGGTCTACACAATTATTGCTGTCCTGGCCCAGACATGAAATCTCCTCTCCCCAGGTCCGAATTTCTCACCTACCTTAGACACCTAAATATTTTCCACATGTACCACTCTAGGTATGGGAAAATTCTGCAAGGTGGTCTCAGACTGGTCTGTCTGCATGTTCCAAATAGTAATCTCCACTCTCCTTCCGGTCTGGATAGCAATTCATGAGGCTTACACCTCCTCTAGTTCCTGTCAGTGAGGGGCTGGGGTGGAAACACAGACTCATTTTGTTCTTGAATCCTTACAAACCTGAGGTTTCTATCATGTATACTCTTCCATTGCACCACTGAAGATTCAGTTTTGAGGGAAGGGGACAAGGAGCAAGGCCTCTCTTAGAGACATTTACCAGCATAAAATGCTCTTCCTCCCCCCTAATTATCATCCTCTCTGCCACACAGGTATTCTTAACTTATGAGAAAGGAAATCTGACTCACACAATTAAGCACATTCCCAAATCCACACTTCAGACTTTACTCCCCGAGTCTTTCAGGACTTAGCAGTAGAAAGTCAAACACTCAGGCTCTTTTAATTCAAAAGCCTTGGCTCTTAAACTTTCATTTTTGACCAAGATGGAATAACAGAAACACATTTATCTTCCTTCCTGAAACAACTAAAAAGCTATTTGTGAAATAAATAAATAAATAAATTTATGAAACAGTGGTTTCTAAGACATTAGACATCAGCGCAGGGGGGTGGAGGGGGCGGAGGAAAGTAATTCCTGAGATAGGGAAAACAAATGAGATGACACTTAGAATTGCATTAGTTCACTGCCTGGAGAGTTTCAATGCTGCAGTACATGGGTGCATGAGGATCCAAGTAAAACCCAGCAGTTTCAGTGACTTTAGGAGATGGAGCTGGGAGTTTAAGAAGGCAAAATGTTACAATTCACAGGGCAACATACTACAGAGGAGAGTGTTATACAGAGGAAAAACTCAGGAAATATGAAGACGTCCCCAGTAAGACTTCAGCTGAGTACTGATGAATATAGATAAAAGGAAACTACTTGAGACCATGGAAAGAACCCCCTTAAAGAAGGAAGGGGAAAAAAGCTGACATCTCACATAGAATTGAGAATAGTTCCTGTTCCCACCAGCAATAGGGGAAAACCTTATGATCTATGGAGCATGGATAGAGTACTCAGAAATGTTTTACCTCAGGGGTGGAGAAAACTTAGCCACAGTAGTTAGGTAGCTCTAGTCCTACCTAAAAAAGCTTAAAAACAAGACTTGAAAACATCAAACTGTTTCCAGGTAATTCAGCCACATCCCAGAATAAACTTCAATAACATTTATAGACATGAAAACATATTTACCACCTAACAAGGTAAAATTAACAATATCTGGCATCCAATAAAAAATTACCAGACATGCAAACAAACAGGAAAATACAACTCATAACAAGAGATTTTAAAAAGTAATTTGAACTGACTTAGTAATAAAACAGGTGATAGAGTTAATAAGCTAAGCACTTTAAACATTAACAAATTTCCATATGTTCAAGAAACTAGAAGAAAAATGTTAGGTAGAGACATGGAAGATATTAAAAAGACACAAAACTTCTAGATATGAAAATAATAATGTCAGAAATGAAACATGCCCTAAATGAGATTAATGGCAGATTAGCCCATATTAACAAAAAGACTTATGAACCTGAAGATATAGTAATAGACCCTGTCCAAATCTGAAAAAGAGAGAAAAAAGACTGAAGGAAATAAAGGAAGCATCAGGGACTTAAGGGCACTTAACTAAACCATCCCTGTATGCTTGGAATTGGAGTCCACAAAAGGGAGGAGAGATTGGGAGGATGGAAAAAGCTAATCAAATAACTGGTGATAATGATCCAAATTGGATGAAAACTATACACTCACAGATCCCAGGGGCTCAACAAATCCCAAGTCCAAGAAAGACATCCAACACTTATTCTTGAAAAAAATCTCTGCAAACTATGAATAGAAGACAATTTCCTCAGCCTGATAAAGCCTCAGCCTGGCTATAAGAAACCTATACACCTAATAACCATCATACCTAATGATGACGGACTGAATTCTTTCCCCTAAGATCAGAATCTAGACAAGAATATCTGACCTCACCTCTTCTTTTCAACACTGTGTTAGAGGTTCTAGATAGTGTAATAAGGCAAAAAGAAAAAGAAAGAAAGAACATTCAAATTTGAAAGTAAAAATAACACTGTCTATTCACAAATGACACAATTGGCTATGTAAAATCCATCAATTGAGCTTACAAGATTTCAGATATGAGATAAGTCTACAAAAATTAATTGTATTTCTATACAGCAACAGTGAACATCAGAAACCAAAGCTTTAAAAATCAATACATTAATTAAAGCATTAAAAACGTGAAATACTTTGTCATAAATCTGACAGAACATGTAGTGAAGGTCTGTGTAAAAATACAATAAAACATTGTTGGTGATATTAGAAAAAAAACTAAAAAAGGGAAAGTTTACCTTGTTCATGAGTGAGAGATCCATATCGCTTAAATGTCCACTTTTCTTAAATCAATCTATAGATTCAATGTAATCCCAAACAAAAATCCAGTAGACTTTTTGTAGAAATTGACAAGCTGATTCTGAATAACAAAAATCAATGCAAACAAACGAAAACACCTTAAAAAGAAGAAAGAAGTTGGAGGGTTTACAGAACCTGATTTTAAGACACAAATCAAGGTATGGTGGTATTGGTCAAAGATAGACAAAGAGAACAGCACAACAAATAGGCTTACCACGCAAGGACAAGTAATTTTTAAAAAAGACAATTCAGTGGAGGATAGTCTTTTCCACAAATGGTAATGAAACAACTGGATATCCACAGGCATATGAAAGAACTTCAATCTATACCTTAAGCTACATTTAAAAAATTGATTAAAAATGGATAATAGACTTAAAAACAAAGTTTACAATTATTAAACTTCTGGAAGAAAACATGGAAGAAATCCTTTGTAACTTTGGGTTGGCAAAGACTTCTTAAACACAATACTAAAAGCACCACCCACAAAAAGAAATGATTGACATATAGCATTCCATTAGAATGAAGAACCTCTGTTCTTCAAAGACACTTCTAAAATAATTAAAAGCCACAAATGTGAAGAAAATATTTGTTAATCCCAAAGATGATAAAGGAATTGTATCCAGAACATTTAAAGAATTCTCAATACTCAATTTAAACACTTATTTTTTTTAAATGGGTCAAAGATTTGAACAGACACCTCACCATAAAAGATACACAGATGGCAAGTAAATATAAGAAAGGATGCTCACCACCATTAATCATTAGGAAAATGCAAATTAAAACCATAACTGGAACCATATGATAATTGACTCTCTCTGCTTGACTTATTTCACTCAGCATAATCTCTTCCAGTCCCGTCCATGTTGCTACAAAAGTTGGGTATTCATCCTTTCTGATGGAGGCATAATACTCTATCCCCAGGGGTACAGGTCTGTGAATCACCAGGTTTACACACTTCACAGCACTCACCAAAGCACATACCCTCCCCAGTGTCCATAATCCCACCCCCTTCTCCCAAACCCCCTCCCCCCAGCAACCCTCAGTTTGTTTTGTGAGATTAAGAGTCACTTATGGTTTGTCTCCCTCCCAATCCCATCTTGTTTCATTGATTCTTCTCCTACCCACTTAAGCCCCCATGTTGCATCACCACTTCCTCATATCAGGGAGATCATCCTAAAGATACAAACGTAGTGATCCAAAGGGGCATCTATCTATTTTTTTTTAACATATATTTTTATCCCCAGGGGTACAGGTCTGTGAATCACCAGGTTTATACACTTCACAGCACTCACCAAAGCACATATCCCCCCGCAATGTCCATAATCCCACCCCCTTCTCCCAACCTCCCTCCCCCCAGCAACCCTCAGTTTGTTTTGTGAGATTAAGAGTCACTTATGGTTTGTCCCAGTCCCAATTCCATCTTGTTTCATTGATTCTTCTTCTACCCACTTAAGCTCCCATGTTGCATCACCACTTCCTCATATCAGGGAGATCATATGATAGTTATCTTTCTCCACTGGACTTATTTCGCTAAGCATGATACGCTCTAGTTCCATCCATGTTGTCGCAAATGGCAAGATTTCATTTCTTTTGATGGCTGCATAGTATTCCATTGTGTATATATACCACATCTTCTTGATCCATTCATCTGTTGATGGACATCTAGGTTCTTTCCATAGTTTGGCTATTGTGGACATTGCTGCTATAAACATTCGGGTGCATGTGCCCCTTTGGATCACTACGTTTGTATCCTTAGGGGTAAATACCCAGTAGTGCAATTGCTGGGTCATAGGGCAGTTCTATTTTCAACATTTTGAGGAACCTCCATGCTGTTTTCCAGAGTGGCTGCACCAGCTTGCATTCCCACCAACAGTGTAGGAGGGTTCCCCTTTCTCCGCATCCTCGCCAGCATCTGTCATTTCCTGACTTGTTGATTTTAGCCATTCTGACTGGTGTGAGGTGATACCTCATTGTGGTTTTGATTTGTATTTCCCTGATGCCCAGTGATATGGAGCACTTTTTCATGTGTCTGTTGGCCATCTGGATGTCTTCTTTGCAGAAATGTCTGTTCATGTCCTCTGCCCATTTCTTGATTGGATTATTTGTTCTTTGGGTGTTGAGTTTGCTAAGTTCTTTATAGATTTTGGACACTAGTCCTTTATCTGATATGTCGTTTGCAAATATCTTCTCCCATTCTGCCATATGATACTCTCAGTAGATGCTGAAAAAGCATTTGACAAAGCACAGCATCCCTTCCTGATCAAAACTCTTCAAAGTGTAGGGATAGAGGGCACATACCTCAATATCATCAAAGCCATCTATGAAAAACCCACCGCAAATATCATTCTCAATGGAGAAAAACTGAAAGCTTTTCTGCTAAGGTCAGGAACACGGCAGGGATGTCCATTATCACCACTGCTATTCAACATAGTACTAGAGGTCCTAGCCTCAGCAATCAGACAACAAAAGGAAATTAAAGGCATCCAAATCGGAAAAGAAGAAGTCAAATTATCACTCTTCGCAGATGATATGATACTATATGTGGAAAACCCAAAAGACTCCACTCCAAAACTGCTAGAACTTGTACAGGAATTCAGTAAAGTGTCAGGATATAAAATCAATGCACAGAAATCAGTTGCATTTCTCTACACCAACAACAAGACAGAAGAAAGAGAAATTAAGGAGTCAATCCCATTTACAATTGCACCCCAAACCATAAGATACCTAGGAATAAACCTAACCAAAGAGGCACAGAATCTATACTCAGAAAACTATAAAGTACTCATGAAAAAAATTGAGGAAGACACAAAGAAATGGAAAAATATTCCATGCTCCTGGATTGGAAGAATAAATATTGTGAAAATGTCTATGCTACCTAAAGCAATCTACACATTTAATGCAATTCCTATCAAAGTACCATCCATCTTTTTCAAAGAAATGGAACAAATAATTCTAAAATTTATATGGAACCAGAAAAGACCTCGAATAGCCAAAGGGATATTGAAAAAGAAAGCCAACGTTGGTGGCATCACAATTCCGGACTTCAAGCTCTATTACAAAGCTGTCATCATCAAGACAGCATGGTACTGGCACAAAAACAGACACATAGATCAATGGAATAGAATAGAGAGCCCAGAAATAGACCCTCAACTCTATGGTCAACTCATCTTCGACAAAGCAGGAAAGAATGTCCAATGGAAAAAAGACAGCCTCTTCAATAAATGGTGCTGGGAAAATTGGACAGCCACATGCAGAAAAATGAAATTGGACCATTTCCTTATACCACACACGAAAATAGACTCAAAATGGATGAAGGACCTCAATGTGCGAAAGGAATCCATCAAAATCCTTGAGGAGAACACAGGCAGCAACCTCTTCGACCTCAGCTGCAGCAACATCTTCCTAGGAACATCGTCAAAGGCAAGGGAAGCAAGGGCAAAAATGAACTATTGGGATTTCATCAAGATCAAAAGCTTTTGCACAGCAAAGGAAACAGTTAACAAAATCAAAAGACCACTTATATTTATTTTAATGCCTGCAGTTTAAAAGACTGACCATACCATGTGTTAGCAAGTATGTAGAAGAACTACAACCCTTAGACACTCATGAGGGAATGTAAAATGGTGAAAATTCTTTGGAAATCAGTTTAGCAGTTGCTTATAAATACCTACTGCATGACTGAATAATTCCACTCCTAGGTATTTAGCCAATAGGGAAGGAAACATGTGTCCCTACAAAGACTTATACACAAATGTTCATGGCAGCTTTATATATAATAGCCCAAACCTGGAACTAACCCAAATGTTCATCAACAGGTGAATGGACAGACATGCTGCGAGTCATATAATGAAATATTACTCAGCAATAAAAAGGAATGAACTATTGATACAATAACTTGTATGAATCTTAAAATGATTATTCTGAGAGAAAGAAGCCGGACAAAGGGAGTACAAACTGTACAGTTCTATTTATATAACATTCTCAAAAACCTGCAAGCTAATCTATACACAAAGCAGATCAAGAGTCGTCTAGGAAAACAAGGCAGGAGTGGGAGAAGGGAGGAAAGGCAAAAAGCACTTTGGAGTGATGAACAGTTTTGCTATCTTCATTTTAATGACCATTTCATGGGTGTATACACAGGTCAAAACTCATAATTTTGTGCACCTTAAATATGTGTAATTTATTTTATGTCAATAAAGTTGTTTTAAAATGCCTTGACTCCTGGAACTTAAATGCATTTTCTCTCTTTCCCTCTCTTTTTTTCTGTATTAACTCTTCTTCAAGGCAATGGATGCCACCAACTGAATGAAGGAAAGGCAAAGCAGACAAGTACAGGCACCAGGGGACTACTACCCTAAGTTTGTATCTCAAATTCACCATGTTATATAAGCACTATAGTCGAGTGGAGGGAACACTGGACTGAGGTGGCATCTAACACTCCTTTTGAAAGGGTTCCCTTGGCATCATATATATGTCTAACTTTGTTGTGAAAATGTTCAAGGTCAAGGAGCTTGCCCATAGCAGAAGTTGAATAAATCTTGTCTATAACATTCCTCAATTCCCCTCCCTGAATATCTCTTCCATAACTTTCTATATCATTCTCCCTCCTCTCCCATCCTTACTTATCCCCTACTCGAGACCCACTGCTTTTGTGCTTTCCACCAACCCACTCACTCCTTTGTCTTCTGGCAGACACCGAAAAGTTAGATGACAGGTTTAGCCTGATTAAGATATTAGTAATACAGTGTGAATCACTATGCATAGCACAGGGTTTAAGGGCAGAGACACTGGAACAAGGCTTCCTGGGTTCAAATCCCAGCTCCATCACTAAATGGCTGTCTAACCTGGAGAATGTTACGTAACCATTTAGAGCCTTGGTGTCTTTGTCTATAAAATAAGTATTACCATATGACATCATGGGTTAGCTACAAGGATAAAATGGTCAGTATTTCTTAAGCATTTAGAACAGTATCTGACACATGGCAAATACTGTATAGTGTAAAGTAAATTAGTTATATACCACTGTCCAAGGACCAGGTTTTTTTTAAATGAGCACTGACATCAAGAAAACTAACTCTTAAAGATTTTTGTTTATTTATTTGACAGAGAGAGACACAGCGAGAGAGGGAACACAAGCAGGGGGAGTAGGAGAGGGAGAAGCAGGCTTCCCATGGAGCAGGGAGCCCGATGTAAGGCTTGATCCCAGGACCCTGGGATCATGACCTGAGCCTAAGGCAGACACTAAATGATGAGCCACCCATGCACCCCAAGAAAACTAACTTGTAATAGTGGATTGGTATGTTTCCTGGAAACCCCATGGCAGAAATGTCTATCAAGAGATAAAAGCAATTTTCTGGCACATATCACATGCCCCTACCTGAGTGCCCACTACTTCCACCTCTGTATCAGCCCACTGTAAGATGCTCAGTGCCCAGATGCGACTTTGTGGAGGTGCATGAAGCCATACCTCCTGATTTGGACTGACAGAGCTCACATGCTGTTCTCATAGCTGCTGTCCTAATGCACTCTGATCTGCTCAGACCTCTCAGAGCCCTAAGCCTGAGAGCCACTTGCCTCTCAGCTAAAAATGCAGTAAGTCTGCTGCTGCACAGTCCAACAGTAATAAGTACACATGCTAATTCAGTTTTGAAATCTCCTGGGTGAAATCTTAACTCTTTCAAGGATATGTAAACCCAGACTGAAATGCTCATTAAGAACATTTCAGAGCTGTTAATCATAGTGGCTTTTAAAAGGCAGTGGAGTCACAGCATCAGTTGAAGGGAACCCAAACTTTCTCAGTGTTATTTATCCTCCAATGCCTAAGCTCTCTTGAGAAAGAAATTATATCCAGCAGGATTAGAAGATTTCTCCTGAAAATCTATTAACCCAGTATTGGCAGGCATGGGATACACCCTTAGCCAGAAGGTTTTCAGGTTTCTAGCTTAGTGGTTTGCCATTATCCTATAGGACAGCAAACCTAATTTGTAACACAACTGATTTCCACCTGGCTCCTGGGGTCCAAGACCACAGGGACCCTTTTGCTCAACATCTTTCCTACAATCCTTTATCGAGTGTCTGCTTTGAGCAAGACTCTATAGGGGATTTGAAGAGCTTTGTAGCATAAGCCCTGCCCTTCCAGAGCATAGGAACCATATTTGGGGGACAACTGTCCCACCCAGGGCCCCACTGTCAAAATACACTTTGAAGAGGAAAAAGCAATGTTTATATACATGACATACCTTCAGGAACTGCCAATTTAAGCAGAATAGACATCCAAGCCAAAACCAACTCTTCTAATGGCTAGCAGGTACCAAATCACAATTTCTTCTGTGAGAATTATAATTGATAGGGGCTGTGTTTAGCTGGATCTATGGAAAACATACTGATATGGGCCACTGGCCATTTGCGTCCATGTGTAAACAGAGAAAAGGTGTTGAGAGACCAAGAGAGAGAAGATGTTGTAATAGCAGAAAGGAGAGCATACGGTCTGTAATGGGCAGAGAGAATAGTTTCTGGGCCCAGAGGTTGCCAAGGTGCAACTTCCAGGGGCTCAAGTTGTCCTCAGTGCCTACATCAGTGGTATTAAGGGTTGGTTTGTGGGCTTGAGGGTGTTCCTGTTCCTGTCAATCAAGCAAGTTCTGATTAAAACTAATAAAACTTAGGACTTGATGTTTTTAACCTACACTATGTCTGGGACTAAAAGATCCATAAGTTGCTATTTTCTGTATGTAGAAAGAGTCCCATCTTGGGCTTAACATACCAAGATGTGTGTCATCATGTGCCTGTTTGCAAAAGGAGCCTTGTTGCCTCCTGGGGAAGAGTACACTCCTAAGGTAAGAGAGAATTAAGGCATATAGGTTGCCAGTGCTCAATACAGAGACATAAGCATTTTAGTAGAATAGTAGAGCCTATAGTAGTAGAGCTTCAGAGCCTATCCTGAACCTTCTGGAGGAGATTGAAATGAAGGCCCACTTTCAAAAACAAACAACACCACCACCACCTCTCTGGTTTGGGGATATAAAAACACCACTATTTTGTACTCCAGGTAATTGAGTAATTCCTACATTAGGGAGAGAGATTCTTCCCAGCTCTTCAGTGCAACACCTGGTATAGCTTAGGAGGGTCAACGTTAGCCTCAGCAGTTTGAGGCTTCTGGACAGATCTCTATGACCACAGTCATAGTGGTGGTGGTGGTGACCGGTGGAGGTGGTGACGTGGCCCTGTGCTCACATGTGTAGGCACCTCCAGTGATGAGAGGCATCAGTAGCCTCAACGTAGGCTACAGGGGAAATAAAGAACAAACCATGGGAGCCATAAGAACTGGGTCCACAAATGTATGTGAAATATCTCCAGAAACTCTCAAAAATAGGAGGGAGGGTTGGAAAAAGGAGCTTCAGAAAGGTTTCCAAAATCCCATATTGGTTGGACGGCACTGCAGGTTGAAGGATACTAATTCCTATCACTCTTGTGACAACCCCTCCTCTTTCTTGCCTTGGTTTATTAACTCGAGGCTTTGTGTGGCCAGAGAAGCAGGGCTTTTGGTGGGAAGCAAAATTTCCTTTTAACTGTGCTTCCATTTGTGAAGAGTTTTCATTTCACTTCTGTTGTTCTTGAATTTGATGAACAAAGCAACCCAGACTCTTGATCATATCCTAAACTTTCCCACCCTCGACCCCTTTCTCTCTGAGAACTGAAGTTTCCTGATTTACCTTCTCTATATTCAAAAGAAAATGTATTTCTAGACTGGAAAACAGTGACGACATATCTAATCATAGCCTCTATAAAACAGAGATCTCATTAGCACCCTCAAAGTCTACCTCCTGAAGGGACAAATGTGTCTTCCATAAGATAGCAGCATGGCAGAGAAAACCTTCGATTAAACTTAAAACTTAAATCTAAAGCAAATAATAAACACAAGAGCATTTGCAATGACATAAATATCTTAGTTTGGACCATGGCTCAGCAAAGCATTGAAGCCCATGCTTTCAGCAAGCTAGGTCTTCCTTGCTATGCTAAGCACATGTGGGAGCCAACGTGAAATCTGAATAATGCTTTGAAGGAATGTAGCTCATTCTGGGAAGATGAAAGCACTTTGCAGACAGCATTATCTCTTTAATTCACACACATCCCCTATGCAAGTAGCAGATAGGAAGTAGGAATTTATTCTGGGATTCTGACTCCATTATTGTTAAGTGATTTGCATATTTATGGGCACTGAAGGACCCCTGAAAAATGAACCAGTGAAAGGAGAAATGCATAGGACCAAGGTTAGCCACCATTAGAGTAATGCGGTAGCTGGTAGATGGTAACACCTTCTGTTTACCCTTAGGCAATGGCACCAATGCTCATGGGAAAGCAAATCATCTAACTTGGCTGAAGCAATGGGTCTTCTATGGGTCTGTGGAAAAGTCGCTGTGACAGAATGGAAAGGGATACAAGGACCAGAGGAAAGAAGGTAAGGGCAAAAAAAGGGGCAGTGAGATCAGAGCGTGGCAAGCTTGGTTCATTGGTATGAGCAAAGAGTTTGGACTCACTTGGGTAAAACATGGGGAGTTGCTGAAGGCTTTATAAGATGGGGATGATATATCAGAACTGATTTTAGGAAAACTAACCAGTGAATAGAGCATTTGGAAGACAAAGAAAGACTGGAACATCAAGGAAGGCCCAGCCAATACCAGACTTTGATCCGGAGAATCTGGCTCCCGAAGCACTGATCAACCATCTTCTCTCTAGCACCTCAAGAGCCACTGAAGGTACTGAACCTTTAGTGAGTGAGGTTCAGCAAAGTGGAAGGGTCAGGGCCAATTATGGATGCTTTGGGACCTTTACCTCATTGAGGTCTCAGGCTGAGCTGCCTCGGGTAGCTAAAGTTCTGGTCCTCAAATCTCTAGACAAAGGACTACTCTCTGTAGAGCCTATTTCGGCCTAGCTGAGTTCTTGCCTCTTTTGATATCACTTTTCTTTATTTTCTCCTTACCAGCTAATCAACTGAGTCACTTCCTAATACCACAACAGCCCCGCGACAGTACTTTAATTCAGCAAACATTTCCAAAGTACACCATGTGCCAGGCCCTGTGCCACAGACCCTGGCAAAATCACAGTGAACAAGTCCCAAATGCCCTACCCCTTCTGACCCATGGTTTTGTGGATTCAGTATAAACCACAGACCTCCAAATGAAAGCTGTTTAAACTTATTAACACTGAAAAGACTCTATTCAGCAAACCTAAACAAACTCTCATCTACATGGGCTTGCATTTTGTTTTCCTTTGCTTTGCATTTCATGCGCAGCTGTGCTGTACACTGTAGGATATTCAGCAGCATTCCTGGTTTCTATCTATCTACACTAGTTGCATACCCACTGTCACAACTGTGAGCACCAAAAATGTCTCCAGATGTTGCTAAATGTCTCCTGGAGAGAAACATCACCCATGGTTAACCATCATTTTAGAGGAGCCACACAACCTGACATAGATTCAATCTTAACCTCTAAGGAGGAGTTCCAGGTCACAGCTTAGTTTCTCTTCACGGTAGCTGGTCTCCACATTCCGCAGAAGATGCTGCTCCCTGGAACCTAGAAAATGGGGTCCTAGGAGAGAAACAAGATGGTCCAGAAGAAAGGCACCACCTTTCCTTCCCAGCCCAAACCTGGAACAGGAAGATTCAGGGAAGGGTGCCTTGATTACAGGGAAGTCGGTAGTCTTCTTCCTTTTCCTCCTGGCTTGAGTACAATGCCCAAAAGTGTCTATGGCTTTGATTATTGCTCTCTGTGAGTGAGAAGGAGGCACTTAACTCCATCATCAGCTCAGGAAGGCCAGAAGTGTGAGGGAGGTGGGTGTCAGCCCCAGGGAGCTCTTTCTGCACTGGAGACTTTGTTCCACTCCCAGGCATGCCAAGGTTTGCAGCCACTCGGCTCTAAGGCTGAGGTGAGGTGCTAGGGACGAGGAGAGGATATTTGCAGAGATAACGGCAGTGCCCATCTGCATCGCAGGATGTGCATGCTGAATTTTAAAGAGAAGAAAGATTAATGACGCTTTGGTTCCTCAGAGCCTCATAGAGGCATCAAGGTCCACGATGCATCCTCAGCTTTGCAGACTGAAATAATAAATTTGTCCAGGCTCCTGAAGCGAATGCAATTCAGGGCGACCAACTTAAACTAATCAGACTCACCAGAGAGAGATGCAAGAGCCAGGTCAACGTTTTATTCCTATTCATACACAGTAAGCAGTCGGCCTTCCATGCCTGAATTTTGTATCTGTTTTTTCTATATCAAAGTTTCTAAGGTTCTGCCCATACTCAAATTCTTTCAACAAATTTACTAACACATTTTTTTTTTTTTTTTTTTTTTTTTTTTTTTTTTTTTTTTTACTGAGCGCCTTCTGTGTGCCTGGTTCTGTGCCAGCAAATCAGAGTGCATGATCTCTGCCCCCTGGGAGGGTACAATCTAGTCAAATTAATAATTGCAAGCTCCCCCTGTTGACTAGTAAATCAAAGGAAAGAGCATGAAATGGCTCTAAGAAATGTATTCAAGGCAGAGAAAATGCTGATAAGCTATTTTAAACCCACAACAGAAGACAGACCTGGCATCCATCTCTCTTCAAACAGTAACGTCTAAGCTCTAATAAATTCCAGCTTCAACATGTGCTTGCTTATGAATAAAGGCAAATTATCGTGCCTCCCTGAGTGGCAGCTTCTTCATTTGTAAAATGAGGTACAAATGTCTTTTTCTGTCCTCCACAGCACAAGGTTATAAGGAAAACACATGTGAAGGGAAAGGGCTTTGTTTTAATGAAGGGGCTGCTGGTGGTCACAGAGGCAGTGGCCAGAGAAGCTGCTTATGTTCTGTGGAATTCCACTCAGTAAATGGTTTTTAGGTGCCTACTCTATGTGTCTAGTCCTAACTGAAGAGGAGGAAACAGGGCTAGTAAAGATGGCAGGTCCGCATGGATTTTGTGAGTCGGTTGATGTAAAAAATAGGAACAATGTGTCATAGTACTCTAAAGGATCATTTATGAGGAGCGGTATATTGAGAGCCTCGGTGTGTCAGGAGCTATGCATCTGTTTACAGAAGTAAAAATGGATGATCTGGGAATCATTTCCATGGATCCAATAACAAGCTTTTCTCCCACTGCCTGGTTCCTGAAGATGAGTTGGTTATGGTTGATAAATTGCTAAGTATGTGTAAAGTTCTGTAACATTATTGATTCAGGTGTCCTTTATAAAGAATAAGAGGAGGAAGGAGGGAAAAGAAAGACTATCGGATTGCTCCTCCACTAAAATAACAGAGACGATGCTTAAAACTAACAAAAATAAAGCCCTTTCTCCTCTCAAATCCTATTCTCAAACCATTTCAAAGGGTTATTATTAAACTTCAGAAAGTCTTACAACATTAGAGTATATTAAATTTCAAAGATCCATTAAGTGCCATTTTGCTGCAGAGAAAGGCAAGGTAGAGAGAACTAATTCAAGAAGGGAAAAAATATTCTGGAAGAGATATTAATTTTAAAGGTCAATTGTCCTCCAGAAACAGCTGAAAACTCTCATAGGAAGCAATGGCTGGGCTTTCAGCAAGGTCACTTTCTCTCCTTAATGTTCAGAGTCAGAGGAGACACCCTTGTGTTGGACACCACATGGTTAAGTCACGATGATCTGAAGAAGTGCCACTCTATTTATTCTCTTTCTTAAAAGACCAGCTCCCTTCAGCCTGCCACCTAAATATCATGTTCTCATTGCAGCTTTACAACAAGCTTCTGCCACTGGGAAAGGGGTGGTGTGTGACATAAAGAGGGGTCACAGGCTCTTCTGCTCTGTAGTGGTCCTCAACCAGGAAAAATTACCAAATAAGGACATTTGGTAATGTCTGCAGTTGTTTTTGATTGTCACAACTTTTGGGGGCAGAGGAAGGTGCTACTGGCATCTAGTTGGTAAAGGCTGGGCTGCTAAACATCCTAAAATGCCTAAGACAGCCCCTTACAACCCAGGAATTAACAAGCACCACATCTATACGGTCCCCAGACCAAGAAACCCTGCTCTGAAGGGATTCTCTTTATTTTTCTACCCCAAGCTCCACCCTCTGGATAATGAACTCACATGTGGAAAACTACATGAGCCACTGAATGTAAGATAACCACATCAAGCCCTTTTCATTAATGATCAATCCTAATTAGTTCCTTATCTTCTTCTCCCTCCTTCATTCTTTATTCATCTTGGGCAGAAGCACAAGTAACAGCATATGGATGTCTTACAGCCACCAGCTCACATAAAGGAGGGTAGGAATGTTGCTGTAATCCTGCTGTCTGGGCCACAGTCCAATCAAATTTCAGGATTTTGCATGGCATTCTCATAGCCTCACTTTGCCAGGCATCAGGGAGTTGAAAAACAAGTCCCAGCGGAATTTGCTCCAATATATCTCATCATGTGAAAGGAATCACAGAGAACTGGATGATGTAATATTGATTGCCTGTTTGTAAAGAGAATAAGAATGTCCGCCAAAGAATCAAGCCCAAGAGCTGGAGATGAAGAGGAAATGATGAGAGGGCTGATATGGTAAATGAAGACATCAAACCACATGATATGTGGACCGAGGGGGCTTCAGCAGCATTGGGGGTGGTGACAGTCATCTCTTCCAAAACAGTACAGGTTTTCTCTTACAGAATTCCAGCCGATGTATCACCCTCTTCTGTTTGATCATCTTGAGGTCCGTATTATCTCATGCTGCCATCAAGCTACGTGATCTAAGCCAGAACAAAGGCTTACTGCCTTCTTTCAGTGATCTGAGCAG
The DNA here is from genome assembly GCF_009829155.1 of Mustela erminea. Lineage (NCBI taxonomy): Eukaryota > Metazoa > Chordata > Mammalia > Carnivora > Mustelidae > Mustela > Mustela erminea. The sequence continues at coordinate 42,459,727 of NC_045617.1, forward strand.
GTTTTATTCCTCTGCCCTGAATTCCATTTAGCCAAATAAATGTTTTCATCGTAGATCCTGTTTGTTGATAAAGAAAGAGGCCTACCTCAATCATCTCAATAGATTCTCTGCTGTTTAATTTGGGGTGTTTAATACTCAGATTTTTTTTTTTTTGTAACTGCTTTACTTCTAAGAGGTGCTAGCAGAGGTAATTTTCAAGTGTACGGTCTTTCTCCTCTTCAGCACATTTCTGCTACACAGTTTGTTTCCATTCAATAATCCCTTGCTGATACTGCCAAGGAGGGGAGGGGGCAGAGAGGAAAAGGAGCCAAGCTAGTGCCTCTCAGGGTTTATTTACAGCTGAAGCTGAGTAAGTCACTGAGCTCTGAGAGCCTGAAGCAAAGGCAGGCATTTGAAGATCAGCCTACTTCGTTCTGACCATCTTTCCTGCATCAACCATCTCACAACTAAATCATGATCACGGAAACACCTAGTATTCGGGGAGTGACTGTGAGGCTCACAACCACTTTCCCATAATGATTCTCTGTAACTCTACGAGAATGCAGTCATTCTTCTCACAGCTAGCTGGAAGCCTGTGGGTAGAGTACACCCATTACACCTACTGGATTTGTTCCATGTTAACATAACCAAGCTTTTTCAAAGAGATAGAACTTTATCCTTTTCTTAAATGCTGTCTCTTTTCTCAACCTGGGATTCGAGAGTTCCCCTGTGCTAACCATATTCCAAATATGCCACATCTGTAGGCTCCAGGGGACAGGAGAACTACAGAGGAAGCCCTGTCTGAAAAACTTGACTTAGGTGGGGCATCTGGGTGGATCAGTCGGTTAAGCGACTGCCTTTGGGTCAGGTCATGATCCCAGGGTCCTGGGATCAAACCCCACATCGGGCTCCCTGCTCAGTGGAGAGCCTGCTTCTCTCTCTCCCTTGGCCTACCTGTGCGCACTCGCTCTTGCTCTCTCTCTCTCTCTCTGTCAAATAAATAAAATCTTTAAAAAAAAAAAAAAAAAAAACCTTGACTTAAGGAACCTGGAATTTAAACTCACGTCCTAGACATCTCTTCTTGTGGCTCTTATGCGCTGCTTTCCTTGGCCCAAAGGGGAGCTTCTGGTCCATCCTGAGCAGCTCTCCTGTGCTGCTAGCTGTAGGCACGAGGCCTGTGTTGGTGACAGCAGAGCTCTCCATCTACCTATGACTTACACTGAAGCAGTCATATTTTTTAAGTCTTTTTCCCCCACAATGTCATATAACTCCACTTCACCATGATAAACACCTAGTGTAAATATTTCAGTCCCCATACTCGCCCAGGAGAATCCCCTCCTCTTTTTCTGTCATCATTAGTTAATCTCCAAATACCAACAAGCCACTTGCATTGATGACAAAGCAGGTTTCTAGATACTTTGAGAACTTAAGAGATACAGAGAGAAACTCAGTCTTTACCCTAAAGGAGGAAGCTTCAATCAAAACCTGGATGAAGAGAAAGTTTGAAGCCTCCACTGAACCTGTCCCGTACCCTTGGCCCTGAGTTGGGTGTTTTGTATATGCAGGCTCATTCAGTTCAGGACAGCCATGGAGCTTAAATTATCCCCATTTCAGAGAGAGTTCAAGAGACTTGTCCAAGATCACCTAGCACTACATGGCCTGGTCAAAACTCAAGTTGGGTCGTGCCTGTTTCTAACCCTTTGAGCTGCTTCTCAAAATCAGTGTACTCCAGATGAAACCCAAAAACTCCAAAGCCCAGGAAGGTAAGGTAAAACAACAGTAGTGAATCCTGAGTTAAATCCTTACACACACATTGGGAGAAGGGGGGTGGGGTTATGGACATTGGGGAGGGTATGTGCTTTGGTGAGTGCTGTGAAGTGTGTAAACCTGGCGATTCACAGACCTGTACCCCTGGGGATAAAAATATATTATAAGTTTATAAAAAATTAAAAATTAAAAAAAAATCCTTACACACACACACACACACACACCTCAACAGTGTTGACTATCCAACCCGACCTCTGAACTCATCACATGCACATGAACCTGTCTCTGAAGATGAGAAATCTCAACCTCCTATGTCCTGCTGAAGGATAACATGAGGATCCTGGATCACCCAGTGGCAAACGATGAATTCCCTGCCTTGGAAGAAAAGCGTAAGTCTAAAAGGTAAGAGATGTCCGAGTTTTGCTCTAATGAGATCCCAGTGAGTTACTCAGTCTTCGTGATCTTGGTTTACTCATTGGCCAAACTGAAATTCATTTAATAAATGGGTTTTTAGCATCTATTCTATGCCAGGCACCCTTCTAAATGCTGGTGCATAGCATATAGAACCAAACAAAATCCCTTCCCTAACAGCCCTTATATTCTTTGTGGAAACAGAGACAATAAACAAAAAAATAAAAGCAAGGATTCCAGAGAATTAAAAGGTCTTTAAAGACAATAAACAAGGTAAGGTAATGTAGAAGCATGTGCTGGAATAGAAATAGGGTGAGGGCAGTGTTTCCTGAAAATGGCCAGAAAAGCTTTCTAGGAATAAGAGGCATTTTAGTTGATCGCCATATGGTGAGGACTCAGTCATTGGAAGAGCTTGGTCAGGGAAGCACTTTCCATCAAGGTAGCGTCAATGCAAAGGCCCTAGGGCAGGGACCAGAGTGACATATTCAAGAAACAGAAGGAAGGTCAGTGTAGAGAGAACACAGAAAGCAGAGTGAGCAAGGTGAGAGTGGTATAGGATGGTAGGGCTAGATCCTGTGGGTCCTGTAGGGTGTTAGTAATAATACCTGCCTTCCCAACTTGCCAGCATTACTATACGGCTCAGATGGGACTAACACTTTGGATGGGAAAGTCCTTATAGCCTAAATATGTAGTGTGTTCTTCGACCCTGTAAAGGTGTTGTATGTTCCCTATTTGTTGCCAAAGACTTTTGCCAGTGGTACTCCTGGGCAATCCTTATTAAATCACTCTTACTGCTGGGATTGTTTTTGAGGAATGGATTGTTTGATCAGATGAAGGCAGAGATACTTGGCCCCAACTTTTCCTTCTAATTCTCTTTTCTGAACACGGAGAGCTGGACAGGGATGGTAGATTTGGGGAACGGATGCCCCCCCCAGCCTCTAAAGCCGTCCTGAATGAGTAGCAGGGAAAAAGCTACACTACTTACTCTAGTCAAGAAACAAACCACATAGAGCTCTTTTATTGTAGTTCTGTCTTTTTCCTTTGGTTTGCCACATATTTGTGATTGGTAATTTGGGAAAGAACAAAAACCTTTTGAGACAAGATCATGTCTCCATATCCTCCGTCTTCTGACGAAGTGAAAATGCACGTGCTGACAAGAAAACAGGTAGGCTGCATTCTGTTTCCATGAGGGAACACAAGCCAAAACCCAGGCTGCTGGGGAATGCCAACAGAGCTCTGGGAACAGGAAGTTCATTAAAAATGTAAAATAAATGCAGTGATTGCATGTGGCTGTCTTTGGGGCATTTTGCTTTAGACCTTGAATATGTTGGAAAACAGTACTGCAAATGCCATAATTATTTTAAGATATAAAATTATTTAAATTGGCTAATGAATGCAGACCCTGACAGCAGTCTGCATAAATCTGGGTTTATTAGTATGTTCTTGCAGACGGTAGGTGGGGCTTGGAGGCAGCTTTATTCATTAGCAGCATTATTGGCACTGTCTCCTCCTCGGCCCATACAAAGACAGAATGTCCTAAACTGCATGATCACCTACAGGCAAAATAGACCTCCACATACAATAGCTCAATTAATTCTCATAATTATTTTCTGTTACTAGTCTCTATATATTTACCTATAAGAAAGCCAAACTCACAGAGGTTAAACGTCTCCCCTCAGATCATATATCCAGAAATGGCAGTCACTTGAACCTAGGTCTTCTGTTTGCAAATCCTCCCTCCACAATTATATGATGATGGAATAGTACCAGTTAGCAGATTGCTCTAAAGTGATGGGTTCTGTTAGATGGGAGACTTTTTTTGCAACTGGATTTCTAGCAGTTTCCCAGGATAAAAGAGGATCTGTGCAGAAAAGCAGCTCTGTCTGTAGAGCCTTTGCTTATTCATCAACGTGTCAGACCATTTTCTGCCAAGGACACTCTTCCTCCACTCCTTCCTTCCCAGTCATTTTACTGGCAACTGACCTTGCCATGGTTTTAAGCCTGTCATTGGCCATCATCTCCTCTAAAGGGCAACAGGTCTCTGGAAGGTAACGAAATGTGAAGGTAACAGAATTCTGCAGCAGCTGTCTCCACCTGCAGCTTCCTGAGTGAGATGCTACTTCTGCCACCTCTTTGTTTTCTCTCTGAGAATCTCCGTATTATTACTGTTGTTGTTACTCTCTAGTAGAGGGTGGAGATTACAGCTATTGGAGACAATGCCAAAGTACATATCTTCTTCCATTTCATGACCATTAACCTTATCAATTAACATTGAGTACTTGCTGATGCATGACACCAAACAGACTTTGAATTCTGTTCAATCCCAAAGACTATAGCTCTCAAACTGACCTTGGTTAGGATATAAAACTATACACTGAGAAGGAAGTCAAAGTGTCAGGAATTCTGGGGATGAGCGTGAGGTTACAGCCCCAATTTCTGAGCAAAATGCCCCTGGGAAGACGTGGCAGCCAATTATGGCTTAGCCAGGTCTGATCCTTTCGATCCCACCCAGCAGAACTCCAGAAGGTTTGATCATCTTTGTCATAAGGAATTATTTGGAAAGGCTGAATTAATCCCATTGTTGTCCCAGAGGGTAGGGAGTGAAAAACATCAAGAAACTAAGTGATACCTAGTTTTATACTGGCAAGGGCATCACACCTTCTATATCCCAAGAAGCAAAAATCTCCTATTCTCTGCCTGCTTTCTCTGGGACCTACACACAAGTCTGTCATTCTTGTTTCCAGCACCATCTCATCCAGGAGGAAAGATCTGGTATTTGTTACCCCCCCCAGGAGGCTTGGGCAAAAAGTCAGGCAGGACTGAGGGATGGGAAATCCCATACCACCGCAGAAAACACGAGTGTCCCTCATCCAAGCAGCCCATGCAAGGAAATCAACCTTTGAACAATACATTCACAAAAGTGTGGATGCTGGATTCTTATTATTTCTCTCTCTTCCTTTGAAAATTAGTTTTATATTTCAGCTGGGATTTATATTTTAACCCCCAAGTTATATCTCTTCTTTTCCCTAATACAGCTGGAAACAACTGAATTTAGTTGGAGACGATGATCACAAATCCTGTGAATTTAAAAAGCCCCAGAGGTATCACTGCCCATGTTCAGAGATACCAAAGTACCTGATTTTAAAAGGGCAAACCCAGACAGTTCAGCAAATATACAATAAATCTACAACATGTTCTGGGTAATAAATACCTACTAAATTCCTACTGTGTTCTCAGAACTATGCTAGGCTAACAAAAATGAGTAACTTAAGTCTCTTGAGGAATTCACACTCCAGTGGAGGGTTATATTTTCAATGTAAGAGTTGGTTATATAATTCATGAAGCAGAAAAGCATGAAAGGTAACACTACACTCAGCCCTTGAGTCTGAGGAAGCTTCCTGGAGTTGACCTGAGTCCTGAAAAAGAAGAAGCAAGCCAGTAAAGAAAGAGGTAGAGGGCACTGTAGGCAGAGAAGAGTGTGCACAAAAGCAAGACATGGAAGACAAGATGGTATGTGAGAAGTGATGCACAAAGTTGAGTGCCACCAAGGCATAAAGTATAAGATAGGGGATGGAGGGCCTTGTAAATAATGCTAAATAGCTTGGGTTGTATTCTTTAGTCAACAGAGAGCCACTGTAAGGTTCTGGCAGAAGAGCAAAGTAGTCAGATTTTCACACTGGATAGATTCTCTAAGCAAGTATGGAGGATGGATTCCAGAGAGACAAAACTGAAGTAGGCCAGAGTGGCCTTACTAGAGGTATAGCTTAGAATCCTCTGCAGAATATTTCAAACTGTAATTTCCTCAACTCACCACAAATTTTAAAAACCTCTGTGTTTAACATATTCCAGAGATTCTGAAATATACCCTCAGCTGATGACCACAAAATTGGGAGATTGTACAATAGTCCAGATAAAGATGATTAGGACCTGAACTAGGACCATGAGAATGGGAAAGAGGTGAAGAGAGATTCGAGAACTACTTAGGAAATGTAATCAGCAGAACCTGTTCACTTACTCACTCATTCACTCACTTACTCACTCATTCATTCAACAAGTACTATGCCAAGCGTTGTAACAGAAACACAATGAAGAGTAGATCTCACTCAGTTCCTGCCACTAAAGACTATACTGTCTAATGCAGGATTTCTCCAATGGAACACTAAAATCTTTTCTAATAACAGGACAAATAAACAAAGAAAAATTCCCGAGACAATCTGTCCATAAACCAGCCCTGACATAGATTTGTAGCACCAGTGGTCCAGGGAACTTTGAAGAATTTTGTATAGGCACTAGGCAGAACAAAAGTAAATCCTCTTTGGAGAAACGTATTTTCCTCCCTCAGGCCTCAAAGAACCTCCACAGGGAGTTTTTCAGGAACAAGCTATATACAACGAAAATAATAAAGTAAAAATATAAATAAATAAAATAAGCACACGGGACACAGACTGCAGAAATAGACCCATAGAGGCTTCACGTATTAGGTATATCAGAACGTTTGTTTATTAGTCTCCTATAACTATGGAAATTATATTTAAATACATAAAAGAAAAGCTTGGAAATAACATCAGGGACAGGAAACTGTAGAAAGTGATCTGGCAGATATATAAAGGTCCATTTGAAATAAAAAATACAATAACCAAAATGAAAAACTCAGCGGACCATTTTAATAGTACAATAAAGAGGTGAAGAGAGAGTTTGTGAACTGGAAGGTAGAAAATTACCTAGAAAGGGGTGCAAACCCTTTCTATAAAGAGCCGATAGTAAATCTTCCAGATGTGTCAGCCATGTGGTATTTGTCACAACTACTCTTTCATATACAATATGTAAACAAAAGGGTGTGGCTACATTCCAATAGAACTTTATTTGCAAAAGCAGGTCATGGGATAGATTTGGTCCACAGACAGTAATAGGTAGTCAACTCCTGGTCTGAAATGAAGCATGGAAAAGAGAAACATATGCAATATGAGGAAGAGATTTTAATAAACAAGGAAGATATGACATAGGAAGATCTGACATATGTTTAACAAGAGTTCTTGAAAGCAGAAAGAAAATGGGGCAGAAGCAATATCTGAAGACATAACTGAGCATTTTCCAGAAATGAAGAGAGATGTTGGTTTGCTGACTGACAAAGCCTAATAAATCTTATGTAGATTAGATAATAAAATCATACCTAGATACCTATCATGAAACTGAAGACCAGCAAAGACAAAACAAAATGAAACAAAACAAACCTGAAAATATAGGGTCAACATAGACATACAGTCATTGCACACCTCCCGGCCTCCTGATTACGTATACTAGAATGTGAATGGGCCTGATTAAGCGGAAAGCTCATTTCTGATTTGACAGCAATAAAGGATGCTAACAAGTAGTGGCCATACCTATTTTGATGTACGAAAGCTCGAGGGACAGTGCTGCATACGTGATTGGGGGCTAATCTAGGATCGGAGTGGGCAGAGGCACAAAGCTTATATAATTTGTGGACCTGTTGTATGAATAACAATTCAAAATGATAAATAGGAAGTTAAATACAGAGCTTTGGACAAGGCTGTTCCAGTAAAAGGCCCTAAAGTTTAGCTGCATCAGGTTCATGGTAAATCCACTTCCACAGGTGCAGTATGCTCTTCCTTTGAGGGTCTCAGCTCTCCCTCCTCCAGCATCTGTCTCCATCCCACACAAGCAACAGAATGCCATGGTCTTCTGAAGTGTGGCCTTGGAAAGCTGATCCAGTGCTCCTCTGCTGCCCTTTGTTCTGAGACCTTCTGAGCCAGATCACAGAAGACTCTTAACCCTAGGTCTCCACAACATCGTGGGGGCTTATAAGCCAGTGGGGTTCAAACTTTCAGAACAAATGTTTAAAGCATTAGCAGGCATCCATATATATTTACTTTAGGTTTGTGCATGCCTATGCACCTCAGTTGAGCTATTCTGTGATGCTTTTCCTATTAAACTATAGTAGCTTGAGCTCCTTTCGTACTTCTGCAGCCCCACACCGTCAGCCCTCATCCAGGCCCTCATCACTTCAGAGCACCCAGGCTTGTCTCACCACCTGCATTCTAGGTCATGCACTGCCACCAAAACTTACCTCACATAAATAGTCTCTACAACGGTTTTCTCAACCACCAGCCAATGGTGGTTGCCCCAACCAGGATGGTCAGGGTGCAAAGCAGTAAATCTCAACCCCTGTGAATTTCTCTAGTTCAAAAGATGGGGCAATACCTGGGGCATCTCCCTCATTTCTCCATTGCCTCTAGCTCTCCAGTGGTCTGGGACCCCCCAAAAAATGCACACTTCCCAGAGAAGCCAGACCTGCTACCACTGTCACGTCTAAGCAAGCCACACCAGTGGAGACCCCAAGTGGGAACTGCAGGGAGACACAACCCTGCCCTACAGAAAGGCCTGGAAGGCTTGCTTTATGCTGCTGTCTAGTTCAGAACTGCCCCATGCCTGCACTCTGGTCACCCCCTGTCAATTAGGTATCTGCCCTGGGCGGCCCAAAGATGCTACCCTTTGCTACCCCTGTCTAGCGTTTCTGCAGCCTCTTTCTTCCTTCTCACACACAGCTTTGGGGCTCTGTGGACTGCAGGCCCCTGTGGAGGACCCACCCCTGCTTCCTGTGTCTGCTAAATTCATTCTCCCCACCCCATCCCTCTCATCTGAGAATCTAATGCCTTTCCCTATTCCAGAGAGAATGAGGACTCTCCTTATGAACTGATCTGCAAGAGCTTCCCAGCCCAGCCCAGCTTCTGCAAGATCACCCAGATATCCTGGACATTTGGAAGAAAATTCCTCCCTGAGGAGTTAACACTACACATCTGTTATATAAGATTTTTTATTTGCGAATCTGCAAGACTTCCTTATTTTCAGAAATGAGTTTAGAAGCCCCCCTACTCTAACTATCCCTTCCACTTCTGCCTTGTGGAACCCTTCGTTGAGAACTGGCCACTCACCAGCCCCATCAGCTCCTTTCTCTTCCCAAGCCCATTTCCTTCCTAAACCTACTTGTGGGTTTCCCTCCACCTCCCCCCTCCTCCTAGCCAGACCCTTTTTACATCTGTCCCAAGGCCTCTATAATCTTCATAGTTCCCCTGACCACTCTAGCCCACCTTGACCTTGCCTCTACACCGGGAACATCAGAATAAGTTTATTGTAGAATATGTTACTTTGTCACTGTGGTTCTCAACACTAACTGGGTTTGGGGGGTTTTTTGTTTGTTTGTTTTAATATATAAGCTTGGTCCCCCATCCCTGAAAATCCTGATTCTGGAGACTTCTGGAGCTTCTGAAGGCTCCCTGGGTGATTCTGATGTGCAGCCAAGGATAAGAAACACTGTTTCAGAAACACACAATCTTGTGATTTTATGTAATTGCCTTTTATGTCTAAGCCTTGCTTGAGCAAATAGAGTATCAATTTATTGAATACAGAAGCTATAGCTATAATTTTTCTGCACCCTCCACATAATCTTGTCTAGCAGGCATAAGTAGGTGCTCAGTGACAACTAAATGTTGGACTGATTGATTCAGCACGATGTTGGATAAAAACCACTTGGACAGGAAGGGGGAGACCGGACGTGTGTTTCTGACTCTGTAACTAGGAAGTCACTATCCTCTCTGGATTTCTGCTTCCTTGTTTGTAAAATGATGGTGATAATTAGGTTTTCAAACTCCTGGGAGCTCAAAGGAAACAGGAGAAGTTATTCTCAATATTTCAAAAATCCACTGAAAGTTATACATTTCATATCAATTTGCAGATTAATTATCTATCAAAATATGCATTTATGAATAATGATGAGAAATCATAAAAAGAATCTTTAGTTGTGAAAAGTATAAAAATACTTTGAAAATTACAGGATTCTATGATTTCATTTGCTCAGTATTTATGATCCAGATCCCTGGGAGACAGTAGAGCAGAGTAAAGTAAGGAATTTGGAGTTTGACTAACTTGACTAACTCCCAACCCCACGACCTACTAGCTATGTTAACTTGAGTAAATTCTTATCCTAAGCTTGTTCATTCATTTGAAAAATGGGCACACTGACAGTAGTTATCCCATAGAGTTTTTACAAGGACAAATCAATATGTGAATTTTTGCACCTCTTTAAGTGCATTGCTTGGCACACAGCAAGTGCTTAATAAATGTTACTAGGAGTATACCCAGAATATTAGTCTGCTCAGGCCACCATAAAAAAAATACCACAGATGGGGTGGCTTAAACAACTGACACAGCTCTGGAACCTGGAAGCTTAAGATCAAGGTTCCCACAAAATCGGTTCCTGGTGAGGGCTGTCTTCCTGGCTTACAGACAACTGCCTTCTTACTGTATGTTCACAAGGTATTTCCTCTGTGTGTATGCAGGAAGAGAGAGAGAGAGAGACTGAGTGAGCAAGCCAGCTCTCCAGTGTCTCTTCTTAGAAGGGCACAAATCCTGTTGATCAGGGCCCCAGCCTTAGGACCTCATTCAACTTTAAGGACTTCCTTAGAGGTCACATCTCCAAATACAGCCACACCAGGGGTCAGGGCTTCAACACACAGATTTAGGGAAGGGAAGGACACAATTATTCAGTCCATAACACCTGGGGTGAGAGAGACATTCAGAGTATTGCCAGGAAAGAAAGTTTAGTCAAAATCACAAGAAATATTTCTTCAAGAAGTGGTCTGTCTCCTAACCTGGGGAGGTTTATAACAGGTTGAGGAATAGCTCTTCATTTCCAGAACACGTGGCCAATGTGTTTGACAGTAGTCGCTGTGGTACAGCCTGCATCATGGAGCATGGAAATGCAGGGGAACCAGAGCCATTCCCAGGACCAGCCTCCTCCCACCACTGTGTGCATTTATAAGGTTATTGTTTTAAGTTTATTCCAGAAGGAAGGGATAAAGTCCCAATCCCCGGACCCCACTGCCAAAGATTCTCAGTAGGTCAGCAAACTGCATTTCTGCATTTGTAACAAGCCCACACAAATACCTCTTTAAAGAAATGATTCTAGAAGAAAAACTCAAAGCCTGAGTGGAGAGGTAGGGAGAAGCTGACTACGATGTTTACGCTGCTGTGATGCCTGCTGGGGTGGAAGCCAGCGTGTGTGATCAGCAGCTCGGTGGCAGGAGGCAAAGAGCACAGCGAGGGCAGGGAGGGCCAGGAGGGTCCGCTGGGCCTGGATGTGGGCACACAGTGGGGAGTAGGGGACAGAAGGAGGGATGACACGCAAATGACTGCCATCTAAGGAAGCCAGCCTCAAGAGCCCAGGTTGCAGGACGCCCAGTGGGCCTGTGGACTGCTGCAGAAGCCTGGGGCGTCCTGGATGACTGTTCCTGAGAATGAGGGAGGGTAGATCAATCACAGAGAGCACGCTTGCTTTGGTTTTCTTCCAGGTGGCTTTATTTACTTCTAGACTAACCTTTTTTTGTCATTATCATCAACCCAGCTAAAGAGAAGCTGAAGTCCGGGGTGTTGAGGATGCTAATGCTGATGATGCCGGAACGGTGCAGCCCAGCACTGGTATCTAGACTGGACCAGGCGCGATGTGACCCAGCAAGAAGAAGCCCCCACTCTCATAAAGACAGCTAGTTTCCCTGGACTACATTTTGTTATTTTTCTTTTCTTGTCCATCTGTTGTTAGACTAACCTCCCCTGATGACTGAAGGCCATCAAAGACAAAGACAAAGACAAATTTGATGGTTCCGTGGATTGCCATATGTGTGCTGTGAACCTAGTCTCCCTTTCTGAGAAATAAATTTTGCAATCATTGCACATGTAGGTGATATAGAGGCAGAATTCTCAGCTCAGTATTTTACCGCCATGCCCCGTCAGTAGGATTTCTATATTTCATATCCAATGCTTTCACTCTGGCATGTACTTTCCTCAGCCATGCTTGGGATGGAAATGTCCCTGCATTCAAATAGGAAAATAGCCTTATGACTTCTAAACCTATTCTCAACCTTGGTCCTTATCTGAAATTGGGTGCAACTTAAGAATTTTCAGGCTCGACCAAAAAAAAAGGATAAGCATGATAAATTCTTCATCCAGAGTCCACTTTCATTTAAGGCTCCTAAAATGAAGCTATTATTAGTTAATGCTCAGATTAATCGGCTGGACACCGCTCCGGATTATACAGGTGGTGGTCAAAATGTGGAGAAGGGCATTTGGTTGGGAGGACTTCCCTCTCATCTCCTTGTTTCTCCTTTGACTTAGACATGCAGCCGTTCTTCCCTTGCCTTGCTCATTTCCACAGGACGAAGAGTTGCTAACTGCTGTCCAGAGCCTAACTTCACTGGTAGGGACGCTGCTTTGAAAACTGGTGCAAGCACTGTGTGTTAGACGTGCTGCAGCTGTGAAGAAGGCCTGGCCTTCAGAAGGCAAGCATGGGCCGCCTCACCCTCTTCCCGCTCAGACTCTGTGTGAGAGTAAGGACTGTCAGGCCCTTCCTGTTGGGAAGGAATTTGGGGCCCCTCTTTGGCCTTCAACCTAAGCCACAGGCTCCAGTTCAGTTTGACCAAAGCTCCCTTTCACAGGGGAGGAATGGGGTTCCGTGTGTGTGTGTGTGGGGGGGAGTTCTGTTATAATTGGGAACTTGCTCAGATATGAACAAATCTGGTTATTTTCCCCATTTGGCTCCTGATCTCTGTAGATATGATGCCTTCAGAAGGAAGGATCAGTTTTAGGTATTCAGACACCAAATCCTCTACCTCAAATCTTTACTAGAATTCTCCCACAGGAGTTGAATAGTTACTAAAAAATCACTTTGTGACTCTTAGGTCCCATGCAGTTCTTTCCTCTGCTCTCTGAGTAAAAGCCACACTCTACATTTTACAAAATCTAAGATATTTTCTACCACTTTAGGTTGAAGCTTGCAAAGACAGAAGTAGGAGGTGGCCCATTTCTACTTAAGAATATTACCCATAACGGGATGCATCATTCCCAAATGATTTGTGCATTTTAGCCCGTGTTGAGACTGTTTAAGAACCTGGTGCATTTCAAAGACTTTATTTAGGAGTTCACCATCCTTACCGACTTAGAAGTAAGGTCATCTATCCCACTACTGAGCACTTTCCAAAGTATAAGGATCTCAGCAGTGATTTTACTTACATCACACCCCACTCAAAATGCCTCCCTGAGACCCAGGGGTTACCAGCATCTACACACGCTTCCATACCAGAGGTACACAAGGAGCATCAATATAATCCACAAGGCTGTTTCTTTAAAATAAATAAATAAGTAAATAAAGTCTGGATTAATTAATTAATTTTTAAAATGTCTGAAGGAGGGGAGCCTGGGTGGCTCAGTGGGTTAAAGCCTCTGCCTTTGGCTCAGGTCATGATCCCAGGGTCCTGGGATGGAGCTCCAAATTGGGCTCTCTGCTCAGCAGGGAGCCTGCTTCTTCCTCTCTCTCTGCCTGCCTCTCTGCCTACTTGTGATCTCTGTCTGTCAAATAAATAAATAAATTCTTAAAAAAAAAATGTCTGAAGGAACTATAGCAATATTTGAAACACTGAAAAGACCATGGGATGGAAACACAGTTATTTGGTATTTGATATATCTGAGCTATACATATTTGATATTTCATGAACACCTAAAACATTTCACTATGAGAAAAAAGATTTTAATTGCTGATTATAAAAGTGAAACAAAATAGAAGTAATATGCCTATTAATTACCTTAAATCTTAGCCCTATAAACATTCATTGAAAGTGTGCTCAATACCTATATCCCCCAAACCAAGGAGATTCCATAGTTTCTCATTGTTTATACCAAGAGTATCTCACCATCTTTATAGAATCAAAAGGGCCCTGCCTCCTAGGATAGAACTTGTGCTTTAATTCCCCTTTCTCTATCTAGCAGTTTCTCCCCAGTAGATAAGCCTTTGTTTATTTGACAGTCAGTAATTAAGTCATTCCCTTTCTTTATCTCTCTGCCTGATACCAATTCTGCTAATCATCAGTACGTACAGGGTCTTTAAAAATCACTTGTCTATCCCTTTTCCCCAAGAGACCCACATCTAAACTAGTCCAGATAGTTAGCAATCTCCGCTTTCTTAAAAGCCTTCAACCAAAGCAGTCCTCATCTTCTGGGAGTAACACATCAAGGATTAACAGTTTTCAATGCCAACAAATCCTTTCTATTCCTCTTCCGGTTAAAGCTCCTCTCCTTTCACACTCTGGAGACAGGGACTAACGGAGTGCTATTCTGTGTGCACATGTGCATATGTTCCCCCCTTTCTCCTTTATTTTATTCCAGAGAGACTGGCATAAGTTTACTCAAATACCCCTTTCTCACTTTATCTTCATGTGCATATATTATTTTTAAAAGGTTAGGTTATCTTCAAAATACTGCTCTCTGTAACATAAAGAGTCTACAGTATACCCAGGTAACGGAAGAGGGTTGACTAGATTGTGTGGGCATATTGATTATTTTAATATTAGAGATAATTCTGGTTTATATACAGCCCCTTGGTCCTTTTTTCCCCTCGTGTTCCCATACTAGCTCTCCCACCATCCAAACCATCATCTCAATACCTTCTAATCTAATGAGTGTATTGGTTATCAGGCTGTATTGTTGGTTTTACATGAAACCCTCACCATCCCCTTCTAGTGATCTAGCCAAGTAAGTTGCTTTGTTTTCCAGAGAGATGAAAGTAGGTCTCGCTCATCCCCTGTGTGTCCAAGCCCTGTGCCAGACAAAGAGTAGACACTCCCTATGTATTTGTCAGCTGGAGAAAAAGAAATGAACAGGTCAATGACTCAAAAACACCTGAATGCAGCCACTGTATTAATCAGAAATCCCTAAATAGCACCACTGGATTGTGTTCAACCCAACCAGGTAGTATTCAGTTTACAGTGTGTTCTTCACACTAGGCTTGTAGCTTTACCTACAATATACGTTCTTCAGTTTACAATCCTGATAAGAGGTAACTCAGCTTAAGAGAAAGGATTAGGAGAGGTCAAAGAATGATTATAGTGTTCCTATCCTTTAGTTTCACCCTGGTCTTTCCCGCCCTACATTTTAATCATTGACATCCTGCAGTCATACAGATTTTTACAGGCAGCATTCAATGCCCCAAGACTGAGGAAGTCAGCCAACTGACCTTGCTCTAAACCAGCCTCCTCCATCTGTCCTGGGCAATGGCGTGCGTATTCTGGTTCCCCTGTGCCATCTGCTGGTCTCCTGAGTCACTGCTTCCAAAGTGCCTCAGGAGTGCCATGTTGTGGCTGAAGAAAGGTAAGGAGGAGTCCTTCCATAGCATAAGTGCGCTCGGATCCAAGAGTCCAGCTTGGGTTGTGAAATAATTCATTCCCACTACATGTCAGTAATGGAGATGAGGAACCCTAGGCACTGAGGAAAGAAGTCTCTCCCCCAAAGTGATAATCTGAGTTTATCTGTAGGAATACTTAGTCTTTCTCAAAGCATCCTACAACTATAGAGTTCCCCCAACATCTGCAAAAGGATGCTTAAAAGCAAGCAAGGAAAACAAACAAACAAAAAACTCTGCGCTTAGAATAAACACATGTATGAGATACATGGGAAGATAAAGTGAGAAAGGGGTATTTGAGTAAACTTATGCCAGTTTCTCTGGAATAAAATAAAGAAAGGAGAAAGGGGGGAACAGAGGAAAGGAAGGACAGAAAAATATTTTTTCACCACAAAATATGTTTAATATCCATTAGATTATTCCTAAATTCTCTAACTGAACACATTCCAGATTTCCTTTTTTACTTGAACCAGGCCTTTTGGAATGGTATATTCCAGAAAGTAATACACTATAAAATGATAATAATAAGCCATAAAAATCATTGAATACAAGGTTATTAAAAATTAGATGCAATCCCCAAGATATGAGGAGGCTACCTATAGAGGCAGTGGTACCAATTTGGTGGCAACAACTCTGGGCTCAGAGCTATGATTCAATGGGCTTCTTTTCTTCGGAGGTTTACTGAATGTGCACTATAATATGAGCTAGTTCGACTTTCTGTGCTAAAACTCAGCATGAATGATTCTGTACAGAGGATTCTAATGTCTCTTCCCATATATTCTTCATCTAGATCACTCTTGGGAATATTTCTAAATTTTCGAGACATGTGCCTTCGCCTTCTGTTTTAAGAAGTATTTATTTCTTGCACACTGTGATATCTGCCAAACATTACTTTTATGTAAAATAATTTCCCTTCTGAATATCTTCCCTGCTCTCCTCTCCTGAGCCAATGGCTCAAAGATCTGTATATAGAAGCCATGTCAAAGAGTGATTAAAGAGTACTTTTCATTTCTTCCTCAAATGCCAGAAGAGCCAACTCCTCAGCAGCTCAGATGATTTTTTCCCCACCATCCTCCTGACTGAGCCCAGCCAAATTCCACCTGCTGAATAACAGGTCTGAGCAAAGCCTAAAACCCCAGGCTCTCAGGCAGAAGCCTCACAGTACTGTACTTAAAAATCAGAACAAGAAATAAAGATCTCGGCTTTTTTCTTGGCACTATACTTGGCCCTCTGGGTTATCCGAAGGGCAAGCCATTTTCCTCTGTATCTCAGTTTCTGTTTCTAAAGTGGAGACACAAAAATTAGAATTGGAGTGTTGATAATATTATATAATGATGGTTAATATTTACTGAGTGATGACTATGTGCTAGATCCTGTGCTAAATACTGATGGTGCGGTCTCTCAGTCCTCATAAAACCCTATGAGATAGATATTCTTATTATCCTTATTACAGGTAAGGATAGTTCCTCTGAACTACAATTGGTTAAAGCACCTTCTTTATTGTTTCTTCAACATCCATTCTTTCAACATACACAAACACCTACTATGTGCCAACCAGTAAGCTGGATTCTGGGAACACAGAACTAAATGCAAACCTCATTCCTACCCTTACGGTTATCACAGGCTAGTATGGGGACCATAGAAGTAAGCTATCAGGTACAGAGGTTTGAAAGAAGTGCACGCATATAGAGTGGGGAGTCTCAGAAGGTAGTAGGAAATCTCTGGATTAAGGGGTATGGGTCAAAGAAGGTCTCTTGGATAAGGGGCCTCTTGCATGGAGTCTTCAATTGGAGGAGAAATGGGAACCATAGAATCCTGGTGACAAAAGGAACTGCAAGAACATCCGTCCCAGTTCCCCATTTTCAGATGAGTACTCTGAGGTCTGGGTTGGGGGTGTTGGACTGCCAGAGTTCACACATCTCTTAATGGCAGGATGGGGCCTAGGCTCCAGGAGCAGACAGAAGTAGTACCAGCTGGATATATATTTGTGAAACTGAAGGGATGATAGGTAGCTCTCTCATTTCTATGTAAATCCCTATCTTAAAAGGCCTTTAAGTACTTCACCAAAGGATTTCTTCACCTAGTTTGAGTCCTACTTGAGTTGTGATCAAATTGCTGATCTTGAAATTCCCTTCAAACACTCAGACTTTTCTATCTTCAAACTCAGTTTTGCCTGGAGGGTCCTCTCAGTGCCTTAGGGTGTCATGTTCCCCTTGTCAAGGGCCTGAAACAGGTTTGGAAAGGTCTGGGAGACACTCATCTATGGACTGGTTTGGGAAGCTCAGTGATTCAGCCACCACAGGAGGAAACTAAAAACCCCTGTGCATCTCCTGATGCCAAACAACTCTAGATGCTTTGTGTTTGTGACTTCTTTTCAGATGGACAATGACTAGGTAGGGCGGCTCTTGTGGTCCATCACTTGAGGAGTAAACTACACAGAGGACCCAGGTGGTGACTGGCAGTCAGGACTGGGGACCAGATCTGCTGAATCTCAGAGGCTGGGATTATTTCCTACCTGACATGTTTCACTGTACCCAGGCCATGCCTTTTCCAAACGATTCCCCAAATGATGCCAGTTTTCTGAGCAGAAATGGACTGACTATAGCGTGTTCCCCCGTAGGGAAACCAACTCCAAGTGCACATCTCAATGACAGTGCCTCTGCATTGTCATCTCTGTATCCCAGACAACATAACACCCACAGTGGAGAACATTTACAAAACAATAACTTTGTGTAAGGCGCTGGGCTGAGCACTCTATATACAAGATCTCATTTTATTATTATCTCTTTTTTGTACATGGTTAAGTAACTTCCCCAAGTCATAGGTAAAACTAAGTCATCTGACTCCAGAATTCAAATTTTCATGCCTACATTCCAGACCACTGCTCACAGCCTCTCGATGAAGAAAAAATACCAGTGGACCTTGCTGTCTGAGAAAATACCATGAAGCAGCCAACCTCAGGATCTTATAGGTTTTTCCAATTCTAATTTTCAGGTTCTGTTTCAGTCACCTGTGTAGATGGTAACGGGCTGATGGCACTGGTACAAATAAAATAGGTCTCCCTCCCCGAAGCAATCTTCAGGGCTGAGATGAACTCTAGATAAATGAGGGTACCTTGAGCATTCTGAAATGAAACATGAAACCTGTTGGGTTTATAATCAGAAGAGAGAAAGCATGAGCTTTCAGAAGGCCCACTCTTCCCCGGGACCCTTCTCATGACAATGTGTCATCTTCAACTCTTAACAAAAAGGGTACAGACGCTAGAATTCAAGCCCAGGCTTTAGACCCTCGGCCAATTGAGTGAACTGTACCAGGGAACTTCATCTCTCCGAGCCTCAGTCTCCTCCTGTGTATGGTGTATGTGCCAGAGGGTCGGGAGTACGGATCAAAATGACTTATGTGAAGGACCTGGCACTGTGCCTGGTACCCAGCAAAGGATCAAGTACATGTTCATTAAAAAAATAAAACAATGGCATGGTTTCAGCACTCTCAGGGACTCCCTGATCACCAGGCTTGTAAGCACCCCCACACCCCCAGTGCCACCTCCTGATCGGACGCTGGCACTGTGTCCCCGTGTCTCTGCCAGGCAGGTGGCTACTCCAAGCACCTCAGGAGAGAACACTCGGGATCAGGGAAATAATTCCTAGAAGCCTCCTGAGAGCTGACTCTCTCCAGCGCCAATGTTGCCAGTCCCCTCCGCTTCCCCCAGACTTCCTGCTTCTGGGTGAAAAAACTGATTTTTCAACCCTCAGTTAGGTGGTCTGTGAGGGGAGGGTTAGGTTGGAAGCAGAAAAAGCAACAGCCCTGGTCTCAGGGTTGAAGGCTTCAAATCCCTCAGGGCTTCAACCACCTTCAGATTTATAGGCCCATAACAGTGGAAAACTGCCTCCTGGCTGAGTCCAGAGCTGCCTTGGGACCCAGGGGGCTCCTGGCCGCTGCTGTTTGTGAACCTCTTTATCTCTCTAATGCCATGTTCCCTAAATCTGTGGTATTAAAATGATGAGAAAGGGCGAAGGAGGGTGATTCATGCCCGGGTTACACTGACAATGAAATTCATCGAAATCAAATTTCTCCCAAGCATGCCAACAACATCCCGGCTGGTGCCTGCCTCAGCTCTAGGACTGGGTTTGTTTGGTTTCTACAATGATTTTTCTTTTTAATATCATTATTTTTATTATTTCGCCTAATGTTTTTATAATGTGCTTACTGTGGAGGTTGCCTGGTGCCTGCCAGCATTCTGGTGATGGGGGTGGGGGTAGGGCAGGCTTGTTTACCCCAAAAGCTGTTGTTTTGCACATACCTCCAGCCACTGGAAGAAAGTGGAGTCCTTCCTCTCCCCTTCCCCAGCCCTGCCCTGACAAGGAACCAAACACTAAATGTAGAATCATTGACTTGTTCCCACCCCACACTAAGTGAAATCCCAATATTAATGAATGAGTGCAACCAACCCTCCCCTTTGCACACCCACCTTCCTTCTTCCCACCGTTGCCTCAATCGTTTTTTTGTGTGTCATGGCTTCTAGCTCCATCTTTGGCCATCCCACCCTGGAAAGTTATCCAAGATTCCTCTTAAAATATGACAGAAGGAGAAAGTCTAATTAACAGTATCACATCTCTATCATGGAAGAGTAAGCACCATTTTTTAAATAATTGAGATCTGTACATATTAACCTGGAGAGCTGTCAGTGACACGTCCTTACATGAAGAAACAAAGCTGGAGAGCAATGGGTTTTGCAGGATCCACTTTATAAAAAAAAAAACAAAACAAAAAAAACAATCCCAATGATAATCTTACACTCATATGTGTTTATTTGGATATGTTTGTATCAGTGTGGATAACAGCATGGAAGGATGCACCCCAGGCTGTTATCATGAGTGGCCTGCTTTAGGGGATGTTGGAAGATGAATATTGGGTTTTTTAAAAATATACCTAATGATATTTCTTTAGCTGCAGTTAACCCTTGTTACTCTGGTGATGTTTAAAGAGGAATTTGAGAAAAAAATTTTCAATCAATCTATAACTGACATATATCTTGATTTTTATTTTAAATGTGACGGACACCCAGGGTCCTGCAGCCATGGTCAGACCTATGTAGGACTCACTGGGATGGACATTGACTGTGCTTCTATTCATAGAGCTTCATTTGCATCACCTTGATGCCTAACTCATCCTGGGGATGGAGTCCACTAAAAGCCCTTAGTTGTTTTCATTAGGACTTCTATAAAAGGAGATTTCTTCCATCCTATGTACTTTGAAGCAGATTTTTTTTTTTTTTTACTCCAAATGCAGGACCTTAAGTTTCTTATTAAATTTTTCGCAATGGTTTTAGCCTTTTGTTCCACTTGTCAAGGTCTTTTAAAAATCTGATCTTATCTAGCCTATTAGCCACCCTGCCCAGCTTCGTGCCAACTGCAAATTTGATCAGCAGGTCTTTTATGTCTTGATCCAAGTCCCTAATAAAAATGTTCAGCAGGACAGAGCCAGGGACACAGTCTTATACTTTCTCTTTTAGGTGAACAAATACACAAAATTTTTTATTCATCTTTCATTGAGTTCCCTTCGTTGTGTGCAAGACTCCTAAAAAACCAAAGAGGTTTGTATTCAGGCAAATCAATAACCATCCCCATCATCTGACTTGGTGAGGATAACAATAAACACTAATCACAATCCAACTTGAGCCAATCTAAAAGCACAGCAGTGTTAGTCAGAGGAATGGAACATATGGCTCTGTCCACATCTGCTCTGAGGCATCCAGATGGAAGTAGGAGGTGGGCTGGGGTGTGGGGTGAGTAGACAGTGGGGGTAGGAGTGAGGGAAGAGGGGGCAGGCAGGTGAAGGCAGCCAGGGGAGGGCTTCGGGAACGAGCTCCCAAATCGATCTCCACGATTGTGTGGTTAATGTACAAGCAGCACGCAACAGCTGCTGATGGCTCCCATCCGTGACAGTACAACCGTATGACAAATACTTCCCGTCATACCTCGAGAGCTGAGTCTTCTGCTTTTTTGGTTAATGGACCTTTGACGCGCCTCCTGAAATCGCTTCTTCACAGGCTTGCGGAGTCTTTGTCACAAATGTGTGATGTTTTTCTTCTCCATGTGGTTGTTTCCTCAGTGCTGTAACTGAGCAAGTGTCCTAGACTGCCCTTTTCCTCCCCCAACACTCCTCCACAGCCTTCCAGAAGCTGCCACACTCCTGACTTCCACACCTCCTTATGCAAAAGAATAAACACTCACCTAAGTGATACAAGATGCGAATTTAAGCCAGTCCTTGCTGAGATTTGTGGCAGAGCTTAAAGCAATATTTCACCCTCTTTGTGTCTAAAAGGAGTGCATTTTTCTAAGACTAAATGAAAGCACGTGGCAAAGAGATAGATACTAAATAAATATTAGCTGCATCTGAGTCTATAAATGGCAGAAGACACAGGCATGACTTGTTCCAAACTTCTGGCTTTGACTATTGGTCAACATGGGTAGGGCCAGCAAGTGCATTGTGCAATCCTCAGTGTTTGGACATCACTCTTCTTGACCTCCTGAGAATGTGTTGAGAACTGTGCACAGACTTCTCAAAGCTGCACCGATTCCCTCATTCATCCGACATGTGCTGACTGTCAACTTTAGGCAAACACTGGACAGGGTCTGAGACATACAAAGATGATTAAAGCAAGATCCTGACATCCAAATAACGCTGTCAAGTGCCTCACGGCCTACAGTAAAAATACTCCTAGACCCAGTACACACACATACACACACACACTCCTCTTTCTCTCACACACACACCAACAGCAGCAACAGAAACAGAAGTCTACATATCAGACACTTACTAAATGAAATATACTTGATATTTTCTGTTCTATTTCATTTTAAAAATTGATTTTACCACCTACTATTGGGGTATTGACACATAGTTTTAAAAACCCCACTCTGGGGTAGATAAATGTTATCAGTCTTTATTAGATGAGAATGCCAACCAAGGAGTTCCCAGGTCTGCCTGGGGGAGTCAGAAGCTCTAACACTTAAGCTTGAGGGATGAGGTATGCACAGAGTCGTTAGTGTTCCTGGAAGAGGGAACAGCATGGGCAAGTGCACAGACGAATGGAAGCACGAGTACTCAGGAAACTCCAAGTCTGAATGGGTAGAACACAGGAAGTTTGTGGAAAATGGGGGAAATATTAGGCTTTAGGAATAAATTTTTTAAAATAAGCAAAGGTTAAGGGACCAA
This sequence comes from Mustela erminea, assembly GCF_009829155.1. Lineage (NCBI taxonomy): Eukaryota > Metazoa > Chordata > Mammalia > Carnivora > Mustelidae > Mustela > Mustela erminea. The sequence goes on from NC_045617.1 coordinate 42,482,342, forward strand.
TGACTGAATACTCAAGAGGAAAGATTTTAGTGCCAAGCAGGAAACCCAATCCAGCACAGAGTCTAGGCTCTGGGAGATTAGATTTCAGGTGAGGATGAAAAAAGGTATGTTTTTTTGAAGCCAATAAACCACAAAATGCACCGTATTTAAAAAGTAACGTCCCTTGAGTATTGCTGATTGTTTAGCAGCATCTGGACATGTCAGTTCAGTCAATGACTGAATGAATTCAGTCATTGACTGAATTGGCTGAATGGGGGTGTTTTCTGCCACACACTAGAGTACCTACCTTGGGACTGTGGCGCCCAGAGGTCCTTTTAGAAGAAGTCATGTCTGAACCATGGACAGCAGGCTCAGGAGCCCAGTCAAGTTTGTCACGAAGAGCTCTGTGACCCACTAACAATTTTGGGCATTAATCTGGCCAAGAAGGCCACTGGCAGAGACTAATAAATGGCAAGAGATTATCTAAAAACTATCTAAAAACTGGTTGAGCCATTAATATTGCTGTCAAGGAGCAGATGGATTGGAAGGAGAGATTGACTATAAGAAGGCCAATCAAATAAGCAGCTAATCCTAATACTGCATGAGATAGTGACAGGAGCCTGAAAGAAAGCAGGGCTGATGAGGATGAGAAAGAGAGAATGGGTTAGGAAATACAAAGTTGAGAAATCAACATGACCCAGAAACTGATATGATATAGGGAGTAGTAGAGGAAAAATCTAAGGATGATGCATTAAGTTACTAGACTGGGTGACTGGGAGGATTGTGGAGCTCCTGAAAGGGCTGACTTAGGATAGTCTGGGAAGGAACAGGAGGATTAGTACAGTACAGAGTCACTACCAGGGGATCCAGATCAGTGTCCTATCAATTACCATGACCAGAAAAAAAAAAATTATCTCCCACCCACAGGACCCATACGCCCAAAAATTGCTAAGAGCTACTTTCTTCTACTGGACCACCTAAAGAACCATTGACAAAGGTCAGAGCCAGGAGGAAGGAAAGGTGTTGAGTGGCTGGTGTGCATGGAATGAAGGCTGTCTCTGCAGTCCAAGATAAGAGCTCTATCTCCTATGGACAACTGGGCAATGGGGATTCTTGCAGTTGCCAAGCAATTCCTCCCTCTAGCTGGGCACAGAGCTAAATGGATAAGACAATATAGGACAAAATCAGAAGGAAGCATTTATTAGCTCTGCCTCCAGAAGCACTCATTGTCTGTCTGTCTGTCTGGATTCACAGGAGAGGGCCAGGTATACAGAATCTAAAGACCGTTTCAGCATCCCCCCCACCCAAGGTTTGAGAGGTGACACATGTATTAAGTTGAACTGTGTTTTCTAAAAAGAAATAACCAAGTCCTAAAGCCCTTCCCCCAACCCCACCCCAGGCCTGTACCTGTGAATGAAACCTTATCTGGAAAAATGATTTTGTTAGATGTAATTAAGGATAGAAGAGATTATCCAGGGTTTAGGATGTGCCCCAGATCTTATGACTAATGTCCTTATACGAGTAAAGAAAGAGATTTGAGACACAGAGAGAAAACAGGCATGAGAAGACAGAGGCAGAGACAGGAGGGATGCATGGATATGCCAAGACTTGCCAGCAGCCATCAGATGCTGAGAGAGGTGTAGAACGGATCCTCCCTCTGGGCCTGGCCTACACCTTGATTTTGCACTTCGTGCCTAACAACTGTAAAAGAATCAATTTCTGTTGTTGAAAGCCACCATGTTGGTGGTAATTTGTTAGAGCAGCACTAGGAAACAGACAATATCCCATTTAGTGCTCTCAGGATATGGGTGAAGGCCAACCGGTACCTTCTCAGAAGTGATCGTTACTCTCTGGCAGTCTGCATCTGTGTCTCCTTCATTCCCTCTGGGGCAGAAGCATCTCCTCAACCTGGGTCCCTTTTTCCACATTCTCTCTGCTCTTTTCCCATCATGGCAGCTTTTCTTCTTAGCTCAGATGCTATTCTGAGCTCAAGGTAACAGCCAGTTAAGCAGATCTCTACTGAAACCCTGCAGTGCTAAAAGTACCCTGCGGATCCCAAGTGTGATGAGGCGCAGAACAACTTTCTTAAGCAGTTGACAAGAAGTTGGGAGAGCCTTCTCACCCCGCATTCCTTCATTCCTATCATCACCATTGGGCTACTGAAGAAGTCAAATGCATATTATCAATCTTAAACTTGTACCTGCTTGATCTGCAGTCCAGCTGCTACCCTAAATTTTCCCTTCTTTAGAAATGTCTCCTGGGAAGACCATAACCCAAAGCCTTTCCTAGCATAAGTCTTTGATTTACACTACCAGCATCCTTCCTGGGCAACAATGCTCAGATTTCAAAAACTATCACAAAATAGCTTCTTGTCAAGAGAATATTAGAGACCTCAGCTGTACTCTAAGGCTTAGCCTGATCCTGTCGATCCAGGAGGTTGCCATGATCTTAAGAAGTCACAGCATTCTCATTTCCACTTGAAAGCCTAACACTACACAAAGAGCAAATACTTCCCAGATTGCCTAAGTTCATTAACTTATCACATAGTGTGGTACTGGATTTGCAAAAGTAACCTTCCTTTCTGGAAATTCAAAAAATTCAAAAAGAAAAAAATTGAAGGACTTAGCCAAATCCCCATATGGCCCTGGCCTAGTCATTTAACCTCTGCTTGGCCCACTTCGCTTATTTATGCATTAAATGGGGATCGTGAAAAGACATCTTATGAATTAATTAACTAATGATTGAAAGGGGTTTTAAAAGTGCTATGCAAATGGTAAGCATTATTGTGAGGCCCGTGAGAATCTGAGACAAAGCAGGAAGCCAAACTCCAAACTGAGGATTATAACCAAGAAGCAAATGTAAGCACTTAGGAATGTGAAAGAACTATTAATATTGGTTACTATGATGTAGTCGTTTTCTCTAAAATGAATCTCTCCAGATCGAGAGGTGAGAAACTGTTAAAATGTGGATTCAGTTTTAAAACCCATGCGAGCCCAGATGCTCTGTAAGTGGTTACACTTCAGCAAACGCCTGCGCATTAAAACAAAATCAAAAGATCGAAGCAAACTGGAACTGGAGAAGAAGCAGGTGCATAAAACAAATGCCGTCAGCATATGTGTGAGCACAAACAATTAATTGTGCCCACATAAGTCATATGATTGGCATTTGCAGATGTCCATATATATAGTTCAAATACTGCAAAAATAAAACCTCTTGAACCCACATAATTTTAATATCATACTCATTAGAGAGAAAAAACCTCTCTCAAACCACCAGCCTGTGGAAGCCCTCCAGGCAAAGTGGCTTAGGTTTCTGTTTTCCATTCTTCAATAAACGGACCCCTGGCTTTATGCGGGCCTGGGGCAGCCATTGATCCTTATAATTATAAACAAAACGTGGCATTAATTCCTCCATTTAAAAAAAATTCATTGAAATTAAGCTATGGAGATATGGCTCTAATGTCTTTTACAGGAAAATAAAGCCATCTTAACCAACACAATAAAAATCAAGAAATGACTCAAACAAGTTTTTCCTATTTCAACAACTTTTGGCTTTAATGATTATAGAAGAATGGTTTTGTCTGATTGGAAAAGCAGCTTTTAGTGTCCAGGCCCAACTTAGCTTCTGTGTTTACGCCTGAATGTCACTTTAAAGCTACCAGCATGTCTGGTCTTTGGTTCAACAAGCAAGAGCAGTTCCTGGACTGGCAGCCTCTACTTCTGAATTTTGTGCAAGCAGCAGAAACCATGGCACTCGGGATGACAAAGCTGAACTTGGGAGACCAGAAGAGCAAGCCGTACTAGAAAAACTTTCTGCCTTCAAAAATATTTTCTTTTGAAAAAAGAACAAATGTTTGATCTTTATATTCCTGTGCTGCTTTTGTTGCTGATAATTCTGGTCCTACTGAATAACCGGTTATGGCCAAAGAGGCATTCAGAATTCTCTAGACAAAGCATAGCCCTCTACTAATATTAACTACTTGAACCACAGATGCTTTTTCCATATCTATACCATTACTGACATGATGAAAATGTTAAGTGTTCAAAAATGCAGTAAAAAGAAAATTCATAGGCATTCATTTTTAAAGAATATTGTGATCATAATGACAGTCAACCAGATGGCCTTTGAGCAATGATTCGGCTGTATATATTTGGTCTCCCTGGACCTTCCTGAGTACCAAAGGTTAGTTTAAATAAATAAATAAATAGATACCCTTTTATATTTTTTTCCTAATCTGTTCAAGCTCCTGAAATGGCAGGAGAAGTGGGAATACCAGAATCCCTTGAAAGGTTAGAATAATTAAGAGAAATTTCAACAGAAAGAAAAACTTTTAAACCTTGATTGTACTATATTCAAAAAAAAAAAAAAACCCAAAAGTTAAACCCTTCATGAAATTAAGCTATGACCATCTCAAAAAGTCCTAGATCCTAACTTTGTTTCCATGTTCTCATGTCTTCAAGAGCAACTTCCTTTCTAACCAGTTCTCCTCTCTGGCCACCTTTTGAGATAACCCCCAAAATGTCTCTAACCAGAGGATCGATCACTTCTCCTACGGTGTATTTCCCACATCTGAGATACTCAGTCTGGATGAAGAACCAGAGGCCTCCAGGATAACATATCACAATGGCCTTTGGCTCAGCGTAAGTCCTGCAGCAGAACACAGAATGGATGCGGGTTTTCCGTCCAGAGGTGAGGTGATGATACACCTATCACAGTTGTCAGCAGGTAACTTTGGGATCTCTCTCTCTCGCTTGCTCTCTCTCACACACACACACAACTAAAGGACAAAATTCATTCTCAGAAATTTTAACACTCTAAACCGATGATGACAAAGAAATATTTCCTGACTCAGTCTTAATTCACAGCACAGGCAACTTGTGTTATTCAGAGCAGTTTTGATTCCTTTATCCTTCCTTTCCTAGCCTTCTCCCCATTTACAAATTATGTCCCATTAGGTTTTCCTAGGATTAGATACTGACCCATTAGGAAGCCAGAGATCTCTTAAAAATCCTTAGCCACACAAAGACTGTATTTGAATTTTTCATTTATTCATTCATTCATTCACTCAACTAATATTTATTCACTTGCTATAGGCACCTTGTGAGGCATTCAGAATACAAGGGTGGGCAAAACTCCATGTAGCCCATTGCCTTTATACAAAGTAAGACTTACAGAAGCATAGCATCTTGTTCCCTATCCTCTAGGCAGAAAAAAGTAGAGATCTTTCTTTCAGTTACGTTTGTTAAGAAGCCCACAGAGAAAGTATGAGTTTTCATTTTATCATTGATTTTGGATCAGGTTGCCTTTTATCCAGAGTGCTACTGGGACAGAATTATTTTAAAAGAAGGCAATGAAACTAGTTGATCCTGGGAGGGTTTTTCAGGTTTTTGTGATTCCTTAATCAAATGATCAGAGTGTCAAAGCCCAGGGCTAAGAGATTATCTAGCCCCACCCCAGACCCCCCATTTCACAGATGAAGAGACTGAGAGACAGAACTGTGAAATGTCTCGTCTAAACTAAAATAAGGTGTCAGTAACAGAGGGAGAGCTAGCTGGGTCTCCTGCCTGCTAGTTTGAGGCAGTACCACTTCCTACCACCTTCCACTGCCTTATACGGGAGCTCTGACTTCTAGAATTTGTCCCCTAGCTGTTCTGAAGCTGCCTGGTGAATCTGAGAGTAACCTAATATCCCTGTGTTGACCTTTTTCTACCTACTCACGTTCAGAAACCGAAGTGAGTAAACATGGCACCAACAGTTTCACAGGGCTCCACGTGAAGAGAACCAGCATTCCTCTTCTGGAGGAAAATGTGAAAATGTACAAAAGACAGCTGAATGATAGGCAGCAAGAAACATTCACTTATATCACAAAATTGAGGGGTATCTACAGTTTTTTGATCATTACATTGAAAATCAGGTCCCTTTTAAGGTTACCTAAGAAGAAAGTACAAGCAGTAAGAGACAACAGCAGAAGGTTTTCGGAAAATGGTGTTGTTTTTTTTTTTTTCCATATTTTCATTCATTAGCAGGTAAAGGGAGTGACAGATAAATTGTACCCTGCCATAAGACATATGTCAGGCAAGGTTACAGAAGCTGACACTGATTTTCCTCCATGTACTACATATTTCATTCATTAACATTAGGAGACATGGTCTTATTACTAAGTGTCTGAACATTTACATTCTTTTACTTATGGATACAACTACTGCCTACATCTGGAAATACATAAAATGAAAATTAGGTATGAGAAACTGATTTTTTTTAAAAAATGAGAAGGCCATGATTCAAAAATATTCTCAAATCTTAGCTTTACAGCCCTCGTTTCATCTCTTCATCCCTGTTCTCCAAATCCTAACCCTTAAAGGGTGAGTAGGGGTTAAAGATCACTCTATCTTGGAATGTGTGCACACACATTTTAAAGTTTTTATTAGGTGCTCTTCTATTACCTTTTTGCTTGAATCCCTTGTGACCACACTCCATTTTTAATAAGCTGGAAATCCTGTCAAGTGATTGTTCAGTGGTTGCATTTAACTAGAAGGCCAGTTGCTGAGCCAAAAGGTCGGCTGTTGAGCTAACTGAGGAAGCTGGAGAGAAAGCAAGCAGGCTCAGCCTCTCCATTTTAAATGAAGGCCCTTTCATTCTGCTGGTTATTCAGAATCAAAGGGATTTCAGAGCTCATTCACCTCATGGAAGAAGGGGCAAAGGGGAGAGGGTGTGTTTTGCTACTCCACATCAGAAAAACAGAAGACTTGCCCGAGTACAATCTTACAGTACATTTTTATTGTTGTTATACCTTTGCTTATGAATACAGTTTTATTAATAAAAATAAACAGGGCTCTCAGCCAAGAGGTTAACAAAAGCTGGTAATATGTTTCTTGCTTTAAAAACACACTGTGACCCATGTTCTATCCTACCATCTCTTTCTTTTACACATAGAACCATCTGAGGTCAGGGGGAGGCATAGATTTCAGAAGGGCCTCACAGGAATCTTGAACAATCCCAGTTATTAATGTAGCTGCCATTAGAAAGGAAGAAAGGAAAAGAAGTCTTCAATATAGGAAATAATTGCCAAGAGACACAAAATCACTAAGCTAGAAGCATACCAGTCTTATTTCCAAGGAATAAGGGGGAGGTAGGTGGGCTCTGGGACAATGCCAGCTTCGGCATATACCTGCGTGCCTGTGAGTGTCTGCTGAAATGCACCTCCCACATCTGAAAAGGATGCTAACTTCAGGTCTACTTTCTTCAGTTATGCTATCATCAGGTCTAGCACCGCACTGCTAACAGTATGCCATTATTAGTGGCTTCTATACTGGCTGGGGAAGCCTAAGATATGGAACATGTTGCAAATGTGGCCCTTGCCAGAGGCCAGGTAAGAGCTCAATAATGCCCAACTTTGGGCAAGAGGGTTTGAAAGGAGTTAACAAAGATGACCACAAACTCAGAAACACCTTAGCAGATCTTGCACAAATTGACAGGGTTCCCCCAAAGTCAATGGAGGCTTCAGGGTCTGGCAGTTTTTACAGCCTACTTGAGACTCTGACCTTACCACTGCTTTGTGTAGCCATGGGGAAAAGAACACGCTACCACACACACACATACATGCATACTCTGATGCCACATCAACCATTCTTATTTAAGATTATAGGCTATTCTCACCTAAAACTACACAGCCATATGGTTAACCCAATACCTGGACTTATTTCATGCTAGGAGTCTAAGGTGAATGTTGGGGTCCCAAATTAACACTCACACATCTTCCTCTCCATTGCTCTGGCCACTAGAGTAGACATGTCAGAATGGACATCTGGCCAAGAATCCAAATACTGGTTTCATCAATAGATTGAGCAACCACATAAATAACCCCATGCCTAAGGCTTGGGCTTCCTGGGAACAGCTGGATATAGAATGTGATTTGACTTCCTATCTTCTACTCCAAATTGAGCACAGACCGAACAGTGGAAAAGGGGAGACCTGATGGTGAAAAAGCTGGAACAGAAAGTGAAAATGCCTGTCTCCACCCCCTCACCGTCATTAATACAGAAAGACCCTACACTGGGAGCGGGGAGCGAGGAAGTGGCCCTTTTCAATGATCAAAGGGAAGACAATGAAAGGATTGGGATGGAACTCATTCCTTACCCCCTCTTTTTTTTTTTTTTTTTTTTGAGAGAGACATAGACATATGCCCATTCTTTTTTGAGGAAAACAGCTCATCCTCTTAAAATTTGCCAAAATGAGTACCGAGCTTCAGTCATTTGTACTGGGTGTTCATTTGCCCAAGGGTAGAAGAAGGTGGAAGAACAGAGAAAGTGCCCGGAAGGGTTGACTCCAATGTGACCCTTCTGGGGAAGAGAGAAAAATGGCAAGGGGTCAATATATCTTCCCCTCCCCTAAATCACTGCAAACATAGAAATAAAGGTCGCCCTTGAGAAAGTCTTTCAAACAGCCCCATGGTAACAGCTCAGTGAAATTTAGGTTGGTCAGCAGAGAATAACAAGGTATTTTATTAGTGAAAAATAGGCGATACACAATGTTACATTAGTTTCAGGTGTACAACATAGGGATTTGACAAGCCTATACATAATAGCAAGATATTTTTAAGGTTCTAACATAACTGTACATGTGTGGGAGATGCCCAAGAAATAAAAGAAAGAGTTTTTATTTTTGTAGGGCAGAGCAGCAAAGTTGCATAAGATTCAATAAGAAAAAAATATAAGAAAAATACAGAATAATAGGATAATCAAGTTCAAATTGTGTGATACAGATTATAAGCATTGTTGGGTACAGAGGAATAAAAGAATGTTGTGGTATAGAAATAATCAGGGAAAGCTTCTTAGAGGAAGTGGCACTTGAGCCAGGCTGAGTAGGAAGAAAAGGGAAATCATTACAGACAAGGAAAAGTATGACAATGAAGGCAGTACATGATAGAAGAGGGAAGGGGGAAAACCCAGTACAGGAGGTGAAGCCAATATTAAGGGCAGTGAGAGAAAACACAGAGTTAAGATGGCGATAGTTATTGGAAGCCCCAAAAGCCAGAAAAAATCATTAAGATTGGATATGATAGGCACTGAAGATTATGACAGACTTTCTAGCACAAAGACGTCTGCTGAAACGAATAATCCTACCAACAGAATGGTCTTTGGGCTATGGAACAATATTTGAAGGAGAGGATTCTAAGCCAAGGTCATGGAGTCTCTGGGATTTCAAGTTCCTGGAACAAACCTTCTAATCCTATGAGGCATTTTGCTACTCCTTTCTTATGATATACTTTAGGTTTTGGAAATCTTTGTGGGTAGGGCAAGCATGCTAAATCCTCATTTATCCTCTCTTATCATGTGAACTTCCAGGGATGGAGCGGAGCAATTGGGAGGAAATAGGAAGATATGTAACAGCAAACCCCCCCACTCCACACACACACCTCTTGCTTTCCAACTAAATGACATTCTAGAAAAGGCAAAACTACAAAGGCAATAAAATGATTAGTGTTCAGGGGCTAGGGAAACGGTGAGATAAACAGGTATAGTGCAGAACATTCTTAGGGCAGTGAAAATATTCTATATCATACTATAAAGATAGATACATATAATCATATATTTGTCAAAATCCATAGAATATGCAAAAGGCAAGAGTGAACCCTAGGTGAACCATAGACACTGAGTGATTATGATGTATCAATATAAGTTCATCAATTGCAATAAATGTCGTACTTTGGTGGGGGATGTTGAGAGTGGAAGAGGCTATGCTTGTGTGGAGGCAGGGGTTATATGGGAAATCTCTGACCTTCTTTTCAATTTTACTATGAATCTAAATCTGTTCTAAAAAATCAAGTTATATAAAGAAGCCATGGGAGTGTATGACCCCACTAAATGCAACATAATTGATTACACAGTGTAGAAGACCTCTCTTCCCAGACTGCCCAATACCTAACACAGAACCTTGTGCAGGGTTGACACATAGTACAGAAGTCCCACCTTAACTGCAGGAAATGCATTCTAAGACCCTCAGTGTGTGCCTGAAACCATGGCTAATACCAACCCTATACATACTATGTTTTTCCCAAACATACACATCTATGATAAAATTTAATTTATAAATTAGGTACAATAAGAGATTAACAACAGTAACTAGTAATAAAATAGAAAAATTATAACAATTTACTAAATAGAATTTATGTGAATGTGGTCTCTCCCCCTGCCCCCACCAAAATATCCTATTGTACTATACTCACCTTTGGTCTTTTTGAAATGATAGGAGATGATAAAATGCCTACATGAGGAGATCTAATAAGGTGAATGACACAGGCATTCCAATACAGAGTTAGATAGCTACTGACCTTCTGCCAATGTCAGAAGAAGGATCATCTGCTTCTGGCCTGAAGTTGAAACCAAGGAAAGGGAAATTGCAGAGAAGGTGAGATTACTGTAAATTTTTGTTGAATTGAACTGAAATGGATTGGAGAGATGAGGAAGTGCAGAGGGGGAAAAAATGCCTTCTTCAGGACATTTGCCACCCAGCATCCTTTCCCACTTTCTAATGACCATCTAGTTTCGGTTTGGGTAATTAACTTATCCCACCATATGCAGTTTTGGAGGGACAGTAAGTTCAGGGATCCAGGAAGCCATGGGATCAGATTTTCTTTCTTCTCACTCCAACACTTCCAGGGATAAAGGGGGTCTGTCATCTGGACACTCTTTAAACCAAGAATACAAAGAATAATTGCCCATCACCAGTGGCCACAGTTGAAGCAGGTGTTGTGCTTCCTGATTTCTGGCCTTACAGACATGTTTTATTCCTACTTATTCACAAACCCAACTGTGCATCCTCTGTCAATTCTGCGTCTCCTTCCAGTAATTCCTTTTTATTACCCAGCACCAGCTTCCGTTGCTTGCACCCAAGGAACCTGAACCACTTCCTGCCCTTGAAAGGTAATGGTAATGACACAGTAAGCACTTTGAGGGCTTAAACTGGGTAACGGGATGACTTCCAAAGGAGGGAGTTCAAGCGTGAAAAATCTTGGAATTGGAGAGCCATTTCCAGGCAGGAAATGGAGAGTAGTGAAAGTTGACCTTAATATTTTTAGACTTCATGGGTATTTCTAGCCACAAAGAGTTTTCAGTCATTTGAACTTTCACCCGGGTGGACTGAGAAAACCGGCTGCATGTTTCTTCTAAATGGATCAACAGTGCAAACTATTTTAAGACCTAACATATGAGTATGAATAATTTTCACATGCTTTTCACTTCACTGAGAGAACAACCAACACGGCTCGTCAGGCAGTTGGTATCACTGCTCAACCTCACGCACGTGCCGCTGGGCAAGTGAGTCAGTCTTCTCCAAGTTCTGCTTCCTGCTGAATGGGAGAGCCAAGGTTCTGAGTCAGCCCTGTTCAGAGCCAAGAGTCTCTGATTCAGGATTATTTTCTGCCTTACCACACAAGGTTCACGATGTCCAATCTCTTTTCTTGAGGGCCAATGCCCAAATACTTAGAAGTCATAGTCAAAATTGCTTCATTAAATATGTTCATTTTCAGAAATCATTGATCTTTACTGCTCTCTTCGAAAGTAAAAACAAAAATAAGTAGAAAGAAAGAGAAATCAATGAAGAAAACTGCAAAATGATAAGGGGTACAATATAACATGCTAATGCTAAATGCCAACTTCATGGTTCAATACCCAACTTATTATGATGAAAGCACCAGACAGAAGACAGGCATCAGATGAAATGAGGACTGAATAAATGTGCCGCTGCATAAAAACTATTTATGAATTTCCAGGCTGTTTGTCACTGAATAAAAGCTATAATCATTTGATAGATACACATTTTGTTAGTGCTACTTTAAACTGATACTTTATCAAATTGCTACAATCCTTTCAGGTGTGGGAATCATAGAGCATCTTTGATGGAAATCATGACTTAATGCACTGGCTGAAAGTCTGGCAAAAATAACAGAGCAACAGCCCATTACTGAAGGGCTGTGGTATAAAAAACCTGTAATTCATTTCAGTTGAAAAGAATCTCTAAGGTCACAGAGTCCAACCCCCCAACCCAGGGCTGACGCTTGCCAGTTAGAACACACTCATCAGATAATTTGCAATGGTGTCGTATCACATACTAATGGTATGGTAATTCTCCTAGCATTTCAAAGACTGGGAATCTGATCCAACGGCAGGAATAGGTTAGTAGAGTTTATTCAGCTTATGTATGAATCCTCTCACTGCCCTCTTCCGAATGGGAATATGTCATCATAGTTCAGTTTCCTGAGATCACAAAGACAGGACAGTATCTTCTTCGATTTCAAACAGAATCATTTATAGATAAAAGAAGATTCCTCTATAAAATAAAACAGCTTTTCAAATAGCTGCTCACCACAGTTAGTAATAATTTATGCTTGGTGAACAGGAAAATATGCTGAATTTATTCATTTTACCATGCACTGCCTTTTGAAAGGGCAAGCTGATAAAGACAAGAAGTGGGGCTGGGTCAGTTATTGGTATTTGCAAATCTGATATAAAAGATTTTTGTAATTCTTCTTGCTCTCAAGAGGAGAAGAAAATTAACTCTGAAAATAGCAGAACAGAAAATTCCTACTGTTGCTAAAGCCATGGTATCCAGCATTTTACCACAGAGATGATTTCAGAAGCTGGTTTTGTCTTTTGCCCTCAGATATAAGTTTTTGCTCCGTTTTTGAGCCTTATTTAAAAAAAAAAAAAGTATGCTGCAACAAGCACTCTCTGGTTATGAACCTAGAGTCTGACCCAGTTTCTCTGGCATTGACCTACACTGTCACATTTTCGTGAACACCTCTGAGAGCTGGACAGCAGTTTACTCTTCTCCTCTGCCAACCAGCTCCTTTGCTTTAACAAGAGTTTATTTTCAATCCTAATTACTTCTGAAGTAAAACGTGATTTTTCTTACATGCTTTCAGGAGGCATTTTAGAGAGTTTTCGTTGTCAAACTTCCAAGAGGTAGGTTTTTATGCCCGGGTTGTCTTCTCATGCTCTCTCAAGTACAGAGCTATTGAAACTCCTTACCTTTACATAATTGTTCAGAGGACATCTGCGGCTTTCCGCTTCATGTGGCAGTCAGGGCATTAGGTACATCTTGAAATTTAGGAAATTAGCCTAAGTTAAAGCATGGATAACTGGAAGTCTGAACTTACATGCTATTCTCTCTCTCTCTTTTTTTTCCCCAACAGGTCTGATAATAAAGTCTCTATCATAGGGACACCTGGGTGGCTCAGTGGGTTAAGGCCTCTGCCTTCGGCTCAGGTCATGATCCCAGGGTCCTGGGATCGAGTCCTGCATCAGACTCTCTGCTCGGTGGGGAGCCTGCTTCTTCCTCTCTCTCTGTCTGCATCTCTGCCTACTTGTGATCTCTGTCAAATAAATAAATAAAATCTTTATCATACATTTAAAAAATACAGCATGAAGTTTGGGGTATTTTGAAGAAGGAAAAGAGAGCTCAGAATTTAGCAATTTTATTTTATAGACCTGATATACTCTTTTTTTAAGCACATCATAAAATTCTAACTGAAAACCATTACATAATATAGTTTAATGATACTGTCTCATTTACAAAAATTGTAATAATCATGAAAATACTGTATTTTTTAGACAAAAACTTCTTTCTGAACCCCCTTCTTTTCCCATTTAAGTCTGAAAGAGTACAGTCAATGCCACCCACTGAGAATTCTTGGTGGTAGCTGGGCACAAACCTCAAATTTCAAAATAACTACACTCTGGCATGCCACAACCACATCCTGGAATATCAGAGGCCAAGGAAATCCAATGATGAAAGTTTTTTTGATCTCACTGGAATCTACCGGGCAGGGGGGTAGGCAGGGTGTGGAGACTGCTTTGCTCTAGTTACTGATGCCCAAGCTACTGACCCCCTGATTTTGGCATCTTTGGCCTTTCCTCCCCTCAGATGACATCTCCAAATATTGTTGCTATACCCTGTGAGGCTGTGTGGAGAGCCAGCCAATCCATCTGTGAACAGCCCAACACAAAGACACACTCCAGAAAATCTTCTTCTCCAGAGGCTTAGTCCCTCTTCTCACATTTGGAAATGGTTACAAAATAGAATTAGACATCATTATGTGGTAGTTGTGAAGCCTGAAGGCAGTGTGTGAAGCTGAATGAAATAACATTTTCCAAAATACTATCAATTCAAGGGTTTCCATATTCTCCTAAGATTCCTTTCATCACTACCAAAGGGTTAAAGATTTAGAATCTTTTGTTTTTGTGTGACTGGTTGTTTATCATTAGATGGTAACCAGTCTTTGTCCTTGCCCCTCCATAAGTCACAAAAACTCTCACTGTAAAACCTCCTTAGACTATTATCTCGACTTTACTCTGAGGGATTTAGGTAGCAACTTGGCCTATCCAAGTACATGGCAGGTACCCAGCTCACCCATTAGATGGAGGTCACATATTAACAGATGGCTCTTCCATCTCCATGGATTTTCATTCACTAGGAAACATCATGGTAAGCCAGAAGGTCTGGGCTTTGGGTCAGATATATTTAGACTTAAATTCCAGCTCTATTAACTGTGCATCCTTGAGTAAGTTGCTCTCATCTTTGAGTCTGTTTCCTAAATTATAAAAGACTATTATGAAGAAGCAGTGCAAAACAAGCGCTTAACACTGTGTGGGGCACATAATAAGCACCCAAAAGATGTTAGCTATTATTACTGTAATTTCCTTCATAGGGACACTGGGCAGAATTAAATTATATAACATCTATGGAAGACCCGGCCCATTAGTAGGAGCTCAACAAACATTAGTTTCTTTCCCCATGAGGAAAACTGGTTCCTTTTTGAATCTGCTTGGGCTACGGGTGATCTGAATCCAAGGTGTATCTCTACCACCATCTAATAATAAACACTCTCTCTCTTCCCTCAGAGAATGGTGTGAATATCTCTTTGCTATGTTGGGGAGCCCCCTCCCCACTATTTTCTAGTTCTAATAGGTCTTCTGCACCTGACCATCTGAGCTTCTATTTTCCTAACACTGACATGATTTTGCCAATTTTTATAATCCAGTTTCTAGGTGGGATATAAATCCTGACTTCACCCCACCCACTCCTATTTCCTTCTCTGCTGCTCTGTGTTCTTCCATCCATTCCTGAGGTGCTCTTACCCAAGCACATTTTACAACAACCAAGCAAACACATTTGTGGTCAGATCAATTTTGTCTTAGTCAAACAGGTACATTTACAACACAGAAATAGGAGAGGACTGGTGTGTTTTATTACAAAGAATTAAAGTTAATTTCCCACAAATCTGATTGACTACGCAGCCAAAACAAATATGTTGAGTAATTTCTTCTTTCACTAACTAGTGCTTTTGCCTGAATTTTCCAGACCATAGCTTCACATGGCAAAGCCTCAAATGGTATATGTTCAACCCAGCACTTGTATCCTGTTTGGGATATGATTTTGAGAGAAGACATCTTAGAGAATAAATTCTTAGGGAATTTATTTATAAATACATAAATATCAGACAGATAGGTAAACACAGATAATTACCCAGATTTCAAAAACGTTGCAAAAAATAACAACAATGACAATAATAATATAATGACTGTAATTTTCTAAGCATCTTCAGAACATAAACGTAATTCTGGGAGAAAATAGATGTATTTGTTTTCCTCTTGCCTTATGGCTGAAAAGAGCAAGCCATGCATGATTTTTATGACCTGGCTAGTGATGTGTCCCTTCAGGGAGCTATTAACTCCATCCTTGTAGATGGTGCCTGATCCCGTCAAAATTAGAAATTGCTTAAAACCAAAAGAAAAGCATTTCATTCCTAAATAGGCCATTAGTGATATTGGATAGTTTGTTATGCTGTAATGTAATATTGAAATTCCTAGAGGCAACTGATTTTCAGTAGTGAATTAAAAACAAACAAACAAACCTCAGTATTTGAGGAATGAGTGGAAAGAACCCTGGACAGCTATTTTATAGGTTATGTGTCAGCAGTTGACCTTTTGAAAATAAAATCATTAACCTTCCCAAGACAACTAAATGCAAATGAGCCAAGCCCAATTGTGTAATAGGTAGGAAAACATATGGATAGAAAACTAACATCTATTTGGATTTCAAGCACAGGAGAAATACATATAAAACAAAATGTCAGAATAACCTTCATTCTCAAAAGAAAGTAAGTGGACCAAAAATAGCAAAGGACAATTTTGATACTTAAAAATTATAAGCACTGATGCATAGGGTAATGGGAACAGACACATACAACATGGTTTTTACCTTGGGTGTGTGTCTGGCTACCCTGACCTTATCTCAATGCATGGCTAATGTAATATTTAAAACATTTACCCAGGGATGCAAAATTCCAAGAGTAATGCATGTAAGCAAAATAGCAACATTCCTTATCCTATGATTAGAGAGAGACTAATTTACTGGCTGCATGTTACAATAGATAAAAGAAAAGAAAAAAAGATACCATTGTTTTCATGCCTGTACTTATCTTCACGCATAATATAAATACCTGTTTGAAGGACAGCAACTTCATCAGTTAAGGTACTGGAGTGATTCATGACCAGTTCTAATTATAAATACAATACTCTATGTACTTAAAGGTTTTCAAACAGTATTTCCCATTTCTTACCATTTGTATCCAAAACCTCCAGTAATTTCATTTTCCTGAACATAGCATCTGAGTTACAAAAATGTGGAGAAAGTCACTAGTCTAGTGAATGTATCTTTCCATACACACTTAATTTCCTTTCTAAAGTTACTGTAATTTATTTCAGGAACTGAGCCCTTTTTCCTGGAATCCTTCTTGTTCTCAAGACAGACATGTTCTCCAAGGACAGCCTGATATTTCTCCTGGCTAAACGCTGGGGACATTATCAAAGTTATGGTACAGTAAGTTACTATTTCACCAAAGGTTAAAAAAATAAAAAAAAAAGAAAGAACACATGTGGAGGGGGGGTACAGTGGGAGGGTGTTAATCACATTCAAGCTAAAATATTGTTAAATTCATAGAACTTCAAAAATTTTACATCAATGTAGATGATTTCAACAAATAGACAAACCAAAGCCTTTCTTAATCCCTTGCCTGACTGATGGGCTTTTTCCATTAAAACTGCCCATTCCATCCCAAATATAGATAATATATAATTCAAAGTCGAAATCCGGTCCCTTGAGTTTCCTGAGATTGGATAAATGTCTCAAAACATCAGCAAACAGGCCTTAAAGGGAGGTGACAATCTATAAACCATCCTGATGCCTTGTCAATAGGAGGAGGGAAGCAGGATGAGACTTTAAATCAAGCAACCTTTTCATGACCTCAACCCTCCCCCAACCTCTGAAAAATAATAAGGACTGTTCCTCGGGTCTTTGTTTGAGGAAGCTGAGAGTAAGAATTGAGAGTTTCTGCATTCCCACAGAGACTCAGGGTAACCACAACACCTTCCATTGAAAATTGCTTTATATTTAGTGACCTGAGTTCAAACATGAAATTTTGCCACATTCAAGAGCTCAGAAATAATTCACACTACCACTACCCCAAGCAAGACAACCAACCGCGGCTGGTGGACCCATGTGAGTTGGGGTGGAGGGGTGTACAGATCACAGAAGGACATATTTCAAAGTGGTAGGCAGACTAGGAAACAGGAACTTCTGAAAGCTTTTCAGGGACCCTGAGATTTTAGCTGCCTACAAAGATGAGAAAACAGCTCCAGATTCAGAATTAGTGAACCAGGTTTCTGATCGGCTCTGCTATTAATTCTGTGACCTTGGTTATGTTTCTTAATCTCTCTGGGCCTCAGCTTCCTCATCTATAAAGTGGGTGAAACAATTTCTAAGTTACTGTCATCTCTCCAAAGTCTATAGTTTTGTGACGGTCACTCACTCCTCAGAGATACAAGAAACTGCTGTTTAATACAACTGCTGTTAACTGTAATCATACCACTGGAGGAAGAAAGAAAACAAATTGAGTTTTCTCAGTCTAGCTAATGACACTCGGCAGCTCAGCAGTAAGGCAGTCAGTGAGAGGCAATGGAACAAATCAACATCCTTAGGCTAATTACGTGTGGAAGACCTCTGCACATCACCATGGTGACCAAAGGAAGAGGAACCCCAATAAAGGTCAAAGACTGGAAAAGTGAGTATGGCATTAGGAAGAGATAAAATCTACCACAGCAGCCTGTGACTTGATCACAAGGCCCAGTGCAATGAGACCCTAATTATTTTCTAAATCAGTGTGTCAAAGTAGGCGCAAACACCACCTGCTTCCGAATCACCTAGTTACAAATGCAAATTCTTTGAACTCATCCAGCCCCGCTGAATCTCTGGGGGGAAAAAAACTAGAAAATCTGCATTTCTCAGAAGTTCCCAGGTGTTTATTTTGCACAGTAAAAGCCCAGCAAGTACACGCACAGAATGCGCAGAATACCTCTGGAGGTCGAGGAACCGGGGCTGCCTCCAAGGAGGTCTGCAGTACAGGTTAAAAGAGAAACTTCTTTTTCACCACAAACTCGTTAATGTTGTTTACATTTTTATCATGAGCAAGAATTAAATAAATAAATATTTCTAATCCTAAACATTTTTAGAAGTGCAAACTAAATTTTGGTACACTTTCCAGGAGTTGGAAAAATGAATACTCTCGAAAGTTGAAAGATAAAATAACAACCATACTTTGAAATTTTTCTCTTTTTTTTATTATACGTGGATATGTTAGGCAAAACACAGCCTTAGTTTTGTACTTTATCAAATGACGGATGGCAAGGAAGACTATCAGGAAGGATACTTATAAAGATGCCTCCCCTCAGTTCATCTTCTATCCACGTGGTAGCCTGAAATTAGTACCTTGTTACTCACTACAGTATTTTTGTTTCCTGGATGATTAGCAGTTCTTATTAGAAATACTTCATAGTCAGAGAACATATCTTATGCTCCTCCAAATTTCTCATTGCTCTTTTCATAACACACCAGATACAATACTTGCTCAGTAAAATTTTTACAAAATGTTTTCTGTAACACATAACACCTCTCCTCTTGCAAGAAAACTCTGAAATTCAATTAAATTAAATATCTTTCTACCTTGAAAATGGGCCTTAAGTTGTGAGGTCAGCAGTTGTTAAAGAGGATGCCTAAAAAGAAAAAGAGATGAAGAGATCAGGCCCAGGGGCTGAGGACCATTTTCACATGCCCAGGACTAAGGAAGTCTGCTTAAGAAAACTCAAGGACTAAGAGGCCCACAACTGTGAGCTATAACTGGAGACAGAGGTCTTCTGCCAAAGCAACTGTTTTAAATTAGGCACCATGAAGGTACTTGGGTGGCTCAGTTGGTTAAATATCTGCCTTCAGCTTAGGTCATGATCTCAGGGTCCTGGGATCAAGTCCCCCAGTGGGCTTCCTGCTTGGCAGGGAGTCTGCTTCTCCCCCATCCCTCCCTTCTGCTTGTGCTCTCTCTCACACACACTCTCTCTTTCCCTCTCTCAAGTAAATAAATAAAATCTTTTAAAAAATAAATAAATTAGGCACCATGAGCTTAGGTGAAATTCTTAAGAAAATGTCCCATCCCATCATCCGAGCCATCCAAAATTGTGCTGTGCCTACCCATGAGATGGGGACAGATGAGCAATCCCTGGTATAAGGGTGGGAATTGCACCACCAAGTCTTGTTAAGTACCTATTAGTGAGGTCAGCTTTCTTCACCCCTGTCCAAGACAGATGGAGACTGAGCTGGAAGCACCTTGGGACATTCGCCAATTACCGGATGGGAAGCACGAATTGCTTCAGTGGTTCAAACAGTAATCAGATGACTGCTTGGCAGTGGGCAGCAGACAACCCTTTGATGGAATTTGGGCATCTAGGCCATTGGACAAAACAGCGTTGCCCTAGAAAAGCAGCAGAGCAACCTTGGAAGCTAAGTACTCCAAATTCAGAATTCTCCTTCTATAGTGCAGAGTTCTGAGCTGTCTCAGAAGAACAGGTGCCCATTCAAGGACCACTTTCCCAGTCCTCTTGATGCTAAAAACAATAGAATGCCACTGGAAATGATGTGCATCACTTCCAGACCCAGGTTTTTCAGCAGTTACTGCCCCTCCGCTTCCTTCCTCATTCCACTGGCTGGATGCAGCTGTCAATCCCTACGTGTCAACAGAGCCACAAGATGGAAGAAGCTTGGCCTAGAATCATTTCATGAAGGAAGCATCCACCAACAAAGAACCACTTGTTTGGACTACTATCTTAGCAGGAAATACACTATTGTGTTTGAGAGATTATACACCGTGGGATCCATTTTTAATAGCATCTGGCAAGCATATCCTGACTCATATATTTGACTAGGCCAAAGGTAAATGTCACTCCTGGACTTCAGAGACAGTATCTAGACCTGAATAAGGATCAGTCCAAGGGGACAGGAGCTTGCAGCTGCCGTACTCTGACTCGGTGTTTACAAGGGACAGACGGCTCTTGTGATCAGCATTACCTGGCTTGAATGGGAAGTATTCCTTTCTGGATTCTCTTCTCTCCAAGACACACCAAAGGATAACACCAAAGGAGATATAACTCCCCCCTGTTGTTTTCCCCATCATGTTCCAAGGCCTCGAACACCATCTAGCTGCAAAACATTTTAAGAATCGATGAATTTCCTTTTCTAAAGAACAGCCCCATAAAAGAACAAGGCCAGGGAACCCAGCCACAGCCCAGAGCAGACCCTACAAATTCCCCTGAGGATGTTGACTGACTTGTGTTTACATGCAATAAAGGATCCTAGAAGATTCTGAGAGGGGCTTGCAGTTTACACACATGCGCGCACACACACGTACATGAAAATATTTGCCCTTTGAATTCCAGACTCAGGTTATATCCGTCAGGGACAAAGCCCCACACTGGCTCCCACAGTGGATAAAAAATAAATACGACACCATCTGTGACCTCCAGGAGCTGACAGACTATAACTCCAACCTAAGTGTTACAGAAGAGAAGGATGCAGAATATACTCTAAGAACCAACAGAATGTACCATAAGGATAAAAGGAATAATTCCACATGGAACAACCAGGACTTTTTCTTGGGACAGATAAAATGAATGCTGTGTGTTTAGGGAAAAAATCACCCAGGGGGCAGGCATAAAAGAATAGCTTAAGTACAGGCCCGGAGATACGAGGGAACAGGAAGTTTATTTACACTGGATCCTCTTGCTTACAAAAGCATTTGGTGCCATAATCTCAAGACAAATGAGTAATGCAATCTCAGTTACTAAGTTTCTTAGATTTTCTTTTTGAAAAAGAAATTAAAATGCAATTTTTAAGGAATAAACCTAACGCTAAGAATTCTCTGGGATATCAAGTACATAAAGAGAGGGGCATAGTGTGGGGCAGAAAAAACTATCTGTTTTTTCTGCCCCACACTATGCCCCTCTCTTTATAGATAGAGGAGAGCCCAAGATTGTGTAACACAGGATTCCAGTGAAAGCTAAAATATTGAGTAAGGAGATAGAAGTGAAGGCTAGAAAATTCAAATTGCTTTTGGATAAATGACCTATGGAACAGGGTGGGGCCATTACTCAGGAATGCCAGACAACCAGGAGTCGTTCAATAAATGCTTGCTGAATGAATGGCCCCTACATCATGCATATGCTTTGTCATGATAACCTGTGCCAGGAATACTGTTTAAAATTCATTGGTTCTGTTGCCCTAATTTAGTGACTCATCCTCTGTCTTTTCCACCCACATGCAGTCAGATCACAGAAATTTCTTGACTAACCTAGGAAAAAAGTTATACAGATATATGCATATATACATATATGTACATATATATAATATATATGATTTATGTAAGAAATACAATGTATGACTCCTATCAGAAAACATATGAGTTGTACAATGTATTTCTTGCATAAATTTTATATGTGTGTGTGTGTGTGTGTGTGCGTGTTTTGTTTTTAGTATTTAAAGGACTTTCCAAGTGGGGAGTCCCATAAAACTAAGAACTGCCCTCCATTCAAGCTCCAGTTCTGTCTTGCTTTCTTACTCACAGAAAGAATGGGGAAGGCTCATCAATCTAGATAGCTACAGATCTTTTCAGCAAGGACAATTTAAAAGAGTCTAACATAGTGAGAATTATGAAATCATTCTCCACGTGTACATCTTTAAAGGTCTATATGCATAAATTAGTTTCCCATAGTGCTGCAGTGCTCTAATTATTTTTTAATTTATACAAATACATGCAATTAAAGTGCAATTACAATGCAATTAAAGTGCCAGTATAATTAAAATGCAGAAAGAAGAAAATTTATAAATGTGTTCATGAATCCCCTTGATTTCTTCTTAGGTTCAATTAATGCCACTTATGTTTTAAAGATTGTGAAAAATCTCCATTTCGACTAGAAAGACTATCCCATCAATCCATGTACCTTAGACTGTGAAGTCTAGTCTGGATTCACAGGGTTTATCTTTGTAATAATGTTGGACATAGGGAGATGGAGAGGAGAAGGGAGTTGAGGAAAATTGGAAGGGGAGATGAACCATGAGAGACTATGGACTCTGAAAAACAACCTGAGGGTTTTGAAGGGGCGGGGGGTGGGAGGCTGGGGGAGCCAGGTGGTGGGTATTATGGAGGGCACGGATTGCATGGAGCACTGGGTGTGGTGCATAAACAATGAATTCTGTTACGCTGAAAAGAAATTTAAAGAAAAAATTAAAAAAATAATAATATTGGACAGAACAGGCCAAATGAGCATTCCTTATAAAAGATAAAGCCAAAAGACAGGGGAAGAAATAAGGTTGTCTACTAGAAGAACGAAGAATGCATGTAAAATACATTTTTTCAGGACTTCTTAAATGTTGACCAGATAATATTTACATATTTCTCTAACTAGAGCTATGACCCTCTTTACTCTTTAATTTCTCTGTAGATAAAGACATTCAGTTAATAAGGACTGATCTAAGGTACCATCAGTACACAACAGACATTTTTAGGAAATTGAAGAGGAGTTCTGCTAGGACTCCCCTTTTTATCCTTTTATAGATAAAAGCTTTCATTGGAAGAGGAGAATAAAAAGCAGCAAGCAGTCCAGTGACACTCTAGAAATTCAAACTTAAAAGGCTAGACCTGATTATATTATTTTCCATACAACAAACATTTACTGAGTACGTTCAGATGTACAATACAGGTCCCAGTCCTCTAGGTAGCCATGATTTTGGAGGAGAGAATAGTTATGTAAGAAGCTCATCACTATGCAACGGGATAAATGTTATCGGGGTCATGTGCGCTGTGGGCACAGAAAAATTAATAATAAAGGGCTCTCCAGGAAGGCGAAAATGTTTGTGCTGGGTCTAGATTAAACAGTGGCTCTCATCCCTAGGGGCTTTACTGTCTCAGTGACTGGGGCACCGCTGGCATTTAGTGGGTAGAGGTCAGGAAAGTTAAGCATCCTCACCCAGGGTCAGCTCTCTGTACCAAGAATTATCTGGCTCCCAACATGATTTTCAAATTTCAAATGTCATATCAGGCATTTAGGACCTAAAAAACCTGTTTAAAACTATCTGAGCCTTACACTAAGTCAAGTTCTACATATAAACTACAAAGGATATGTTCTGTTTTCTTTTGCTTTTGTCACCATTCATTTATCCAGGAATATTTTTTTTTCCAGGAATGCAAACACTTTGTAAAATAAAAAAGTATTACATTTTGTTTTGCTCAGAACTTTACATTCTTATATAAACATATCAAGGTATATTTATTCTTCAATCTTTTGACATAAGGCAAAAATTTTTTTCTTCAGTTTATGTCTCTTGATAGGAGGCATGCATTGTATTTCTTACATAAATATCAAAATATGTCCACAATTTCCAGTTTCAGCTTCTTGTACTTGAGGGGGAACAGGGCAATTTCTAATGACTATGAGCCCCAACTTCCTCTGATTTTTTAGAAAGGTCTCTGCACATTTGTGAGAGTTGCTCCATGAAATGAGAGACTTCACTTCGCACAACTCCAGGTCTTCTGCCATTCGGTAGCCCCAATGCATACCTAACAGTGGAATTGCTAAGACATACAGTCTGCATTTCTTTTTTTAAGATTTTATTTATTTCTTTGAGAGAGAGTGAGCGAGAGAGAGAGGGTGCATGAGCATGGGGAGAGGCAGAGGGAGAAGCGACTCCTCGCTCAGCAGGGAGTCCAAAGCGGGGCTGGATCTGACCTAACCAACCGAGATACCCAGGTGCCCCAGAGTCTTGTGTTTCCAGTTTCAATTGATAATACCAAATAGTTCTTCAAAGCAGCTGTCCCACCAGTAGTATGGTCCCACCAGCAATATTTTCACAATCTCACTCACACTTGGGAGTTATTAGACTTCTTAATTTTTGCTAATCCTATTAATATTATAATGGTATGTCATTGTTTTAAGTTTCTCATCTATTTAGAGATTGGATATTACTTACAAGTTTATT
Organism: Mustela erminea; assembly: GCF_009829155.1. NCBI lineage: Eukaryota > Metazoa > Chordata > Mammalia > Carnivora > Mustelidae > Mustela > Mustela erminea. The sequence goes on from NC_045617.1 coordinate 42,506,735, forward strand.
GGCCGTCTGTGAATTACACATTACAGTAACCACCCCCCACCACTACCCCTGTACCCTTAGTTTCATTTTCAATGGTTTCAGTTACCCATGGTCAACTGCCATCCCAAAGCAGATGATCTTCCTTCTGACATAACAGCATAAGGTCAGTCATAGCCTAATGCTGTCATAATGCCTATGTCATTCACTTCACTTCACCTCATTATGTAGGCATTTTATCACCTCAGATCATCGCAAGAAGAAGAAGGCTGAGTTCAGTATAGTAAGATATTGAGAGAGAGAGACTATATTCACATAACTTTTTTTTACAGTACATCATTGCAATTGTTCTATTTTACTACTGTTGTTTAGTATGCCTAATTTATAAATTAAACTTTATCATAGGTATGTCTGCACACAGAAAATAGTATACTGTCCCTTAGAGTATTTCTTGCAATTACAAATAACATATTTTTTAAATTCGATTTTGATATTATTGATAAATCAAGTAGTATTATTTGCCCTATTGATTAATGCTAATCATTTGTTAAGTCTTGTATTTTCTCTATAGACACTGCAAATAATTCCAAATGCCAACTTTACTTGTGTTGTGCTGACTTTTTCTTTTTTCTTTTCTTTTTTTTTTTTTAAATTTGACAGAGGGAAAATATAAACAGGGGGAGCAGCAGACAGAGCAGGCAGAGGGAGAAGCAGGCTCCCTGTTGAGCAAGGATCCTGATGTGGGGCTCTATCCCAGGACTCTGGGATCATGACCTGAGCCAAAGGCAGACACTTAACCAATTGAGCCACTCAGGTGCCCCTGTGCTAACTAGACTTCTGATACAAAGCCAAAAATGAACAAGAATAGAGAATATATTTGTCTTTTTCTTACCTAGAATACTTCTAAGTATGATATTCATACATGCTTTTGTTACTTTTATTTGAGAAATGTTGTTCTAGTTAGCTAAAAAATTTTATCATGAGTGCTGACAGTTTCCCAGAATTTTTTGTAAATTTTGAGGTATTAAATGGTTGTTCTCCCTTAATATTAAAGTTTTTATATATTGAATATTGTTATTTTGGTTATTGTTGTATATTTTATAGTCATCTCTGTTCATAAATGAGCATAACCTAAAATTTCCTATTCACATACATTCTTTTCTCAATTTTGCTATCAAAACTATACCAGTCTCAAAAAATGAGTTAGGGATCTTTCCCTCTTTTATGTAATGATGGGTACATACAAGTCTTGAACTTATCTATTTTTCTAGTGAAATGTTCTTTCTTTTCATGTAACAATGCTCTTGATTTTTCTTATTTACTTATTTGTTTGTTTGTTTTGAGAGAGAGCGTGTGTGAGCACAGGATAGGACAGGGAGAGAGAATCTTAAGCAGCCTCCATGACCAACTTGGAGACTATCTTGGGGCTTGATCTCATGATCCTGAGATCACGACCTGAGCTAAAATCAAGAGTCAGATTCTTAAACAACTGAATCACCCAGGTGCCCCACAATGCTCTTAATTCCTAGTAACTAAAGAATAATATTCTTAATTCTTAAAGAGTATTTGTTACCAACATATTTATATTAATTTTCCTCTACATTAGCCTGGCCTAAAATATATTTTGTAGCCTTTAATTTTACCCCTTATTTGTCAAGTTTTAGGCGAGTCTCTTAAATATTACAGAGCTAAATTTTTAAAGATCTAATCCAAGATTCTCTGCTTTTAGCTACCAAATTAGTTCATTCATATTTGTTGTAATACTTAAATATTTCCATTTATTTCTATTCTAGTATCTTGAAACTTCTATTAAGCAAGCTTTTGATGTATTTCTTTTCTTCTTCTTTTCTTTTTTTTTACTTTCCTAACTTCTGTTATATTGGTTGTTTCATTCTTTATATAGTTTGGAAGCTATACCATCTATTCCTATTTTTAATGATTATTCATATTTTAATGTATATTGGGCTTATCAAATTATAAAATTAATCAATATACCTTCAATCCTTCTAAATAGAGAATCTTAGAATATTTTAACTCTGAGGTCTCCTTCAATCTTACATGTTATTTTTGCCCAGTTTTTAAATTCCACCTTGCTTTTAAACTTCTTTAAATTCCACCTTGCTTCTAAATTCTCCCTCCCTCCCTCCATTTATTGTCAACATCATTGTTATAGTTTTATATAATACTTCTTTAGATTTATTCATATTTTACCAATTTATTCAATCATCATTGCTTTTTGTTTCCCACTCTTTCCTTTGGGCTAAATTTCCTTTTTACCAAAATTTACCCTTTGTAAGTTCTTATAGTGAGGCTGTGTGATTGCTAGATTCACCCCTTCTTGTTTTTCTAAAAATGTCTTAATTGTGTCCTCACTCTAGAATGATAACTAAACCTGGTAATTCTAGATAATTATTTACTTTTGGCATTTTTAATATATCATTCTACAGACTTCAGACTTCATTTGTTATGTCATATTAAAAATTCAGCTGTTTGAGCAATCTGGGAAATAAACACAATCAATGGGTTTTTTTGTAAAAAAAAAAAAAATCAGCTGTTTAATGGTCATTCCTTTTGTAACCAGACTTTTTTCTCTGGTAGCTTATAAAATCCCCAAGTTTTCTTTGTTAGAATTAAGTTTCACTACAATATATGGCTGTGAATTTATTTGCATTTATTCTGCCTTGTATTCATTTTACTTCTGACTCATTATTCATGTTCTTGTATCAACTTTTACATTTCTCAGCCATTATATCCTTATGCATTGCCTTTTTACTGTTTTCCCTTTTCTTTATGGAACTCTTATTAGAACTATGCTGGACCTTCTCACTTTATCTTCAATATTTAAAATTCTTTTATATTTTTTATTTGAAATTTTTCATTTGAAATCTTTATTTTTTTAATATCTTTCATTTGAAATTTCTTGCCTAGCTAGTGTAGCTAACTCTATGTTGTTTACATTCAACTTCTCAGACATTGTATTTGAAAATGACAAGATGTGATGCTTTTTTCAGTACTATAGATTTATGGTATACTTTTTTTTTTTTTTTGAAAGGAATCCTGTATACCCACTGAGGAAAAATCAATTGCTTAAACATTGCATTGTACAAAAATCTGTCAAGTACCCACATGAAACAACTGGGATACTTTCTCAAAAACTTCTCCAAACAGTATTCCAATAAGATGAGATATACCACTCAGAGCGTCAATCTCTTCTCTAAATTGTGGAGCTAGGTTGGATAAAGCACTGGTCAAACTCTCCACTGCCATTGTCTTTATCAATTAAAGACAGTAGTCCCAGTCATGGTACAACCCATGTAAGCATGAATTGCTATAGCTTTTTCAATGCTGCTGGACTGCACGAGTTGGAAGGTAACTGTCTCCTCATCAGCTAACATATATCTTTTGATGTCCGCATCCCAAGGTCTATAGGACTAAGCTTAAAAACCTTAATAACATATTCTATTTGAAATTATCATACCATATGAGGAACATGAAAAGGGGAGAAGGCAGAAGTTGCTGCTTGGGAGTTCACTAGCCAACACACCTGTATTGGCAAACAATTTACATAAACTGCACTGCGCTAAGAATTCCCTTTACAACTCACACATTAGGTTTCTTTTTTCTTATTTTTTTCTTTTGCAATGACTATAGTAGTCATTATTAAGAGTTCTATTTTTTTTATTTGCAAACATGTCTACCAATATTGGCAAATACACTCTTCCATACCATCTTACTTTCTATAATTTTAATGCTTACTTTTACATTTTTAATTATCTTTAATGTGCCTACTTTATCACTTCCATTGCTTTCTATTATCTAAAGGCTTAGGAAATCCATGCTCCTATTTACTGTGCCAGGTGGCTCTCATTCATGGCATGGTATTTCCTCACCTGTTTTACAGTCCTGGATTGTGACTTTATCTTCAGCAAGTTCTACTGAAATCTTTTGCCACAGGGGTGAATGTATGATCCTCAAAAGTGGTTTTGCATTTGCTACTGTAAAATATCCCAGGGACATCTGCCCACAGCAATTTTTTATTGAATTTCTTGGCTTGAGGGTGTCCATAACATGTGGATATTATCATTTCAAACCTTGAGTTTCAGGTTCTCAGAAGAGATTTTCCTGTTTTTCCCTCACCCCTGCCTTCTACCCGCTCAAAACACACACAGATAACCCTTCTCATTATCTCCCTATGTTGGTGCGTGATGTTTTTCAGTTCACCTTACAACAAAGAGGGTGCAGACTTTCAAAATCCTGGCTTTATACAAGGATTTTATTTCAGACTCTCTGCCTATATAAGACCAGCCTCATTTCCTCTTTATTGTAGGCATTAAAACTCTCCTGCCTCAACCTCCAGGGAAGACTTAGCATCAGCTCAGACTCATACTTCTTTGATTTACAGTTTCTTCTTTATCCCTGGGACCTATAGGTTTCCATTTTCTCATAAGCGCAGTTATATATTTCTAAGAATTTTTATTGCATTTTATCCAGCATGTATAGAAGCTATTAGAAAGAGAATTGTCTGTTTTATCTGCCAGCTTGCTGGAACCAGAAATTCTCAATTTTATCTTTTAACAGGCACTTCTCTTTTTGCACTAATGTTATAATGCTTTATATTCAGTTTAATTATATGATTATAATAATAAATTTAACTGAAACCAACAGACCTGTTTGTTTCACATACACAATAATTCAATTCTTTGTGAATATACAACTCCTACTGGTAGAAGCAGAAGTTTAGGGCATACTAGAAAGTGTCCTGCAAGCCAAGTGCGTTTTGAAGTCTATAAACATCAATTTAGTGTGTTTCACAGAAAGAACAGGGAATATTATAAGTCTGATAAGGGGGTTAAATGGAAAATAATAAAGCATCCATCCTAACTTTTAGGAATGGAGCAGAGGAACTGGTGAGAAATAAATCTAGAAAAATTTGTTAGTTTCATGCCTTGAAAACATGAGTCATTCTGAGGAACTTGGCCTTAATCCTTAGGAAATGGTGGAGGAGGGCACTTCAATATACAGAACTGTGGGTTTTGAATGAGAAAACATACAGGAAACAATCTGCATAAAGTTTTGCACAAATGTAAGACATTTTTTTCTTATTTCAGTATCTATAAAAGCTTCAAACAGCCTCTAGAAGTTAATGATGCAGTATAAGTATTCTGGTATTTAAATGGCTATAAATTCTTAAGCTACTTCAAGGTCTTTGCAGATGCTCTCCTATGGAACACTGGCTCTACTCATTCATCCTGTGGCCCCTCAGTAATTTTCTCCACCACCCAGTGAACCTCAGTTACATCCTCTACAAAGAGATCTCTCAGCACTTAATGATAGGGAGAGCGAGAACCCCTCTTCCAAATGTGTTCATTCTCTGTGTACCCTACCTCAACCCAAGAGCTACTGGCTGCTATCTATATTTGCCATTCTGGTTTTCTTTAGAGCTGTTTTTGCCCCTTACTAATTATGACTCATTGATAGTTAATATTTCTTTAATTAAGATTTTTCTATCTGAATAACTGTGTTGTTTCCATCTCTAAACTGGACCCTGACTGGTAACACACACTGAAATTTGAGAACCAATATCCTAGAACACAGAATTATCCCAAAATTTAGAGTATTTCACCGAAAGTAGGTGAACAGTTCTAATGACTATATAAATGTTACTTGGAGCACGTGGGTGGCTCACTTGGTTAAGCATCCAACTCTTGATTTTAGTTCAGGTCATGATCATTGGATTAAGCCCCACAGCAGACTGTGCGCTTCGCATGAAGTCTGCTTATCCCTCTTACTTTGTTCCTCCCCTGCACTTGTACTCACTCTCTCTCTCTCTCTCAAATAAACAAACAAAATCCTAAACAAATAAATAAATGAATATCCCTAAAAGATTGAGGGTCATTAGTACCTGAAACTTAGAGGCTCAAAAAACTATTTATTCAGGGAAATTCTCATATACAGTGTACTTTCACAGCCATGTATGTAATCTGTACACGTGTACTGATACTCTTCTGACCATAAGGCCTATAAAACACTAATTAAAATTTTTTAATCCCAAGTAAATATAATTTAAGGTAAGATTAATAATCAGTGGAACTAAAAGATAATATTTATAATTACACTTAAAAGTTGTTTGCAATATGCCAAAATTCTATTTGAGTCATGAAACAAGTACAAAAGTCAGGAAAAGAAGATATATTTTTAACAGGACATTCCAAAAGGAATATCCTTGTGCTCACTTCAGCAGCACATATAATATAATTGGAATGATACAGAGATTAGCATGGCCCCTGAGCAGAGATAACCAAATCTGTGAAGCACTGCATATTTCTCTTTTGACAAAGGTGGTATATTCAGACAATCTCATGATCTAATAAACCTTATTTTTTTAAATAAAGAATATCCTTTTTCTAAAAGAAATACAAGATTTCACACATAACATATTATAGCCATTACTGTAGTGAGATAAACATTGCTAACAGCAAGAAATCCTTAATTTACTTATTGAATTAAAATAAAAACACCTATTCAATCAAAGTGACCTGTCAGCGCTGTAGTTTCCACTGCTTCAGTGAAACATTTCTTTTAAAAAATTAGGCTGTTGAAATGTAAGGTCCAGAAAAGAAAGTGATGATTGCACATCAAAACTGTAGGTCACAGAGTTTCAGAACTTTAGCTTTCCTTTCCAAACAAACTTCAATTATATGAATCTAAATTTTCAAAAGGCCTCTGATCAATCCCTGCTCCCCGAAAGTGGGTCAATGTAAAAATCGTTCTTGATCCAGAACCTTGAAAGAGTTTAGATTCGGGGTACATTCTTAACATCAGATTCATCAAAACACAAAAATCAGAAAGATATTCTGTCTCTTAAGGTATTTTCTGGCTAATATTGACACTTACATGAATATCCTTAGGCTTGACATTATTGAGTCTGAGACAAGTAACCAAAAAGTAAAGGTTTTCTCCTGACAGAACCACAGCAACTTGTTCAGAGGGCTGAGGGGTCCCTGCATGTCTCAGCAGCAGACTGAAACTTCAAATTCTTCCCATCTTCTTGGTATGTAAATTAATGTTGTGAAAAGTACTACTTTCAGATTTTCATTCTTGCCTCCAGTTTCCGTTGAATTTTAGTGGCTTCGATTCTTTGTCTTCTATGCAGAAATGTCACAGCAGAATCTCAGAAGTACCCCCCCTCCCGGCGCCCCACTCCAGGCCACTGGGGTGAGGAGGGTTAGACACTGCACAGCACTTCATGAGAATCTTAAAGGACATCTTGGAGGACTTGGTGCTCAAAGGGATGCTCATCCCCAAAAGATGGAACCATCTTCACTGGCAGCTTCTGCAAGATGTAAAGGCCAGGGAAATGTGTCCCTCCAACAGAGAGAAGAAGCTTATGTCTGATACTCCATGGACTAGCAACTGACAATGGCGTCCTCACTCGTGGTGCCTGTTGTTTGTTGATGTCTTTCAATCAGCTGGGCAGCCCCCTCCTTACTGCTACCTAGCCTAGGCGACATCCAAAGATTTATTCAGTTATTTAGCAGGCATTTGTGCATTCCCTTCCAACGACAGGCACTGCATGACCTTACCCTAGCTGACAGCTTCACAGACATGCATGCAGTGATGGGAGTAGAAGGGAAGGGTTGAGAATGCTGGCTTTGAGATCAGGCAGACTCAGGGAGAAATCCCAATTCTGTTACCTACTAGCTTTGTGATCTTAAGTTTGGCATCTATAAGAAGACAATACTTCATAGCATGGTTGAAGGAACTAAATGAAATCATATACACAGGGACTGAGCATGTGTCTGGCATATCATAAGATTTCAATAAATTGTTGATATTACTTTGTTGTTATTATTATAATTATTTTTTAAATGTCCCTTCTGAGCTCCTGTCCAATATTTTCAACTGCCTATAGTTCTCTCTCCCTAGATGGCCTCTGTAAGTACATCAAATGCATATTTCTAAAACTGGACCCATTATCATTCTCAGGAAACCCATCACTATTTTTCCTTAATCTGTCTTTATCTTTATGGACAAATGAAAATATCTTTATGGACAAAGGAAGCCACCTTTAAGTCCTGTTTCTTCTTCACTTCGATATTAAATATATCATATCATCTATTCAGTCCTTTTTAACTCATAAATGTATTCCTTTCTCCCTATTCCAACTGGCACTGCCCTTGTTTATGATTTCATTCTCTCTTTCCTGCACAGTCCCTATATCCAGCCACAGGAAATCTTCTAAAGAATCCTGAGTTCAAATATTCTATCCTGTGAGCCTATAACTACGTTAATACTTGTTGAACCATGTTCTAATTTTTTTTAAGATTTTATTTATTTATTTGACAGACAGAGATCACAAGTAGGCAGAGAGGCAGGCAGAGAGAGAGAGGTGGAGGAAGCAGGCTCTCTTCTCTGCAGAGCAGAGAGCCCGATGCGGGACTCGATCCCAGGACCCTGAGATCATGACCTGAGCTGCAGGTAGAGGCTTGAACCCACTGAGCCACCCAGGCGCCCACCATGTTCTAATTTTTTTACTCAAGAAATCCAGCCTCCCCACTGGCCTCCAGCCTCCCATCTGTGTCCTAAGTCATATGCCACTCTGCCACCAGAGTGATCATTTAAAAAAACAAATCTCACCATATCTCTTCCACTCAAAATGTGGAAAACCCTCCACTATTGAGCTCCAGCTTCACTTCTGAACCAATCTCTCCTGCCAAATTTATATATACACACGTGTGTGTGTGTGTGTGTGTGTGTGTGTGTGTGTGTGTGTGTGTTATGCACTCTAGTCAAATAGGGCTGGGTTTTCCAAAGTATTGAAGACTTCCATTTGTGACCTCTACCTGGGATCCCTTCCTCAACCTGTGCCCCTATTCTGCCTTTCCTCCAACTGCCATTCATTCTTTCTCATTCTTAGAAAGTCACTTCCTCTGTGAAGACTTCTAAAACTTTTCTCCAGGGACATTTAACCAGTTTTGCTTCTGCCTTCATATGGTAAATACTCCACCATAGGCTTATTACAGAACAATTCCTCCCATGTATGACTCTCCTGCCAGACTTTGGGCGTTTATTCTACTAGACTTTGAGCTCTGCAGGGGCAAGTCAACAGTTTACTTCTTTATACTAACAACCTGTGGTTGGTCTTTGATAAACGTTTAATGTATGAAAGGATGAATGGACAGTTTAATCAGACGTGGAGGGAGGGAGCACTAAGCTCAGTTTCAGAGGGAAATGGAAAACACTCACTGGTATTTGTTTAGTGGGGAAGAAAGCAGCATCTCAAATAATAAGAATTCGCAAAGGAAAGGATGGCTTTATCTTTTCTCTTACAATGAGAGGCACACTGAGAATTACAAAATTACTATTAGATATTCAAGTAGCCAAAGGCCTCTGGAGTCAAAGAGTATAACAGAAAGGTGTCAGTGAACACTGTGTGCAGACCCTTAGGAAAAAAAAAAAAATGGTAAGTGATAACCAGTATCCCAGGTCATGTGCACAAGGCTTTGGGCAACTGGTGGAATTATTTGGTAATCTGAGGAAGATTGATAGCCCCAAGTAGAAAGGTGTGAGTGGCCATTTCACTGATAGTAAGATCTATACCTTGATCTTCATTTTCATTCCTTGGGTATGTAACTGTGTCCAAATTTCCCTCTTTTAAAGGACACCATCATACTGAATTAGGGACACATCCTATTCCAGTATGACTTTGTCCTAACTTAACTAATTACAGTTGCACTGATCCTATTTCCAAAGAAGTTCACATTCTGAGGTACAGCAGATTAGAAGTTTAACATATCAAGTTTTAAAAGGACACAATTCAAGAGATTAGATGATGTTCATCCCAGAAGATCCTGTTTTCCCAGCATCTTAAGATGGCTTATGAGAAACGCAGAAGGAAGACAGCTGGGTTAAGAGAAAGAGAAGGGGTAGGAGATCCCTAGAAAACACTATTGACTAACCACCCAATCACTGGGACCTGGGGAAGGGACAGACTATAAAAGGAGGGGAGGAAGGGTCTTCAGAATCAGACCCACCTCTAATTGTTCTTCTGTAGGTCATGGAAGACGAACACCAAGAAGTTCTTGGGGATAAAATCACCACCAGACTTGAAGGTGTCCAAGACTGGGAAGGCATTGTGCCAACAGGTTTACCCAAGTTCCAAGGTTTGAGAGAGGTTGATGAGTCACTGAAATTGAAGTCCTGTCTTATTCCTTGTATCCAAATACTGGTTATACATAAAACATAAATTGTTTGGAGAGAAAAGGAGAATTTGGTTAAACAGTCTCTCTGCTTTAATTTACAGAAGACAAAACCAAGACTCAGAGTAGGGATTATATGCTATGATGTAGAAGAAAAAGCACAAGACCAGGAAACCAGAGAACACTGTTAAATCCACCTTTTGACATTAAGGAAACTTCAGCAAACTTTATCAACTCACTGAGCTGCACTACCATATCTTAAAATATGATACATCCTTCAAAGAATGGTCAGTTGATTAAAGGAGATAATGCATGCAAAATTACCATTCAACTCTAAGAGATGTTTCAATGAATTCCTAAGTACAGTGATCAAATCTTATTCTTATTGAATCTACATCTAGCACACATTAGATGTTCAACAAATGTTTGTTGAATGATTGAGTGAATTCAATCTCTACAAAGATAAAATCCTAGAATACAATGTCCAGAGCTCAAACCTGAATACTAACAATCTGAAGCCTTGAAAACAGACTTTCCAAATGTCCTTTTTTTTAACAGCCAAGCAACCCCAGAATCATAAGGACAATAGACTTCCTGAAGGCAGCATCTCAATAATCCAAAAGAAATTCTATTACTATGGTTGCTGCTTATCTTCTCAGAAGCCTATGGGACAGACCACATCCCCTGACAAAACTCAGAGGAGTATTCTCTGTACTAGGGAAATCTCCCCCGAATATTAACTACATATCTGGTACACTACTCAAAGGGTAGGCAAGTGAACCCAGAAAACAAATCCATAACAGACAGGATAAACCTCTAACAGTTATTATTCCAGAGTCCTGTGGCCATATGCAGACCTTTGTGCACATTGTTATGATTGAATATTATTGCTGTATATTGCAAGTTATGACCTATGGCTTCTCTCTCTCTTTGGTGATTCACCTTCTTAGTACCATCTACATTGTTTCTTGTAGACTGATTAAAATAGTCACATAAAATCTCTTACTTTAGTACCTAACCAATGTTGGAGGCTGGAAAAAGGAAAGTTAATTTCAATGTAAACAGAAGAAATTGGCCTAATTGTAAGACTTAGTAAAATATCTAAATCACATGTTGCAAAGGGACATTTTTCAGGGAATTGTCCTTTAAAATTGAGATGGTGCTTACCACTTTGAATCTGTGGTTTCAGTCTTTAGAGTGATTAGATTGTGATGCCGTAAGTGATGTTTAGGAGGCTATTAGATTCTGAAGAGGTGTACTTTACAGCATTTAAATAAACCTAAATTATTGGGCCCTAAAGAGCATAACTGATCATCATTTTATATTTGATCAAAATGGTTTGCAATTATTTCTGTTGGGGGATTTATCCATTTGCATCTTGCAGTCAGTTTCAGAATTTTATTCCCCTGATCTTGCCTTGATATCATGAGTAATTGATTGAATCAAGGGCTTGGGAGTCAATAAACTGAGTATTTGTTTTTATTTATTATTTAACTGCCCCCAGTGTGCCGGCTGGTATTCATAGGCTAAAAAAAAAAAAAAAAAAAATACAGTACAGTTCTCATAGCTACTTAAAGACTTGATTATGCAGAAGAAAAAAAGGAAAGAAACCCCCTTTTTTTCCATCATATGAATATTAAGGAAAAAAGATAACAAAGAAAATACATTCTGTATTTTTTTGGCCATTATTTAAAGATGTTCTGAACGTCTGGACTATTGTTCACTTTTAATTTATTTTTTCGGTTTCCATGTATATCCATATAAATCCACATTTGCATCTGTACCTTCATCTGAAACTAAAGCTCTCAATTTAGTTATTCCTCATATAAAAATAATTCTACTTGGGAATAGCTCAAAAAACACACAGGCTTAGGAAAAAATGAGCAGTAAAACTGTCCTCAGTTCAGAAAAATTTAAAAAGTGCAGAAAAATAAAAAAATTTTTAAAAAGTATGTCAGGGTAACCCATGTCTTTTTTTTTAGATTGAGACTCAGGCTTCCTCACATAATAAACACTCCTTTACAGGATGGACTTAACAGTGGCAAAGAATGGGTCACTGATCCCAAAAAACTATACCCTCATGACGCTTCAGTTTGCTGTCAGAGCCCTGGGCAAGTAAGAATATGACCAAATTGGCCAAATGAGAAGCAGCACAGTGAATAAACATGTTACCAAACTAATACTGTAATTCTAAAATCATGCTTTTTAAAATAATCATTCAAACATGCACCCTAGAGAAAAAGTGATTTGTTTTGTACATGATGGCATACATGGGTACGATGGCTTCCAATCAGTGATTAACACAATGGCAGGATGAATATTCGATGGCTATTTTTTCATTTTACAAGGCATTAAATAAAGATATACAGAACTTAGGAATTTTTCCCAAGACAACTAAAATAAAGTCAGTATTAACTCCAAAACATAGATATCCTAACTCAGGATTTCCAGAGAACTATTTCTTCCTAGACCACACTTCTACCCATCACCTGTCAAATGATACATAGATGCTGTTACATAAATATGCTACTCTCACTTGAAGCTCCAGGAGAGATGTTTGCATAACCCAAAAATGTAATTCACCACCTAAAGCCCAATAAAAAACCAAAGGTGTAAAGATGCTACTGAACTAAGATTGATGGTATGTCCTAAATGCACCAGCTGTATAAAATATGAAACCATCCACCATGCTGATGTCCCGAAGGAACCCGATGAGGGGCACATGCAATACCACATGTTTTGCATGACAGGCGAGACAACGGTGGTCCACCAGATGTTATTCTCCTTCTCATTTGCATGGTTAGGACATATGGTGACTAGGAAGAATGAAGCCATCTCTTAAGCAGTGATATGAATGGTTCGAAAGATAATTGTTCCAAATTATAAACCCAACACCTGTCATGGATTAATTGTGGTGAACTTCTGAAAATAAATATATTAAGCACAACCTAAACACCTCATGTCATATGGTGTTTTTTATGCCTTACCACACATTTGCAATCTCTGAAATAAATCACAGCTCTTTGAATAGTTTGAGATTGCATAGTTTTATCTGCAGAAAGGTTTGGTTTCCTTACACATGTTAAACTTGAGAGTATTTCAACACTTGCAATAGCAATATTTGGATGTCAGAAGATCTAGATTTCAGCACCAAGGCATAATTTGGTATATAAAACATCTGGTGTGTTTGTGAGAGAGTATCAGATTTAATTCAGTGGTTTCCATATTCTTTCTGGTTCAACTATGCTTTTTGGTAGCAAGTTCAGTTTCTGGTTTATGTACTTGTCTTTTCAATGGCTAAAGTAAGACTAACATATATTTTTAAAGGTTACATTACATAAAATAATAGCAAAGAAGAAAGTAAATTTGCTCACTATCCTGGAAACACTAGCTGGGAGCCGAGCTCCAACTTTCTGCAGCTGATCCTTACCCTAGGGATATTTTTTTTAAAGAATTTATTTATTTATTTGACAGAGAGAGAGAGAGAGAGATCGCAAGTAGGCAGAGAGGCAGGCAGAGAGACAGAGGGAGAAGCAGGCTCCCCGCTGAGCAGAGAGCCCAAGGTGGGACTTGATCCTGGGACCCTGAGATCATGACCTGAGCTGAAGGCAGAGGCCCGACCCACTGAGCCACCCAGGCACCCCTACCCTAGGGATATTGGAAACAAAATCTTGGTAGTGACTTTTGGAGCACAAATAATACCAAACCCTAAAATTCAGTCATGGCGAGAAATCCCAACAAGTACATAGAGTTGGGACTCCTTTTTCTTTGATTTGGAGCTAGCATAAGAAAGCCATTCCACTCTCTTCCCTTACAACAGAACTGTTTTCAAGACAAGGAAATTTTCCTCCACCAATGGTTCTTGTGCTTTTATTTTGGCAGATCTCCTAAAATTCTACTAATGTCCTTGTTGCAATACTACAAATAAGATACATTAAAGGAGTCTAACCTGCTGTAAAACGTATTATAATTGATTTTTATGAAGCATCTTCTGCTGTAAGTCATCACACAGCAGTATTTTGAAGCCAGTATGGGAACCACACCAAAGAAAGAGAATAAGGTTTGAAGTGTTATTTTCTTCTTCAAAGGTGTTGTTGAGCGGAGCTTCTGAGTTGGAAACATCTCTCTAAACCAACGAGGACAGGATTTTAGAAGGGTGGCCCAAGATGAACAAAATCCTAAAAAAACATTCCAATAGCTTCTGTATCAGAAACCATAAAAGGGGAAGGACTTAACTGTCCCAGACATACCACAACTGAACTCTTTAGGCCAATATCTGCTGGTTTCAGTATCACACACTGAAAAGGTAATTCTACTATCTTTAACTTGGTGTTTATAAATACTGAAACACAGTGAGAATTCTTGGACCAAATCAATCCTGAAAATGGAAAGTTAAATAGACCTAGGAGACTGCATGGCCAACCACTTCTTGTGTTTATTGACATTATTTCTTCATGTCCAGACACAGCTATGTCTATAGAGCAGAGGGTAACACCAGTACCAAAACTTTGCTATACAAGGATGGCTCCTGGTAAAATCAGGAGTTGGTGTGATTGACCAAACACTCATCATCTCAGTGTTCTTCTCTCCATTTTCAGTGTCTTCTCCCAAACAACGTTCGGTTCTTTCTCTATCCCTACTCCTGCCACCACAATGCCAAGGCACTATTCCGCTGGTGAAATAATATTGCCAATCCAACCACACGGTTTCACACTGGAGATTACTTGTAGATGTTCTTTATCAAGTTGAGGATGTTCCTCTCAATTCTTAATTTACTGAGAGTTTATCATGATGGGTGTTGGATTTTGTCAAATGTTTTTTCCATATCAAATGATATGATCACATCATTTTTTCTTCTTAGCTTATTAGTTTGGTAGATAACTTTGATTTTTAAATGCTGGAGCAGATCTTACTTGTTTTTAAAACCTGAATAAATAAACAAAACTCTAATCAGTGGTTATAATTAGTAATAAAAGCCAGTCTAGAGTTTTCTGAAATGACACAAAGACAAGAAATATTTATTAATACTGTAATTATTTTAATGTAGAGAAGGCATAAAACCATTTGGATTTACAAAAACATAAAATAATATTACTAAACCTTATTATAAGAATATTTTAATTTGGGGTGCCAGGGTGGCTTAGTCATTAAGCACCTGCCTTCAGCTCAGGTCATGATCCTAGGGTCCTGGGATTGAGCTCCACATTGGGCTTCCCCACTTGGCAGGAAGGCTACTTCTCTCTCTCCCACTCCCCCTGCTTGTGTTCCCTCTTTCACTGTGTCTCTCTCTTCCACTCCCCCTGCTTGTGTTCCCTCTCTCACTGTGTCTCTTTCGGTCAAATAAATAAATAAAAATCTTTAAAAAAAAAGAATATTCTAATTCTTATCTAAAGTTGGAAGCTCTAGGATTCTTCAAATTATTTTCAGAAAATGCTTTTTTTACTTTTACCAGGAACTGGCCTCCTTGACGGAGCTACATCACCAACTTGTAACTGAAGACTTTTAGTTCTAGGACTTTTAAATCTTTTTGCATTTCCCACTTAGAAGCATAAACAGTAACAGGATCATATTACGGTGCTTGCTTCACAGGACATATAAAGTAGAGCTCATATCTGGATTTGTTCACAGGATTAAAGTTCCCTCTAAGCAAACTAAATTATAATGTGTATTAACAGTGAGCCCAGAGGTGTTAACCTTCCCAGGAGTACTGGCATTTTGTTTCTTTATACCTAACACTTGACTAGAAGTTAACCACGAAGTTGGATATTCAGGCACTTGACAGAAAACCTATACGTCAGGTCAAGACAGCTGCAAAGCATTTGGTGTCCCTTTCTAAACCTACTATATGGTTGACTGCCTAATTAAACTACACATAAGGCTTTCAGAATCCTCAGATAGCTAATTTTTAAATTTTATCCTGAAATTTTTGTTGCAATTAGTAGGAGACATGAACTACAGTGAGATTAACCCCCCATAGCAGAACTACAACTCAACAACTAATTTCACAGATGAACAAAACGAGGCCCAGAGAGATGAACAATGATGACAGCAACTCCTTACATTTATTAAAGACCTTTATGGTTTACAAAGCATTTCCTTGGGACGCGTGGGTGGCTCAGTCAGTTAAGCATTTGCCTTCGGCTCAGGTCATGATCCCAGGGTCCTAGCATGGAGTCCCACATCAGGCTCCTTGCTCAGTGGGGAGCCTGCTGCTCCCTATGCCTACTGCTCCCCCTGCTTGTGTGCACTCTCTCTCAATCTCTCTCTGAAAAATAAATAAATAAAATCTTTATGAAAAAAAACCCATTTCCTCACAATATCCGTTTCATCCCCACAATAATCCTTTATGAAGGTATAGCCTCATAATGCCATGGATTCCAGCACAAGTTGCAACTAATGCTATAAAATAATGACTGTGTTTAACATTTGATTTTTATTTCTCCCTGCTGTTTTCCTTGATTTATACAAGTACTATAATCCAACAGACAATGTAAGAAGAAATGGATTTACAGTGTTAGAACATAAATTTGCAATTAAATTTTAAGAGCCCAAACTGAGACCAAAAACCACTAGAAATATCCTATGCCTTCTTCAGATATTCAAAGATTATGGACAGGATAAATACAGAAATCATGCTAAGCTGATCTATGATGAAGTGAGAGAAAAGGAATTTGAATCAAAACAAGTTTCTTGCCTGGGGTTTATCAGAGGGGCATGCCTATCCACTATCCATCAGTATAGGGGAAGCCCAGATACCTGAGAGAGAGGAGCTCTTTGCCATTGGTAAAAAGAGGTTCCCTCTGTTTCTTAGTTTTACTTAAGATGTTTTCTATTTTCATCCATTTTTTCTTTTTCCACAATATTCTCATGTACCAAATCTCATTTCAGCCACACAGTAACAGAAAATTGACAAAACAGGTACTTGGTTTGTGCTGACAGGTTTTTTACTGCTGTCTTTTCAGCTAAGAAACTAAAGCCTGGAGAGCTTGAGTGCTTGACTGAAGGTTACATTGTAAGTTTAGAAGTGAGCAGGAACTAGGATTCTTAACAGAACATGAGTCAGAAGAGGTCTTCAAAATGCAGTAGAGCACACTAAACATGGCAGACCAATGCCTATATAGGACTCTGTCCTAAATTCCATCAAATGGCAAGAAAGGAATTTAAAAGGCTTT
This sequence comes from Mustela erminea, assembly GCF_009829155.1. NCBI lineage: Eukaryota > Metazoa > Chordata > Mammalia > Carnivora > Mustelidae > Mustela > Mustela erminea. Next base: position 42,524,082 of record NC_045617.1, read on the forward strand.
AGCCCACAAGAGCAAATGACCATTTAAAGAGCTGCCAGTAGAAAGTAGATTTCATCAAGTAGTTATAAAACAGCAAAAGGAGAGAAATGTGGTTTTGATTCACAAGGAGGAAGGAACAGCTAAGCTGCTACAGAGGAAAACCCGAAAAGAAATGAGACCATCACATACTCATATCAATCGTAGGTCCAGGACATGGGGCACAAGTAATCAGAGGAGGCAGGAGGGCATGCCAGGGCAGAAGACAAGACTTCATGTAAAATCTACACATGACCTGAATTGAATCCCCTACCATTCTCCTACCCAACATAACTAGTCAACTATATCCCCCTCCATACTAGTACCTATGCTCCATGCAGAGTCCCAAGAACTCTTTTCTGAGGACATTGAACCCAAGTCTCAGTGATCATCACATTATGTGTTGGGGGTTGAGGATAGACATGAAGAAAAATGAAGGGATAAAGTGACAATTCTGCAAGGAGAAGGGTAGGACTCCTTCGTTTCTTTTCCCACCTCTGCTTCCAACTAGAGCCAGGTTTAACTCCCCAGGCAGGAAATGAAAAAATTTTCTCTGGAGAAATTAAATAGCCCCCCTCCAAAATAAACAAACAAATATAAAACAACAAAAGAAAATTTTAAAAATATCAGATATTGGTGGAGGGAAAACCTGGGGTTTGGTCTCCAAAGCTGACTTTGTCCCTGAACAAGCCAGAGAGATGAATTTCCCCTCACTACACACAAGTCAACAGGCACACACACAGAGCTTTCAATCTCCTTTTTAAATGTCTCACTCTAAATATAAATGGAGAGCCTAGGATAACCAGACATTAGAGGAAGACCTCCAATATGAAAGGGAACAAAACAAGAAGAGAGAATAGAGGAATCACTGACAATACACTCAGAAATTATGGATATTATTCTCAGAAAAATAAGCAAAGATATTCAATCCCTGAAATAAGATCAGGCTGCCACCAAAAAAAAAAAAAAAAAGTAAAAGTGTGTGTTTAGGTTGGGGGTAGGGAATTAGAAAAATACAGAGAGTTTCTAAAACCATAACAGCAAGAATGAAAAACTTGGGAAATAAGGTGAGGAAATAAGAAGAAAAGAAGAACTAATAGATAAAGAGACAAATGAAGAGAGAAGTTAAGAAAATCAGAAGATCAATTTGAGAGCCCTGTACCAAACCAATAGGGGCTCTAGAAAGAGAGAACAGTGGGGAGGAAATTATGAAAGACATAATTTTCTCATAACAAAATTCTCTAGAACTAAATATTAAATTTTTAACTTAGTCTTTAGATTAAAAAGGTCAATCACAATAAATGAAAAAGGACGGACACCAAGGCACATTGCTGTGAAATTTAAAAATCTCAGCAAGAAAAAGAACATTGTTTTAAGATTTTAGAGAAAAAATTCAGTTCACCCGCAAAAATTACAAATCCAAATAGCAGCAGATTTCTCAATAGTAATTATAAAAGGTAGAAGAAATGCAGCAATGACTTCATAATTTTGAAAGAAATGAAATTCTATACCCAAACTATCACTGAAGTTTGAGTATAAAATAAAGACATTTTCAGATATTCAGATCTCAAATATTTTACTTTCTCTATACAATTTCTTTGAGGCTGCTGGAGAAAAACAAACAAACAAAAAAACCACAAAACAGGAATTCATCTGAAAGGAACTGTAAATGAGATTCAAAAATAAAGCAACACATCTGGATTGGAGTAGAAGGATGAAAAGCTCCAAGAAGAACAGTTTTAAGGGGAAAAGATGGAATTGATTTTTTGAACATATGGAAAATACTGATAGGTATATGTGATAGAGACATTAGAACTTTTGGGGGAAAATTACAATAGATCCAGAGAAATGTAACAAATGCAAAGAGAAAAGTATTAATTCCAAAAAGACTGTATAAGATAAGAGGCATGATTGTAGTATATTACTGGGCTTGGCAGTGAATATTATTTCCACCATCATCATACTCTAAGCACTGATGAATGATTTAAGCAAAATTTGTGATACTACTATTTGGGGGTGGGGTGGGGAAGAGGATCTGTGGATGTGTGTGTGTAAGAATAAGCCCTCATTGAAAGGGGAACCCTCCTACACTGTTGGGGGGATGCAAACCGGTATATCCACAGTGGAAAAAAGTAGGGAGATTTCTCAAAATGTTAAAAATAGAACTACTCTATGACCCAACAATTGCACTACTAGCTACTTACCCAAAATAGATTCGAAGGGGTACATGCACCCCAGTGTTTATAGCAGCATTACCAACAATAGCCAAACTATGTAAAAAGCCCAAATGTCCATAAACTGAGGAATGGTCAAAGAAGAGATATACAATGGAATACTACTCAACCATCAAAAAGAATGAAATCTTGCCATTTGCGATGACATGGATGGACCTAGAATGTATTACGCTAAGTGAAATAAATCAGTCAGAGAAAGAAAAACACCATTTTATTTCACTCATACATGGAATTTAAGAAACCAAACAGAGAACATATGGAAAGGGGAGGAAAGAGAGGGAAACAAACAATAAAAGACTCTTAATGATAGAGAACAAACTGAGGGTTGGTGGAGGGAGGTGGGTGGGAGATGGGCTGAATAAGTGATGTGTATTAAGAAGAGCACTTGTCATGTTGGGAAATGGGTATTACATGTAAGTGATGAATCACTAAGTTCCTATTCCTGAAGCCAATATTACACTATATGTTAACTAACTAGAATTTAAGTGAAAATTAAAAAAAAAAAAACTTGAAAAAAAGAATAAATCCTCATTCTCTGTGACAAAAAATTAAGAGATGATGTCCAAAACTATTAAATCAAAATTGTGTGACATATATATCACATTAACAAAATGAATGATGAAAATCAATTGATACCCTTAACAGATGCAGAAAAAGTATATGACAAAATTCAACATCAATTTATGATTAAAAATTCTCAAGGTGGATATCAGGGGAATGTACTTAACATAATAAAAGTCATTTATGAGATAGGAGTCAATATGGAGTCAATAGGAGTCAATAGGAGAAGTAGCAAGCTGAGACTACATCAGCTAGCAGGAGATCAGCTAGATAGCTTCTCTAAACATTGCGAACACCTACAAATCCAATGGGAGATCGAAGAGAAGAAGAACAGCAATTCTAGAAAGAGAAAATCAACCACTTTCTGAAAGGTAGGACTGGAGGAGAAGTGAATCCAAAGCAGGGGGAGGGGCCGGCTCCTGGAGAGCGGCAGAGCAATGGAGCACTAAATCAGGACTTTTATAAGTCTGTCCCACTGAGGGACATCGCTCCAGAGGCTAAACCAGGGTGAAGCCCATGCGGGGTCAGTGTGGCCCCAGGTCCCGCAGGGTCACATTAGGATTGGGGGTCTCTGAGTGTCGCAGAGCTTGCAGGTATTAGAACAGGGAAGCTGGCTACAGAGACAGAGCCGAGGAGTGAGCTCTCCGCTCGGGGTTACCTTGAACTGGTCGCAGGCTGGGTGAGCTCGGAGTGTGGCCAGAGGCCAGGGATATGGGAGTGATTGGGCGCTATTCTCTGAGGGTGCACTGAGGAGTAAGGCCCTGAGCTCTCGGCTCCTCTGGGCTGGAGACTGGGAGGCCGCCATTTTCATTCCCGTCCTCCAGAAATCTACGGAAAGCATTCAGGGAACAAAAGCTCCCGAAAGCAAACCGGCACAGATTACTCAGCCCGGCCCCTGGTAAGGGTGGTCCAATTCTGCCTGGGGCAAAGATACTTGAGAATCACTACAACAGGCCCCTCCCCCAAAAGATCAACAAGAAATCCAGCCAGTACCAAGTCCACCTACCAAGGAGTGCAGGTTCAATACCAAGGAGAACAGCGGAATTCCAGAGGAGGAGAAAGCAAAGCACGGAACTCATGGCTTTCTCCCCATGATTCTTTAGTCTTGCAGTTAATTTAATTTTTTTTTCAATTATTTTTCTTCTTCTGCTAAATTTTTTTTAACTTTTACCTTTTTCTTTTTTAAGGTTTTTTAACTAGTTTATCTAATATATATACATCTTTTCTTTTTTTATATTTTTTCTTTGTTTTCTTTTTTTAATTGTTTCTTTTTTTTTTTCTGAACCTTTTTTATCCCCTTTCTACCCCCCGCCATGATTTGGGGTCTCTTCTTATTTGGTTAAAGCGTATTTTCCTGGGGTCTTTGCCACCCTTTTAGTATTTTACATGCTCCTTCATATACTCTTATCTGGACAAAGTGACAAGGTGGAAAAATTCACCACAAAAAAAAAGAACAAGAGGCAGTACCGAAGGCTAGGGACCTAACCAATACAGACATTGGTAATATGTCAGATCCAGAGTTCAGATGATGATTCTCAAGGTTCTAGCTGGGCTCGAAAAAGGCATGGAAGTTATTAGAGAAACGCTCTTGGGAGAAATAAAAGCCCTATCTGGAGAAATGAAAGAACTAAAATCAAACCAAGTTGAAATCAAAAAAGGTATTAATGAGGTGCAATCAAAAATGGAGGCTCCCACTGCTAGGATAAATGAGGCAGAAAAAAAGAATTAGCTATATAGAAAACCAAATGACAGAGAATAAAGAAGCTGAGCAAAAGAGGGACAAACAGCTACTGGACCACAAGGGGAGAATTCGAGAGATAAGTGACACCGTGAGATGAAACAACATTAGAATAATTGGGATTCCAGAAGAAGAAGAAAGAGAATGGGGAGTAGAAGGTACACTGGAGAGAATTATTGGAGAGAATTTCCCTAATATGGCCAAGGGAACAAGCATCAAAATCCAGGAGGTGCAGAGAACCCCTCTCAAAATCAATAAGAATAGGTCCACACCCCATCACCTAATAGTAAAATTTACAAGTCTTAGTGACAAAAAGAAAATCCTGAAAGCAGCCCAGGAAAAGAAGTCTGTAACATACAATGGTAAAAATATTAGATTGGCAGCAGACTTATCCACAGAGACCTGGCAGGCCAGAAAGAGCTGGCATGATATATTCAGAGGTCTAAATGAGAAAAACATGCAGCCAAGAATACTATATCCAGCTAGGCTATCATTAAAAATAGAAGGAGAGATAAAAAGCTTCCAGGACAAACAAAAACTAAAAGAATTTGCAAACACCAAACCAGCTCTACAGGAAATATTGAAAGGGGTCCTCTAAGCAAAGAGAGAGCCTAAAAGTAGTAGATCAGAAAGGATCAGAGACAATATACAGTAACAGTCACCTTACAGTCAATACAATGGCACTAAATTCATATCTCTCAATAGTTACCCTGAATGTTAATGGGCTAAATGCCCTAATCAAAAGAGACAGGGTATCAGAATGGATAAAAAAACAAAACCCATCTATATGTTGCCTACAAGAAACTCATTTTAGATCTGAAGACATCTCCAAATTTAAAGTGAGGGGTGGAAAACAATTTACCATGCTAATGGACATCAGAAGAAAGCAGGGGTGGCAATCCTTATATCAGATCAATTAGATTTTAAGCCAAAGACTATAATAAGAAATGAGGAAGGACACTATATCATACTCAAAGGATCTGTCCAACAAGAATATCTAACAATTTTAAATATCTATGCCCCCAACGTGGGAGCAGCCAACTATATAAACCAATTAATAACAAAATCAAAGAAACACGTCAACAATAATACAATAATAGTAGGGGACTTTAACACTACCCTCACAGAAATGGACAGATCATCCAAGCAAAAGATCAAGAAGGAAATAAAGGCCTTAAATGAGACACTGGACCAGATGGACATCATAGATATATTCAGAACATTTCATCCCAAAGCAACAGAATACACATTCTTCTCTTGTGCACATGGAACATTCTCCAGAATAGATCACATCCTGGGTCCTAAATCAGGCCTCAACCGGTATCAAAAGATTGGGATCATTCCCTGCATATTTTCAGACTACAATGCTCTGAAGCTAGAACTCAATCACAAGAGGAAATTTGGAAAGAACCCAAATACATGGAGACTAAACAGCATCCTTCTAAAGAATGAATGGGTCAACCAGGAAATTAAAGAAGAATTGAAAAAATTCATGGAAACACATGATAATGAAAACACAACGGTTCAAAGTCTGTGGGACACAGCAAAGGCAGTCCTAAGAGGAAACTATATAGCAGTACAAGCCTTTCTCAAGAAACAAGAAAGGTCTCAAGTACACAGCCTAACCCTACACCTAAAGGAGCTGGAGAAAGAACAAGAAAAAAAGCCTAAACCCAGCAGGAGAAGAGAAATCATAAAGATCAGAGCAGAAATTAATGAAATAGAAACCAAAAAAACAATAGAACAAATCAATGAAACTAGGAGCTGGTTCTTTGAAAGAATTAATAAGATTGATAAACCCCTGGCCAGACATATCCAAAAGAAAAGAGAAAGAACCCAAATAAATAAAATCATGAATGCAAGAGGAGAGATCACAACTAACACCAAAGAAATACAATTATAAGAACATACTACGAGCAACTCTACACCAACAAATTTGACAATCTGGAAGAAATGGATGCATTCCTAGAGACATATAAACTACCACAATTGAACTAGGAAGAAATAGAAAACCTGAAAAGACCCATAACCAGTCAGGAGATTGAAACAGTCATTAAAAATCTCCAAACAAACAAAAGCCTAGGGCCAGATGGCTTCCCAGGGGAATTCTACCAAACGTTTAAAGAAGAACTAATTCCTATTCTCCTGAAACTGTTCCAAAAAATAGAAATGGAAGGAAAACTTCCAAACTCATTTTATGAGGCCAGCATCACCTTGATCCCAAAACCAGACAAGGATCCCATCAAAAAAGAGAACTACAGACCAATATCCTTGATGAACACAGATGCGAAAATTCTCACCAAAATACTAGCCAATAGGATTCAACAGTACATTAAAAGGATTATTCACCACGACCAAGTGGGATTTATTCCAGGGCTGCAAGGTTGGTTCAACATCCGCAAACCAATCAATGTGATACAACACATTAATAAAAGAAAGAATAAGAACCATATGATACTCTCAATAGATGCTGAAAAAGCGTTTGACAAAGTACAGCATCCCTTCCTGATCAAAACTTTTCAAAGTGTAGGGATAGAGGGCACATACCTCAATTTTATCAAAGCCATCTATGAAAAACCCACCGCAAATATCATTCTCAGTGGAGGAAAACTGAAAGCTTTTCCACTAAGGTCAGGAACACGGCAGGGATGTCCATTATCACCACTGCTATTCAACATAGTACTAGAAGTCCTAGCCTCAGCAATCAGACAGCAAAAGGAAATTAAAGGCATCCAAATCAGCAAAGAAGTAAAACTATCACTCTTCACAGGTGATATGATACTGTATGTGGAAAACCCAAAAGACTCCACTCCAAAACTACTAGAACTTGTACAGGAATTCAGTAAAGCGTCAGGATATAAAATCAATGCACAGAAATCAGTTGCATTTCTCTACACCAACAACAAGACAGAAGAAAAAGAAATTAAGGAGTCAATCCCATTTACAATTGCACCCAAAACTATAAGATACCTAGGAATAAACCTAACTAAAAAGGCTAAGAATCTATACCCAGAAAACTATAAAGTACTCATGAAAGAAATTGAGGAAGACACAAAGAAATGGAAAAATTTTCCATGCTCCTGGATTGGAAGAATAAATATTGTGAAAATGTCTATGCTACCTAAAGCAATCTACACATTTAATGCAATTCCTATCGAAATGCCATCCATTTTTTTTTTTTCAAAGAAATGGAACAAATAATCCTAAAATTTATATGGAACCAGAAAAGACCTCGAATAGCCAAAGGAATATTGAAAAAGAAAGCCAAAGTTGGTGGCATCACAATTTCGGATTTCAAGCTCTATTACAAAGCTGTCGTCATCAAGACAGCATGGTACTGGCACAAAAACAGACACATAGATCAATGGAACAGAATAGAGAGCCCAGAAATAGACCCTCAACTCTATGGTCAACTAATCTTCGACAAAGCAGGAAAAAATGTCCAATGGGAAAAAGATAGCCTCTTCAATAAATGGTGTTGGGAAAATTGAAGAGCTACATGCAGAAAAATGAAATTGAACCATTTCCTTACCACACATGAAAATAGACTCAAAATGGATGAAGGACCTCAATGTGCGAAAGGAATCCATCAAAATCCTTGAGGAGAACACGGGCAGCAACCTCTTCGTCCTCAGCTGCAGCAATGTCTTCCTAGGAACGTCGCCAAAGGCAAGGGAAGCAAGAGCAAAAATGAACTATTGGGATTTCATCAAGATCAAAAGCTTTTGCACAGCAAAGGAAACAGTTAACAAAACCAAAGACAGCTGACAGAATGGGAGAAGATATTTGCAAATGACATATCAGATAAAGGGCTAGTGTCCAAAATTTATAAAGAGCTTAGCAAACTCAACACCCAAAGAACAAATAATCCAATCAAGAAATGGACATTTCTGCAAAGAAGACATCCAGATGGCCAACAGACACATGAAAAAGTACTCCACATCACTCGGTATCAGGGAAATACAAATCAAAACCACAATGAGATATCACCTCACACCAGTCAGAATGGCTAAAATGAACAAGTCAGGAAATGACAGATGCTGGCGAGGATGTGGAGAAAGGGGAACCCTCCTACACTGTCGGTGGGAATGCAAGCTGGTGCAACCACTCTGGAAAACAGCATGGAGGTTCCTCAAAATGTTGAAAATAGAACTAACCTATGACCCAGCAATTGCACTACTGGGTATTTACCCTAAAGATACAAATGTAGTGATCCGAAGAGGCACGTGCAGCTAAATATTTATAGCAGCAATGTCTACAATAGCCAAACTATGGAAAGAACTAGATGCCCATCCACAGATGAATGGATCAAGAAGATGTGGTATATGTACACAATGGAGTACTATGCAGCCATAAAAAGAAATGAAATCTTGCCATTTGCGATGATGTGGATGGAACTAGAGGGTTCATGCTTAGTGAAATAAGTCAATCGGAGAAAGACAACTATCATATCATCTCCCTGATATGAGGAAGTGGAGATGCAACACAGGGGAGTTAAGGGGGTAGGAGAAGAATAAATGAAACAAGATGGGATTGGGAGGGAGACAAACCATAATGACTCTTAATCTCACAAAACAAACTGAGGTTTGTTGCGGGGAGGGCTTTCAGAGAGGGGGCTGGGGTTATGGCCATTGAGGAGGGTATGTGCTATGGTGAGTGCTGTGAAGTGTGTAAACCTGGCGATTCACAGACCTGTACCCCTGGGGATAAAAATACATTATATGTTTATAAAAAATAAAATATATTTTTTTAAAAGTCACTTATGATAAACCACAACTTGTTTTCAGCATCATACTCAACATGAAAAACTGAAAACTTTTCTTCTAAGATCAGAAACAAGATAAGATGCCCATTTTTGCCATTTTTATTTAACATAGTATTGGAAGTCCTCAGCAGAGTAATTTAGTCAAGAAAAAAAAATAAAAGGGATCCAAATTGGAAAGCAAGAAGTAAAAGTGCAAAGACTCCAGCCAAAAACTGTTAAAACTAATTCAACTATTCAGTAAAGTTACAGGATACTAAATCAATATACAGAAATTTGTTGCATTTCTTATATACTAACAATGAACTATCATGAAGAGAAATTAGGAAAACAATCACAGTTACAGCTGCATCAAAAAAAATAAAATATCTAGGAACAAATTTAACCAAAGGTAAAAGATCTATACACTGAAAACTTTAAGACATGGAGGAAAGAAACTGAAGGAGGCACAAAGAAATGGAAAGATATTCTATGCTCATAGATTAGAAGAATTAAAATGTTAAAATGTTCATCCTACTCAAAACAACGGACAAAGTCAATACAATCTCTAACAAAATTCCAATGATATTTTTCATAGAAATAGAACAAATAATCCTGAAATTTCTATGGAACCACAAAAGATCCTGAACAGCCAAAGCAACCTTGAGAAAGAAATGCAAAGCTGGAGGCATCATGCTCCCTGATTTTTTTGGCCTTTTAACTTTTTATTTTAATTCCAGTTAGTTAACATACGGTGCTATCTTAGTTTCAGGTGTATGATACAGTGATTCAACAATTCCACCCTTCCTGATTTCAAACTATACTACAAAGCTTTAGCAATTAAAGCAGTATTGTACAGGCATGAAAACAGGCACATAGATTAATTGAATAGAACAGAAAGCCCAGAAATAAACACGTATGGCCAAATAACTATAACAAACAAGGCAAGAGTATACAATGAGGAAAAGACAGTCTTTAATAAATGGTGTTGGGAAAGCTGAACAGCCACATGCAAGAGGATGAAATTGAAATACTATCTTAGACCACACGCATATATTAACTCAAAGTGAACTGAAAACTTTAAAGCCAGACATGAAACCAAATCCTCCTAAAAGAACACATGGTCAATGGTCTTGGCAATGATTTTTTGGATCTGACTCCAAAAGCAAAGGCAATAAAAGCAAAAATGAACAAATGAGACTATATCAAACTAAAAAACTTCTGCACAGCAAAGGAAACCATCAACAATATGAAAAGCCAACACACCAAAAGAGACAAAATATTTGAAAAAAATATATCCAATAAGGGATTAATATTCAAAATATATAAAGAACTCCTATAACTCAAGAGCAAATTAACAAACAATCTAATTTAAAAATGAGCAGAGGATCTGGATAGACATTTTTTTCAAAGAAGACATACAGTGGCCAACAAACACATGAAAAGATGCCCAACAGTCTTTTTTCATACCTAGTGCAGCCATGGCTCATGTTCCCAAGAAGCATCTGAAACATGTACCAGCTCCAAAGCACTGGATGCTGGATAAACTGACTGCTGTGTTTGCCCCTCATCCCTCTATTGGTCCCCATAAGCTGAGGGAATGTCTCCCTCTCTTCTTTTTCCTAAGGAACAGACTGAAGTATGCCCTAACAGGAGATAAGGTAAGGATGATCAGTATGCTGTGTTTTTTATTAAGACTGACGGCAAGGTCTGAACTGATGCAACCTACCCTGCTGGTTTTATGAATGACATCAGCATTGACAAGAGTGGGAAGAATTTCCATCTGATCCATGTCACCGAGGGTTGCTTTGCTGTTCATTAGATTACACCTGAGGAGGCCAAGAACAAGTTGTGCAAAGTAAGAATGATCTTTGTTAGGAGAAAAGGAATCTCTCATCTGACCCATGATACTTGCACCACCCACTATCTGTATTCCTTCATTAAGGTGAATGACACCATTCAGACTGATTTGGAGACTGGTAAGATTACTGATTTCATCACGTTTGATACTGGTAATCTGTGTATGGTGATTAGGGTGCTAACCTGGGAAGTACTGGTGTGATCACCAAAAGAAAGGGACATCCTGGTTCTTTTGATATAATTCATGTGAAAGATGCCACTGGCAACAGCCTTGCCACCCAGATCTCCAACACATTTGTTATTGGCAAAGGCAACAAATCATGGATTTCTCTTCCCCATGGAAAGGGTATCTGCCTCACCCACTGTTGAAGACAGAGAGATTGGTGGCCATATAGCAATGGGTAAAATGGTCTCTAGGTGATATGGTTCAGTCTTTATACTTTAAAAAAAAAAAAAAAAGATTTTATTTATTTATTTGACAGACAGAGATCACAGGTAGGCAGAGAGGCAGGGAGGAAGCAGGCTCCCTGCCGAGCAGAGAGTTCGACATGGGGCTCGATCCCAGGACCCTGAGATCATAACCTGAGCCGAAGGCAGAGGCTTTAACCCACTGAGCCACCCAGGTGCCCCTAAGTCTTTATACTTAACTAAGATAATACACAGCACAAAAGAAAGGAAAAGAGGGAGGAAGGAAAGAAAGATGCTCAACATCAACGATCATCAGGAAAATGCAAATCAAAACCACAATGAGATACAGCCGCACATCTTTAGACACAAATATGGTTGTTAAAAGGGAGGGGGTCAGGGGATGAGTGATATTAGTGAAAGGGGTAAAGAGGTATGAATGTCTAATTATAAAATAAATAGCCACAAGGATGTTAATATACAGCATGGTGACTATAGTCAAAAATACTGTAGTGCATTCTTGAAAGTCACCAAAGAGTAAATCCTAAAAGTTCTAATCACAAGGAAAAAAAATTTTGTAACTTCATATGGTGACAGTTGGTAGCTAGACATATTGAGGTAATCACTTGACAATGTATACAAATACTGAATCACTACATTGTACAACTGAAACTAACATAATGTTATATGACAATTATACCTCTCTAAATGCAAATAAAATAAATGCAATTATACACACACATAAATTGTGTGATATAAACATATTTAACTAGGTGACAGTTTTCACTTCTAGGGGCTAGGATTTGGGATTAAACGCAATAGAGTAGACGACTGTATTTTTCATTTTTTTCATTTTAAACCTTAATGCATATATTACTTTAATTGAAACATTAATTTATAAATAATTTTCAAAAATAAAGGTAGCCCTGGTTCTCTCTCTCTCTCAGAAAGAAAAGTGAGCTCCCAGCTATGTCCTTCACTGCTTAGGGGCACCTGGGTGGCTCAATCAGTTAAGCATCTGCCTTTGGCTCAAGTCATGATCCCAGAGTCCTGGGATCAAGCCCTGTATCAGGCTCTCTGCTCAGCAGGAAGCCTGCTTCTCTCTCTCTCCCACTCCACCTGCTTGTGCTTATTCTCTCCTCTCTCTCAAATAAATAAAATCTTTTTAAAAATAAAAATAAATAAATAAAATCAAAGGGGCTGACAGTGAACTAGGTGGATAAGGGGGTGAGGAGCCTCCTAAGTAGGGCAGCCCAATGAAAAGAGACTCAGACAAAGTCAACTGGACCCAGGAGTAGAGTCTTAGTCCTCCGAAAGCAAGGACAGCCCTCCTTGCGCCCAGTATACAGGCTGTCCCTTAAAACTGCTCTCATCCCAAATCCCCACTGAACTCCTGCTTGAGAGTTATGGAAAAGGGAAGTGCAGCTGACCCTTAGACAACATGGGTTTGAACTGCACAGGTTGTACAGTTACACGTGGAGGTTTAGCAATAAATACACTACTGTAAATGCATTTTCTCTTCGTTATGGTTTTCTTAAAAACATTTTGTTTTTTCTAGCTTATTGTGTTGTAAAAACACAGCATATGATACATATACAAAATGTGCTAATTCACTATGCTATCAGTAAAGCTTTCAGTCAATAGCAGGCAGTGGGTAGCTAAGTTCTGGGAGAGTCACATTGTTCCAAGGTCAACTGTATAAGCAAAAAACACAGGAACTAATTCACTAAGAACTATGTAGGGGCACTCAGCCCAGACAGCTCTGTCTTGGAATCCCACTGACAGAATATGTCCTGAAAGTGGGGAAATCCCTGGCCTTGTCCCTTCCCCACCTGAGCACAGAGAGAGCTCCAGCACACTGGAGCGGCATCCAGAGGAAGACTGAGGTGCTTAAAGACATGGACATGCCTTCAGGGACATATCAGAGCAGGGCAGGAGTCTGAAACATGTAAACTGAGTGCCGAATGATCTTGCTCATGAGGGCATACATCAGGTACCTCCTAAAGACCCTCAAAATCCCACTGGGGCATGTTCCAGCCACCCAATAGGCTGTGTGAGCAGACAGATTCCTGGGATCAAGCCCCACATCAGACTCATTCAGACAGAGTGACCACTGGCAAGTTCAGTGTCTTTCTGTTTATATAGCCCTGTTGCCCTTTTGGGGTGGTACCCTGAAAAAGCAAATCTTACAGATATAGCAAAAAGAAGGGCATATGTACCCCAATGCTCATAGCAGCAATGACCACAATTGCCAAACTGTGGAAAGAACCAAGATGCCCTTCAACAGACAAATGGATAAAGAAGATATGGTCCATATATACAATGGAATATTACACAGCCATCAGAAAGGATGAATACCCAACTTTTGTATCAACATGGATGGGACTGGAGGAGATTATGCTGAGTGAAATAAGTCAAGCAGAGAGAGTTAATTTTCATATGGTTTCATTTACTTGTGGAGCATAAGGAATAACATGGAGGACATTAGGAGAAGAAAAGGAAAAGTGAATTGGGGGAAATTGGAGGGGGAAACAAACCCCATGAGGGACTGTGGACTCTGAGAAACAAACTGAGGGTTTTGGAAGGGAGGGGGGTTGGGGGTTGGGTGAGCCTGGCGGTAGGTATTAAGGAGGGCATGTATTGCATGGAACACTGGGTGTGGTGCATAAACAATGAATCTTGGAATGCTGAAAAAATAAAATAAAATAAAAATAAATTTAAAAAGAAAAAAGAAAAAGAAAATCTTCCTGAATGAGGTACAAATGTGCCACCTTAGGCATCTGGCTCTGGCACAGAGTTCTACCTAACCAGCTTGGAGTGCTCTTGCCATGGGCAGACCTCTCAAATAATACCAATCTGGGAGAACATAAAGCTAAGCAACTGCCCACATCCCCCCAACAAAAAAACTTTCAGGACACCACTCATGGGCTGTCACCTCTCAGACAGCCCCACTAAGTTCAGAAAGGGGTCGTGACTGGGGGTAAGTAAGGGGCTGCTGGCTCTGTGATCTGAATTCCACAGCTTATGAAGAACAAGGGACCCTGGAGAAATGAGCTCCCAGCTTTAGTGTCTGCTTTCCTCCGTGGCCAGACCCTTCTCTTGGCCCTGGACACATCCTCACTTTGAGGAGTCAAAGCCAAGGCATGCTCTTGACCCTCAGGTACCAAGGAGGAAGCTCCCATTACCTCCTGGGAGGTAAAGCATCATTTCTGTGTCTCTTCCCTTACTCTGGTGGTTGTATTGTTACAACACATAAGGGGAATTTTCCCCCTTAAGGATCATTTCTGTTTCTCTAACAGCAGGGCCTCTCAGACCTCATGTGAGCCTCTAACCTGCCCTCTCCAAACCAGATACTCCCAACCACACATCCCATCATTCAGTGATAGACAGCCTCCCCTTAAGGAAGGTTCTCTATTGTTTTTCATACGTTGATCCTTTTCCTCCAGCTAGACATTCCAGAAAGGCAAAGATTAACCTTAGACATCTATTCTATAGCCCCCAAAGCACCAGTCCTAGCCCAATAAATAAGCTGGCACTCAATAAGTATGACTTCACTAATGCTTCAACTCAAATGGCTAGTTTCATAAGGAACCTGAAAATGGGCTTGTTGTGGGGAAAAAACAAACAGAAAAATTTACAGGTCCTTCAAAGTGTTTTTGATATCCTCTCCTTCTTTTTTAGCCCCTTCTACAACCTCTCTGCACACTAAAAATACATAAATAAGAGTCTAATAGAAGCCAGACATTTAAAATAACATATTCTCAGGAGATTTTTTTTTTTTTTAACAAAGCTTGGATGCCTGTGCAGGCTATAAATTTATAGTTGATGATCTTCTGCCAGAAGTTCTTTTGGGCACTTACAGCTGTGAAATACAATCTTTAGTTGACTACACAACCCCTTCGTGCTCCCAGTCTGATTCCAACAGCCTTTATTCCTGACAACATAACTCATCACAACAATAATGAAATAACAAGAGTATTTATTTGGATTTACACACCACCTTTCACCTAAGGGTCCCTGAGCAACTTCAAACACAGCTGAAATGGTTCCAAACCATGTACCTCTCCAACTTGGGTTTAGAAGCTAAAAAAGGAGTCAGTCTGCTGTGCGTAATTCCTTGGCAAAAATCATACACTTTTACATAAATGGAAACAGTGAGTCCTGGCTCTTCTTCAATAATCTTCTCTATCCTCCTTACACATTTCCTCTTTGCTGAGAAAGAAACCATTGGCATAACCTAGACCCTGCCTTTACATTTTATTGTTTTGTACTTTGAAGATCTTATTTTTTGCAAAAGCTTAGTATACTATAAAAATTAAGTGTCTTTCTACTTTGCAAGATTCATTGAAGTAACTTTTATTTGGGATACCTAAGAGAATTGGAAAATTCCCTCTCTTCCATTTCCTTATTTTTTCAACACTTGCAGTTTTATTTTTTCATGAACTATAGTTATTTCTTTTTTTTTTTTAAGATTTTATTAATTTATTTGAGACAGAGAGAGAGAGCATGAGGAGTCAGAGGGAGAAGCAGACTCCCGGCTGAGCAGGGAGCCTGAAACGGGGCTCAATCCTAGGACCCTAGGATCATGATCTGAGCTGAAAGCAGACGCTTAACCAACTGAATCACCCAGGTGCTCTGAATTATAGCTATTTCTTTACTTGTTTATTCGCCTCTACTACAGTAGGAGATTTAAAAAAAAAAAAAAAAAACGAAAAAGACCTATATATCTGTACCCTTTCTCTTTGTATGCCTATATCTTTCAGTGCCGTGTGCACAGAGTATAGAGATTAGTGATGAACTGACTTGTTTCTTACTTGCATCCATAATTTAAATTTTTTCTTAAATATATTATGACCCCAAGGTTTACATTAAGGTACAAATGAGGGGATAAAAATAGCAAATGTCTAAACTCTATCTTTCCTTCCACTGGACCTAAACAAACAGCTACAAATGGTGTCAACCATCATTACTAGAAATAAGGAAACCAGTTTACTAGGCCTACCAGCACAGAACCCAGATGTCCTGCTTTGGCCAAACACAACGTTAGAGGTAAGTTACTCTGAGCCCTTGGATTATTTCAGCCCTATTGCTGGACATACAAAATGATGACCCTCTTAGAAAACTCTGGCTCTTAGTCCCTCATTAAATACAAATAAGGAATCTACAATGTGTCAGACATTGTGCTAAGGGCTGAGGGTTTAAGAATGTGAAGTGCACTGCCCTGCCCTCAAAGAACTTACAGTCCAGGGAAGGAAACCATCAGAGAAACAGCGAAGAGCAGGATAACATGGTAAGCAGCCTGACGTAATGATGCACGAGGTGAAAGCGGCTCCATTGGAACCCAAACCAACTGATTTGCCTCTTCCCAATGCCAGGCTGGGCCACGAACACACTCTAAAACCCTGGGCTCTGAATCTACCTGCCCTCCTCTGGAATATCTAGCTATCATCAGAACTGGGGCAGCACCTCGACTTGGCATTCGGAAATGCTGTTTTGTTGCATCCTCTAGAAGCTTTCTGGCTTCTCCTTTGGATGCCATCTTTCTGCTCTCTCTTGGCTCTTTACTCTGGAGCCCACAGGCCTGCCTGTTTTCGCTTTGTACTTTAACACTGTGGCTAGATGATATTTTCAGATATTGAGAGTTTTTTTCTCTTTGTATTTGTTTGTTTCCTTCCTCCATTTCAGACTGGTAGCAGTCTTGATACACCATGACTTCCAGAAGGCATGCATCAGGACCAAAACCAGAAATAACCAGCAAGTCCTTCTGGCTTTTTTTCCCCCCAAAAACATGTTTAAGCATTTAATGGAACTCAGTGGTTTGGAGAAAAGATGGGAGAGAGTGTGAAAAGCAGTATGGAGGGGGCTTCATCCTTCCTTTCTTCTCTGCCCTAGAAAAAAATATCCCTAGGGCAAAAGTAGAAGAGGAATGAAGAGAAATACCAGAGAGTCCAAGAACAGCCACACTCCCCCATTCTTCCATAATGTTGACAGCAAAACTCCAAATGGAAGGACAGGGTGGAGTTTAGGCTAGGCAGACAAAACCCCAGGCAGCATCACATGGCATAGCCATAGGAGGAAAAGGGATCTGGTAGGAAGGGTGGCAGCCCTAGCAGTAACCTGCCTGGAAAGATGACCAAGCACCAGATATCCACTCTGCATCCTGCTGCTTGGCACTGCCTAAGAAGAAGCAAAACTCAAATAAATGAAGTTAAGCTTCCCTCCAGACTAAATGAAGGGATGCTTCATTTATAAGTCAATATAAATTGACTTCATTCATAAGTCAATTGAATGAATGATATGAATGATAACATACGACATCTCTAACATACCTGAGCTGTGTGGGCTGATGAACACCACACTCTTCCTGGATGTCCTTCTCTCTGCACAGGGCTTTATCCACTATTGAACTCTAGATCTAAATCTCAGATTTTCTTTCCTTGCCCTGAAATTTGGACTGATATTTCAAGCTGCTTTCTAAATATCTCGTTTCAAACTTATCAAGTCCCAAAGTGACTCCTATCTTCTTGATTCTTCCCCACCCCCACCCTACCAACCCAGTTCTCTCCCCCATATTTTTTTGACAATAGCACTGAAGTCCACTCATATTCGAAACCTTACATATATCATCCAGACCAGTCAGTTCTACCTTGGGAATCTGCTCCATCACCTCACCCATATCCATTTTCCAGACCCTCATCATGTGAACTCTATTCATGTATTCATGTACTGGCCTCGTCACTGGCATCTGTGTTATCAGACTCTTCTATCCTGCCCAAGGCATCCAAGATCCTAGACACCTCCAGCTTCCTGTGAGAGAAAATCCACATTCCTCATCAAGGAATACAGGACTCTATCTAAACATGGCCTCTGACTACTCCATCCTCTACCACCTTCTATATATTTTACATGCACATACACTCACACACGTACGCCAGAATCTTACCACCTCTCATGAACCAAGAAGGGACTATCGCTAAGCAATGGGTTAAGAAGTGGTAACTTGTGGCTTGGTCTAAATGATAAACTGGTTCATAATTAAGTGTGAGGAAAGTCAGAGCAAATATGGGAAAAAATCTTCCTTGGTTTCCTTCTAGAATTCTCTTATGTTGCAAGAAAACAAATCTAGGAGAGCCTGTCACTTAGGCTAATGGTCAACATGAATAGCAACTAAGGCTGAATTCTATAAGGCTACTCTGGCCAGCCTTCCAAGAGTCCTTGGCCACTTTTGTGGCACCTGTAATACTGCCATTCTCACAGGATTTCTGTAAGAATGAAGGCAATAGTTGAGGAAGGAGGAGAGTTCTCTGTAAACTTTTTAATGTTGTACAAAATGTAAGTATTCACTCTTTTTCCTGTAAATAAATATTCATTCATTTCTGTCTCTTACAAAAGAAAAATACAACTCACCGAGGGTCTGGTCTGTCTATGCAAAAAGGAAACACCGCATACCCGTGAGAATCCAAATCATTGTTAAATAAAGTGTGCTGGGAAGTGACAGGGTATCTTTTGCTGAGAACATGGGAATCCATATGAATTCAGAAACACTACACCATGATTGTTATCATCAGGGCAGCCCTGGTGTGTCTGGCTGAATTTTTAATATTCTAGCTTTTTAATCTTGCATGACTCTCCCTGGCAAAGTCAGTCCAAAAGAAGAGACGCTTAATGAACATTTGAGGCCAGGAACTAGCTGTTTGTGAAACTCACTTTCCATTAAGTAATTGTAGGTTAGGCTAAATAAAATGTTTTATGGAGAGTAATATGTCCATGGTGAGGCTTCATTAAATATGTTACTGTTTTTATGGCCCCTTCGGGATGGAAAACAAATAACTTGTCCTTGTTCTCCAGAGACAATGCTGACCCCCCAAATCTGCTTTGTACTTGCCTTGCATGCAGATCAACCTGTCACAGCTGGTTTTACAAACTACAAGCATACAGCCAGCTCTTTACTGCTTACCAATGCACTGATAATACACGACGAAGAATAAAGTATTATTTTGGTATTCCCCGAACTACGCTCTACAGAACATTAGTTCTGTAAGATGGTAATATATATTCTGAAAAAATGAAAAGGAAGGAAGCAGCCATGATAAGGGGCTCCTCCATGAGCAAACAGGATTAAGAAACAGTAGGTTAAACGAAGGTAAGCAGTTTTCCTTCCTTCAGGATATTTCAAGCCTTCAATAGGCCAAAATGTTTTGTGAATCTCCTAGAGAAGAATGTAGTAAATAGAGCACCTCTAAAATTATTTGACCATAGAACTTACTTTCTATAGAACACAAAAGTACTAATGTTCCACAGAACACAGTTTAGAAGAGGCTGTTCTATTTAATAAAGCCAAGTAACCAATGACAACCAGTTCAATAATTTCTAGAACATCATATTTGTCGGTGAAAGTCCAAAGTAAGGGAACATTCCCCACAAGCAATATCCTTACAAGAAGCATAAGACAGAAAAAATCATCTGCAAATGAAGTTTTGAGTAAAACACATTAAGATCTCACTACAGTCTGAGGATCTATAATTCAATATTTGAAGTCATTGTTTCTCTTATGGAGAACAGAAAACAAAATAGACAAAGCATGTTGCCATATTTTCTACACTCTGCTGCAGGATGACAATTCTTACTTAAGCACAGGAAGAAAAATGTTAAACAACAAAAATCCAAGTATGTTTGCTGTCCATGCTTTCCCTTATAATTGTAAAAAGCATCTTAAGCACAGCAAGCTTATCAAGGAATGTACGACAGCCAGAGTGGCCAGAGTGACCAAGAACAGGGGCCGTGTTGTGAAAAATCTCTCATGTGACTTTACGTTGTCATCACATAATGGATGCAGACAGTGCCCCTCCTGAATCCCTTTTACCTGACATCCCCCTGTTGCCATGAGTGTTGGTTACAAAGAGCTCAGAGGCTTCCTCCCAGGACAACTGCAGTCTGCAAAATAGGAGCTAATCTTAGCCAGTAGATTATATCACTCATTCATCCCAGAGCAGCTTTTAACCAGTGACTGATGCGAGATACAAAAGACTCGTCTCCTTTCCTCAAGGCAGGACTAGCTATGTGGTACAAATCATCTGCAGAGCTCTTCATGAGATCAGGTTAAAGCCTGCCTCTAGCAGAGACCACAGCCTTGCTTAGCTCCTTGCCTGGCCCTATCGTATTTCCCTTACTCTCTTGTTTCTGAGACCACTCCAGTAACTAACACACACCCAAATGCCAGTCTCAGGCTCTGCTATTAGGGAACCCAGCCCAAGACATCCAGTTTACAACCTTTTATCTAAAGAAACAGTTTTTCATAAGAGATTCTTAATCTCACAAAACAAACTGAGGGATGCTGGGGGTAGGGAGGTAGGGTTAGGATGGCTGGGTTATGGACATTGGGGAGGGTATGTGCCATGGTGAGTGCTGTGAAATGTGTGTAAGCCTGATGATTCACAGACCATTCCCTTGGGCCAAATAACACATTATGTGTTAAAAGATAAAAATTAAAATTAAAAAATGGTTTTTTTCTTTCAATTACAGTAATACGGTTCACAACAGTTTGTCCTCTTGCCTGCTTCAGGAATCTTACATTGCGTTCCAATGAGAGGACTTAGATCAGTATTTCATATCGTGTGGTCTTGGACCATGTACATTGGAGTTATCAAGGTACTTGCTAAAAAGTAAAGATGGCTAAGACCCCCCTCCTGCCAGACCTAATGAATCAGAGTTTCTGAGAGTGGGATCCACAAATTAAATTTTTTATATCAGGTACTTGTGATGTGGTCGAGTTTAAGATCCACTATCAAGATGCCATGATTTAGCCAGCTTCCCCCCAGCACCTCCCTTCCTGTAACAAGTGAGAGACACTCTCAAGTCAAACTAACTTGTCTTCTTACCTTCTGTGTACTGATAAACTCCTCTGAGAGAAAACAATGCATAAATTTCTAAGTAGAAACTTCCAATGTGGTCTATAGAGAGAAAAAAAAAAAAAATGAAACCCAAGCAGATTATTGTCTTGGCTAATGACAAACTACTTCAAAATGTAAATTTTGTTTCATTTCTTTGAAATCGAAAAATGTGATTTGAGATGACACTCTAAATAAGTTGGAGAAGCTATGTTTAATCATCTAAAATCAATTATTTCTAAGTATTTAGGAACTATGGGAAGGAAGATAATCTGAAAACATTTTTTTCAAAGCACAATGCAGAAAAGATCTACAGTAGCTCATAAACATCTAAATTGCCATATTTATTCATCCCAAAGAAGTTGACTGTTGCTAGAGAATTATTTAGCTAAAAAGTCTCAGATCTCCGAATACACAGTGAAAAACATCACTGAATGCCTTCTTTTTACCTACCTCTGCCGAGCATGGGACAACCACCGTTGTTCACAAGTACTTCAATCAGCAGGACTATCAATATTAACCACAGGTATAGTTAGTGACAAGAGATCAAACAGAGCTCCAACAGCAAACCTGTTGTCTACCATGGAGCCAAGATGGGTCAAGAGAATCAGAGGGTGGGTGGAGATGGCTTCTAGGAATGGTGTCCACTGAGCAGCCGCTGATTGAAGCCTAGACTGTTGACAAGCAGACATCTCTCTTCATAATCACTGTTTTGAGGGTGTGTGTGTGTGTGTGTGTGTGTGTGTGTGTGTGTGTGCTGGGTTTTTTAATCCAGGAGAAATGAAATGAGCTTGATTCAAAGCCAAACAGGCAGCCATGCTGTTCCTCACTGACTGGCATTTCTTAATGACCATCTCAGCAGCAATCCCAAAATGAATCAGCCACCCCTGGAAAGCTCGGTCACTCCTAGAAGATGTTCCTAATAATTACCTAGTGCTTGGTTAATAGAGACTACAAGAACACACTTTTAATCAACATGAAGCACCCTTTCAAGTCCTAGAAATCCAAAAAGCTACCTGGTAGGAGGATATTGGGTTGTTCAATTTGTTTTTTCTCCTGGAGGCTGAAACATGGACTGTGTGATAACAAATCTAAAAACAAAACTCAAAGAGAAGTCTAAACTTGCAAGTTATAAAAATACATTAGGACCAATATTTTTAAGAAAAGATAATGCTAAAAATAAAGTATCACAAATAACACACTTTTGAAGGAAAGGAAACTCTACAGGTATGAACATGTAGTTTCCAAAGTCCAAAGTGGTTCCAATGTGTTATTTTAAAATGAGATCAAAGTTCTTTAGAAAACATATTATTAGAGTAGCTCCTTTTGGGGAGAATACATATCACTATGTTATACATATCACTTAATGGGATTAACACAGAGATATCTGGGGACACATCCATCAAGAGCCAGCATCCTTACCTTGAATTTCATAATCAACTCTGCTGGTATACCACAGCAAACTGACCAAGAGGATGTTGATCATTTGAAAAACTTGAGGTTTTCAAATGGACACAAGAAAAAGGAGAAAGAACTATTTTAGAGGAAGGATCCTGGCAATAGCAATACTAAATACAAAGAATGCTCCAGGCTTATATCAGTGAACAGTCTCACTGTTCTGACAGTTTTAGGAAAGGTAGGGAGACAAGCAGACATCTCTCTTCATAATCACTGTTTTGATGGAAACACAAAGACAAATCATCAAACTATCTATCTGAAGGTACCCAGAGACTCACCAAGTCCAAATAACCTTAAATGGCTCCATGTAGAGCCAGCCTGGGAGCACCCATATAGCCCTTCAACTACAAGTTTGATTTACATGGTGTCTAGATAAAGGAGGCAGAATGAGAGGCAATTTCCTCAAGAAATTTAATTCTAATATACAGGATATTCTTAGCAATTTCTTATCAAGATATAGCTTAGCATCTAACTAGTCCAAAGCTAGACCCAAACAAATTATAGTGGCTTAGTGTCCATCCAAGCACCAGAGAGTATCCTCACAATCAAAGCTGTGATTAGAAGTATGCACCTTTGTCCTTCAGATGAAACAAAGTTGAGTGGGGCTGATTAACCCTGTGAAAATATTTTGAGTTATGTATTTATAATTTATATACTTACAAGTATACACTTATGGTAGTATTGTATGCTATGTGCTATGTACTGAATTGTATTCCCCAAAATTCATTATGTTGAAGACCTAACCTCCAGTGTGATGGTATTTGGAAACAGGGCCCCTGGGAGGTAATTAGGTTTAGATGAGGTCATATTAAGTATGGCCCTCATGATGGGATTAGTGCCCTTATGAAAAGAAATACCAGGGGCGCCTGGGTGGCTCAGCGGGTTAAGCCGCTGCCTTCGGCTCAGGTCATGAACTCGGAGTCCTGGGATCGAGCCCCACATCGGGCTCTCTGCTCAGCAGGGGGCCTGCTTCCTCCTCTCTCTCTGCCTGCCTCTCTGCCTGCTTGTGATCTCTCTCAATAAATCTCTCTCAAATAAATAAATAAAATCTTAAAAAAAAAAAAAAAAGAAAAGAAAAGAAATACCAGCAATCTCTCTCCCTTTGCCATGTAAGGACACAGCGAGGTGGCTGGCTATCTGCAAACAAGGAGGAGGGCTCTCACCAGGAACTAAATGGGCAGCACCTCTTTCTTGAACTTCCCAGCCTCCAGAAATATGAGAAATAAATGTCTGTCGATTAAGCTACCAACCTATGGTATTTTCTTATAGCAGCCTGAGCAAATTAATACACTACTATAAAAGTTTACTTAGAACAAAACAACAGCAAAAAAGCAACTGTACACCAGAAGGAAAAATAGTCCATCAAAAACAGAATGCATTTGAAAACTGTGATTTCAGTACACTGCCTTGTGATGTTAGTGAGAAAATGATGAATGAGAACTTCTCAAATTCCCAAATCTGCAAATACTGTTTTAGAGAAAAAAAATGAAGTGTCACTGAGACATGGTGTAAGACAAGACAGTTTCACGACAGGATGCTCCATGACAGGTTCTGTACACCAACCTTATAGGCTTCGAAACTCAAATCTGTGCTTCAGTAAAATGACAAATGACCCCCTGTTTGGTGTGTGTGTGTATGTGTCTCTTTCTCACACACACACACATACAAACACAATTCCGTTACTATAACGTCCAGAAAGTCTACTACACAAGGTTTAGAAAAATAAAGCAAAACCAGAAGTAGCAAGAATAGATCAGATAGAAAGGGCCATTCTCAGCCACAAACAAAACATTAGTGGGGTATGAAATGCCTTTCCTGAAAAGTTAAAATTAAATACGTCATGTTTCTGGTTAACAGAATGTAGGCTTCCATAAGTGAAAAATTCAATTAATAATACTGAGACTAGATGTCCTTGAAAGATGATATTTAGTTTGGGTGAAAAACATTTTAATAAATGGTGGAAACCATGCAAAATAATAAAAATAACAATTCTGAGCACAAACTGAAGGTATCCAAGTAGTTAGCTACTGGGGGTGGGGGGCACCTATGCAAAATGTTCAGCTTGAACATGGCTCCACCCACTAGGTAGCACCACAGACTTGCCTCAGACAAGTTACTCAGCCTTGTCACCCCTCAGTCTCCTCATCTGTATACTGGACGATAATAATTATCCCCCATGGGATCATCTTGAATCAAGTGCATTAACATAGGTGAAGTATGTCTGTCATCTAGTAAACAATACGCACACATGGATTGTTATTACAGAACCAGAAAGAGCTTTGAGATTCTTAGAGCTAGTAAACAGGACTCCACAATAATCTTCTATTCCTCACCTTGGGTAGAAGAAAAGAAAAGAAAAAAAGCAAAGCTAGTCGTGGGGTGGGGTTACAAGGATTCCCCAGTTCCCAGAGGATCTCCCTCACTTGTCCAGAGACACCAGAAATGCCTAAACATATTCTATGATCAGAAAGGCCTGAGGGCGCCTGAATGGCTCAGTCGGTTAAGTGGCTGTCCTCAGCTCAGGTCATGATCCCAGAGTCCTAGGATGGAGTCCCACATCGGGCTCCCAGCTCCACGGGGAATCTGCTTCTCCCTCTGACCTTCTCCTCTCTCATGCTCTCTCTCATTCTCTCCCTTTCTAAAATAAAATAAATAAAATCTTTTAAAAAAGAAAGAAAGAGGAGCACCAGGGTGGCTCAGTGGGTTAAAGCCTCTGCCTTCGGTTCAGGTCATGATCTCAGGGTCCTGGGATTGAGCCCCATATCAGGCTCTCTGCACAGTGATGAGCCTGCTTCTCCCTCTCTCTCTCTCTGCCTGCCTCTCTGCCTACTTGTGATCTCTGTCTGTCAAATAAATAAATAAAATCTGGGTTTTTTTAAGATTTTATTTATTTATTTGACAGAGATCACAGATAGGCAGAGAGGCAGGCAGAGAGAGAGGAGGAAGCAGGCTCCCTGCTGAGCAGAGAGCCCGATGTGGGGCTCGATCCCAGGACCCTGAGATCATGACTTGAGCCGAAGGCAGAGGCTTTAACCCACTGAGCCACCCAGGTGCCCCAATAAATAAAATCTTTAATTAAAAAAAGAAAGAAAGAAAGGCAGGGAGGCAGGCGGGCTTGAAATGTAATATTCCCTTAAAGCAGCCTTTGGGTTTTCACCTTATTCACACTATGCAGTAAATAATTGCTGTTAGGACCCTTTGGGGGCACTAATTTGAAAACTGGAATACAGAAGACCAGGGGGACATTGGACCCTTGAAAGTAGAAAGGAGAGGGGAGGGTAGGTGGCTCAGCCAGTTAAGCATCTGTCTTTGGCTTAGGTCATGATCTTAGGGTAATGGGATGGAGCCCCTTGTCAGGTTCTCTGCTCAGCTGGATGTCTGCTTGTCCCTCTCTCTTTCCCTCTGCTCCTCCCCCTGCTCATGCTCTCTGTATCTCTTTCAAATAAATGAAGTTTAAAAGAAGAAGAAGAAGAATTAGAAGAAGAAGAAGAAGAAGGGAGTCTCAAGAAAAGAAGAAGCTAAAGATGCTGAAGGCTAACTTCATCATTTTTTTCTATCATCATACTGGACACAAAGAACTCCAGCTGTTCCTTGAACAACATGGGTTTGAACTGTATGGGTCCACTTACATGCAGATTTTTTTTTTTAAGATTTTATTTATTTGTCAGAGAGAGAGAGAGAAATCACAGGCAGACAGAGTGGCAGGCAGAGGCAGAGGGAGAAGCAGGCTCCCTGCCCAGCAAGGAGCCCGACGACTTGATCCCAGGCTGTTGGGATCATGACCTGAGCTGAAGGCAGCCGCTTAACCAACTGAGCCACCCAGACGTCCCCAGATTGTTTTTTGTTTTTTGTTTTTTTAAATACAGGACAGTACTATAAATCCATCTTCTCTTCTTCATAATTTGCTTAGTGACATTTCCTTTTCTCTAGCTTTCTTTATTGTAAAAATAATACACACACAATGCATATAACATACAAAATATGTATTAATCAACTGTTTACATTATTGGTCAGTTGTGGGGAAGTCGACAGTTACGCATGGATTTTCAACTGTGTGGGAGGTCAGCTATTCAAGGGTCAGCTGTATCTCCCCATGAAAAAAAAAATTTTAAGTAGTTATCTAGGTAATACAATCCCCCCAAACCATTTCTCCTCAATTATTTGCATTTGTCAAAGTGCTTTTAGGCTTGAACTAACAGACAGTGGTTACAACTTCACATAAACTTTATCTATGTAAATACAAATTTAGTATTAAACATTAAGACTACCAAAGAAAACTATAGAAAAATGGATATGTGCAATTTAACTCTAATACAGATGGAAACCTTTGGAAAAGTGGACATATATTTTTACATAATTTTTTTAATCTTTTTTTTTTTAAGATTTTATTTATTTATTTATTTGAAAGAGATCACAAATAGGTAGAGAGCAGGCTCTCTGCTCAGCAGAGAGGCCTCGATCCCAGGACCCTGAGATCATGACCTGAGCCAAAGGCAGAGGCTTAACCCACTGAGCCACCCATGCACCCTTTACGTATTTTAAGTGTGCAAGTGGAATGTGATAAGAACGAACACCCTGTTGGGTAACATACATTGCTATAAATGGATTTGTGATGAGCTTTAAGTGTGATTTAGTGACTGCCCATAAAGGTTAACCACAAAAGTTAGCAGGCCGTCTCTAACAGAACTTTTCAAATTTAGGAAATATAAAGACCCTCTTGGAATGATTGTTCAGGCCCAGAATCTAACTTTCCACCACACTGACAACCTGTGCTTTCCGGAGACAGCAAGCCATTCTTAGACATCCTCTGGAGACTCTTTCAAGGTCTGTGGTT
The DNA here is from genome assembly GCF_009829155.1 of Mustela erminea. NCBI lineage: Eukaryota > Metazoa > Chordata > Mammalia > Carnivora > Mustelidae > Mustela > Mustela erminea. The sequence goes on from NC_045617.1 coordinate 42,551,815, forward strand.
TCGCAATAAAGATAACCTACAAGAAGGGACATCAACATGCAGAGAAAACACTTCCATTGAAACAAGCCTGGATTCTCCACACCATCTACTCCTGAGAATTCAGGATAATTGTTCCCTCTTAATTCAGGGGGGGAAAAATTCAGAGGTAAATCTCCCACCCTTCCTGGTTTCCACAAAGAGAAAAAAAATCAAACACTTTCCCTTTCTGTAGTGAATTAAGTAAGGCTGGATGAAATTAGTAGGCTGGTAGAAATTATTGTGACAATACAGAGCCATACTAAAATAATTATAAGAAAAGAGAGAGAAAGAAAAGCAGCAACAGTGAACTAAAAAGATTCCAAGTAAATAATTCTCATTTTTTAGGATCTTGGCCTGAGGCTTTTCTGTGAATTTTAGATAAAGATATTCAGCCTCTGCAGAAATCTTTAATAAAACACCCAACCCAACAAACAGTGTATTTTCTTGCTGTGGCAGAAGACTGCAGTTAAATTTTCCAGTGGTCATGACCTGTGTTTCCGTGCAAGAAAGAGGGCCAGGCAAAAAGGATTTTCCACAAAGCAGTTAAGGTATAACATGGATTAGGAGAAAGATAAAATGAATCTTTATCTTCTTTTATGTAAATATTTTCCTAACATACCACCTGCTGGAAGCCTCTGGCAGAATATGATTATAAGAACAAAACTTCTGTGGAGCAATTTTCTGAATTCCTGAGTAATTCAATTAAAAGTAGGACAGCCCTTGAATTATCCAAGATACTACCTCAAACCACAGCTTTGCCCTACTTTTACCAACATGCCCCAGAAATCTCCATTTATCAGTTTTCCTGTTTGGTAAGATGAATTGCTTTAGCTTTTTCCTTGAGTCTGAAATCTAATCAGTTAAAATAACCTTTCCACTTCCAAGTCTGGGAGTCATCATGGACCTCCTCACAGTCTCACCTTCATGCCAACCAGCCCTACTGATACTACACACACACACACACACACACACACACACACACACACACCCTGCACAAAGTGTACTGAAATATGCCATTGAAGATGTTATTTTCCCTGTGAAGCTGTGCCTTTTCTCCTCCTTTACACCCACACAAATCCCAGACCATAAAGACCAAGCTCAGTCACTTTCTCCAGGAAACTTTGCTGGATGAAAGCCACTTCACTGCCTTAACACTTAAGTCTAAATCCTGACCCAAAAGCCCAGGTCCTTTGCTTGTAAGGTCCTTTGATTCTTTCCAATACTGTTTGAAATAACATGGCTTTTCAGTATTTGGTTCTTGCTTCTCCCAGCCCCAACCCCTTCTTCCACCCCCAACCCACCCTGTTCTCTCCCTCCACACACACATACACACAACTGACTGATCATGAACAGGAAGCTGTTTGATTATTTTATACACTTTGTCCCATGCCTTTTCTCCCATCCTTCCTAAATTAACAGAATACAGCATTTTTAGCACTATACTTATTGAGCAAATAAATTTGTTCATCATCCTTTTGATAGCTAGAGACAGAAGGGCTTGGAAACTAAACTGCCAAATAAATACATGACCCAGTAGGCACCCAAAATGTCAACACCAGTGGTTCTCTTAAGGATTGTCACTGGGGGTGGGAGATGGAACAGAAAGGATTTTAATTAATCTACATGTTGGATTGCACAGTGTTGTCACAAAACTGTTTGATTTTTCCCCATCTCTCGAGCACCAGACTATTACAATCTTAGCTCTCTGACCCATCAGACTGGAGACATATCCTTTGTCAGGCTGCCCCTTCACTCCCTGCCAGACTATCTTCTCCGCGAATACCACAGAGGTAACAGCTGGATGTTTTAGGGTACCCCATCATAGCGTTTACCCTCACTGTCATGTTATTATTTATATGTTAGTCTCCCACAACTAAGGTAAGATTTAATGAATTAAAATAAAGTGTGTCGGTTAAATTTAAATTTCAGATAAACAGTGTTAAAAAAAATTCAACAGAGTAAATTTTAAAGATTTTACTGGCTTTATTCAATGACTCATAGCATCCCATCTAGGACATAGAAAGGAGCTTGAAAGAGCTCTTCAAAATGAAAGACTTTAATAAGCCAAAGGATGCAGAATAAGCAAAGACTAGATTGTTTCAGGCAATGTCACCTTCCTTTAAGGGAGAGCAGGGGTCTCTCAGATGAGAGACCTCACTAGGGCTAATCAGGTAATTCCAGGTTAAGATTACATTTCTGGGAGAGCCTGAAACTACAATTAGGTTAGGTATTAAGACTCAATTTGGTGATGTAGGCTTAGCACAGGTGATTCCATGTGGGGCTTTTGACCTCCTTTTAAACAACAGCAGATAATGTTTTAATATATGTCCCAAATTTTGCATGGGACATACTTATAAAAAACTATTTTTTTTAACACCTGAAATCCTAACTGAACTGAGCATCCTTAATTTTATCTGGCAACCCTACCTGAAATGGGCTAGTATCACTGCTGTACCCACCACCCTCACCTCACCTGATGCTGCATACACAGGAGGCACTCCATAAATGTTCCTCGGATGGATGGAAATAACTTTCACCCAGAGCTTAAATGGCAGCAAGTCACACTGAAAGGTAAACTTTCACGACAGAAAGCACAAGAAGGTTAAATGTGGAGCACCTGGGTGGCTCAGTCCCGCAAGTGTCTGCCTTCAGATAGGTCACGATCCCAGGGTCCTAGGATCTACTCACTGCTCAGCAGGGAGCCTGATTCTTCCCCTGCCTGTGCTTTCTTTATCTCTCTCTCTCTGTCTCAAATTAATAAATAAAATCTTTAAAAAAAATTTTTTTAAGATTAAGTGTTCATTCTTTTTTTTAACAATTTTTTTAAAGATTTTATTTATTTATTTGATAGAGAAAAATCACAAGTAGACGGAGAGGCAGGCAGAGAGAGAGGAAGGGAAGCAGGCTCCCTGCTGAGCAGAGAGCCCAATGCAGGACTCTATCCCAGGACCCCGAGATCACGACCTGAGCCGAAGGCAGCGGCTTAACCCACTGAGCCACCCAGGCACCCTTAAGTGTTCATTCTTGAGCCTAACATGGATAGAGCCACCTGAAAAGAAGCTACTCCTCAGAAAGAAAAAGAACAAGTTTGGGATAGCAGCAATGCCCAAGCGATTCCCTCAGACATTAATAAGGACATGATGACAGATGATCCAGTTCAAAGGAAAGGCCACTGTCAAGCGGGCAGCTGCTATATGTGCAACTTTGCTAAGAGGCAAAACTTCACGACTGAATTTCCCTCAAGGCTGGTTTATCTTCTTCCCTCCTACCTTAAAAAGTATCCTACTAGTCATATTTCTCAAAGAAGCGATAAGAAACCGGAAAAACTACCACCATAGAGTTCGAACGAGATAAGAGAAATAAGCTGTCTAGATTCCAGCTTAGCAAAGGACAAAGGAATTAGGAACCCAGTGTTTCCTAGGTGGAACAATGAATACAGAGGATAAAGAAAATAGCGAAGTTTCTCTAGGGTTGAAATACATACTGAGAAAAATAAATAAAGGACACTAAAATATTCAAGGCTACACTGGGGATCAGCAAAGCACTTCATCATGACAATATGTTTTTATAGAACTGCAGATCAAAGGTTTCTTTATTAATTCTTCAGATACCCAAACCTTCTTAGTAAACCTGTCATCCTAACAAGCCATCTTTTGTGTTGTTATTGAAATTTAAAGCTACTCTTAAAATTCAAATGCTATACGCAGGTTGGTTGAAAAAAAAAATGGTTTTCACAAAGCAGAAAGAATGAAACCTTATCACTCACTGCTTAAAATGTGGCTAAAATTTTTTTTTATTATATATACCTAAGAAAGAAACATGTATTTTATTAAACATACCTAGGAAAGAAACACTCTCAAACGTGGAAAAGTGTGGCTTGTATACCAGCCCTACTCCTTAGCAGCTGCGAGTCCTTGAACAGGTTTTTTCACCTCTCTGGCTTTGTGTTTACATTCATATCTCCATTATTATAGAGGGTGACCATCAGTTAATTTCTACAGAACACCCAGCTCAATCCCCCGGGCATATCTGTTTCCATATCCATTTATACTTACTACCTCACTATCATCATCCTCATCATCCCTATTATTTTCTTCATCATCATCATCAATATTAATTCTGATTACTGGCTATGTGAAAATTGCTTTATACACTTTCATTATCTGGCATGACAGATCTAGAATTCTAGTTCCTATTCTGTTGGTTCTAAAAGCCCTCCTGTTTACATAATATTGCCTCTAACAATAAAAATCAGGAGGGGGGACAAGATGGCAGGGAGTAGGAGGAAGCGCCTTTTCAGCCAGTACCCCAAAGTGAGCTGATTACGTACCAAAGAACTCCGATCACCCACGAAATCAGCCTGAGATCAGAATTATACACGTCTGGATCTCTACAGGGGCAGAAGACGCCAGTGGGCAGGTAAAGCAGAGTGGGAAGGCGGACTGATATCAGAAGATAAACAAAAGGGGGAGGGAGCCACCAGAGGCGACCGGTTTGGAAGTAATACCCCAAAACGAGGGAGAGTGCCCTGCGTCTGGGGACCAGCATTAACTTGGAGACTGGTTGAAAGCATTCCAAAAGAGCAAAGGATCACGGCGGCAAATTGTGGGAATCGGGGCGGCTAGGGACAGGGACTTAAGTCCCCGGTCCCAGGACAGCCTCCCCGGTTCTGAGGCAGAGAGAGTGCGGCGGAGAAACCAGCTCTTGGTCCCTAAGCTGCCAGCGCGCCCGAGATTGTGTGGGTTCTGGCTCCTGTGAGGGGATGGGAGCCACGCTGGTCGGCAGAACGCGAGAGCCCTACCACAAAGCTTGAGATTCGCGTGCATGTCCCTCATGCTCCCCTGAGTTACAAAGGCCCGGCCGGAGCTCTTTGACCCACGCCATTGTTTCAAAGCCTAAGCCGCGCGCCCCAAACTCTCCCCTGACAGAGGTGCGCAAAAGCCCAGCCTGGTGCTTACGGACTTGCGCCCCGTTCTCAGTGCCTGAGACGTGCCCGCGACCCACAGCTGCCTCTGAAAGAGGTGCGCGCAAGCCGGGCACTCCCAGCCCAGGCCAGCAGCAAAATCTCAGTGTGCGATCGCTGCTTGGAACCTCTCTGGTGGTCCGGAGCTCCCAGACAGCTGCCACTGCCTTGGCTTTGGGTACAAGCAAAAGATCCTGCGCCCCCAGGGTCTGCAACTTGGAACCTGCTCTGCCAGCGGCCAAGGGGGAACTTATTTAGGCTCTGCACCCAGACTGAGGCTTCTCTCTGAGAGGGAGATCAGGGTGCGGTTTGTTTTCCTCTAAAACTACAAAAACCATCAAAGGCGGTCAAGGTGAGAGGAAAAAAAAAAAGTGAACAAGCATAAAAACCGCCAGAGAACAAAAGCCTGAAAAAAACCCAGTTTCCTCAGAGCCCACCCCCTTGAGGGGGGCGGGAGGACTTAACTCAGGAAACATCATTGACTGACAACCCACGTGACAGGCCCCTCCCCCAGAAAACAAACCAAGAAAGAAAAAAAAGAAAAAAAGGACTACAAGAGAACAACCAGTACTTCATAGGAAAACTTGTATTGTTCACTCGTTCCCGGTTCTTTTTTTTTTTTTTTTTTACACATAGGTAATTTTTTTAACCTATTTACCATCTCAGTGAGCTGTACAGTACATCAAATTCCATAATACCTTTCTAACCTGAACTTTTTGATACATACACCTATGTTTTTCTTTTGCATTTTTATTTTTTGAATTCCTTTTTTTAAATTTTAGTTTAGTTTAGTCTAGTTTATTCCTTTTTATTTTTATCCTCTAATATTCATATAGAGTTAAACTTCAAAGTAATCCCCTTTCCCCAATCAATACTACCCCTATAGGTAAACCAATTTTTAATCCCCTTTATCTTAGGAAAGTTGAGTCCTTAACAAAGATATCAATATACATCCAGGAAGAATCAAAACAACCTTCCTCGCACACACTGAGAATTTATAAGAACTCTCCCATCTTCTTCCACCAGTGTTTCTGTGTTTTTTGTGTTTGTCCTGATAGCATATAAATTTTACACTTGGGGTTCTTTTTGACGAGGTTCTTTCTTTATTTGCATATATATATTTTTTTCTCTTGTCATATAGTTGTATCAGTCTTTTTATCTCTTTTTGTTTGTCTACTTCATAAATATTACCTTGGGGCCCATCTGGGCTGAACCTTCTTTTTCATCTTCCCTTTCTTTCCTGTCTCTCTCTCTATATATTTTTTTTCTTCTTTTTTTTTCTTTTTCTTTTTCTTTTCTTTTGTCTCTCATTTGGGTGGGGAATCCTGATTGCTCAGAAGTGTTCCAGGGTGCACCTTGACTGCACCACAGTTGATACATCCAGCTACATCTGTTCAGTCATCTCCTACCAAAATGACTAGGAGGAGGAATGCCCAACAGAAGAAAAATACAGAGGATGGACCTTCTGCAACAGAGCTAACGGCTATTAACATAGACAATATGTCGGAAAGAAAATTCAGGCTAACAATTATCCAGGCAATAGCTAGGTTGGAGAAAGCCATGGATGACCAAACGGAATTGATTAGGGCCGAACTGAAAGCGACCAGACAGGATGTTCACAATGTTAGGGCGGAGCTTAAAGCTACCAGGGAGAAGGTTCATAATGCTCTCAATGAGTTCCAATCTAATCTAAACTCTCTCAAAGCTAGGGTAACTGAGACAGAAGATGGAATTAGTGATCTGGAAGACAAACAGATAGAGAGAAAGGATCAGGAGGAAGCCTGGAACAAACAGCTTAGAAACCACAAAAACAGAATCAGGGAAATAAATGATGCCATGAAGCATTCCAATGTCAGAATTATTGGAATCCCTGAAGGGGAGGAGAAAGAAAGAAGTCTAGAAGATATAGTGGAACAAGTCCTTCATGAAAATTTTCCCAATCTCGCGAATGGAACCAGCGTTCAGGTACTAGAGGCTGAACGGTCTCCACCCAAGATTATACATTCCAAAAAAAATCACGACACCTGATAGTCAAATAGAGGAATTTTAATTGTAGGTATAATCTCTTGAAAGCTGCCAGGGCAAAGAGGCTCCTTACTTACAGAGGGAAGCCCATCAGAATAACATCAGACCTGTCCACAGAGACCTGGCAAGCCAGAAGAGGTTGGCAAGATATATTCAGGGCACTAAATGAGAAGAACATGCAGCCAAGAATACTTTATCCATCAAGACTGACATTCAAAATGGATGGAGAGATAAAGAGTTTCCAAGACCGGCAAGGCTTAAAAGACTATGCAACCACCAAGCCAACACTGCAATATTAAGGCGGGTTCTATAAAAGAGGAAAAATCCCAAGAATAGCATTGAACAGAAATATAGAGACAGTCTACAGAAAGAAAGACTTCAAAGGTAACTCGATGTCAATAAAAACGTATCTATCAATAATCACTCTCAATGTGAATGTTCTAAATGCACCCATAAAACGGCACAGGGTTGCAGATTGGATAAAACAACAGGACCCATCCATATGTTGTCTACAAGAGACCCATTTTGAACCTAAAGATACACCCAGACTGAAAGTGAAGGGATGGAGAAGCATCTTTCATGCCAATGGGCCTCAAAAGAAGGCTGGGGTAGCGATTCTCATATCAGATGAATTAGACTTCAAACTAAAGACTGTAGTCAGAGATACAGAAGGACACTGCATAATCCTTAAAGGTACTATCCACCAAGATGATCTAACAATTGTAAATATCTATGCTCCCCATATGGGAGCAGCCAATTACTTAAGAGAACTGTTAATCAAGATAAAGAGTCATATTGATATGAATACACTAATCGTAGGAGATCTTAACATGCCTCTCTCAGAAATAGACAGATCATCGAAGCATAAAATCAATAAAGAAACTAGAGCATTGAATGACACATTGGACCAGATGGACCTCATACATATATACAGAACATTCCACCCTAAAACAACAGAATACTCATTCTTCTCAAGTGCACACAGAACCTTCTCCAGAATAGACCACATACTGGGTCACAAATCAGGACTCAACCGATATCAAAAGACTGAGATTATTCCCTGCATATTCTCAGATCACAATGCTTTGAAACTGGAGCTCAATCACAAGGAAAAGTTCAGAAGGAACTCAAACACCTGGAAGCTAAAGACCACCTTGCTTAAGAATGCTTGGATCAATCAGGAGATCAAAGAAGAACTGAAACAATTCATGGAAACCAATGAGAATGAAGACACTTCGGTCCAAAACCTATGGGATACAGCAAAGGCTGTCCTAAGGGGGAAATACATAGCCATCCAAGCCTCCCTCAAAAAAAATTGAAAAATCCAGAATACACCAGCTGTCTCTACACCTTAAAGAACTGGAAAATCAACAACAAATCAAACCAACTCCACACATGAGAAGGGAAATCATCAAGATTAGAGCTGAGATCAATGAGGTAGAAACCAGAGATACAGTAGAACGTATCAATGAAACTACAAGCTGGTTTTTTGAAAGAATCAATAAGATCGATAAACCATTGGCCACACTAATCCAAAAGAAAAGAGAGAAAGCCCAAATTCATAAAATTATGAATGAAAAGGGAGAGATCACAACTAACACCAAGGAAGTAGAAACAATCATCAGAAGTTATTATCAACAGTTATATGCCAATAAGCTTAGCAACCTAGATGAAATGGATGCATTCCTGGAAAAATATAAACTACCAAAATTGAACCAGGAAGAAATCGACAACCTGAATAGACCGATATCTAATAATGAGATTGAAGCAGTGATCAAAAACCTCCCAAAAAACAAGAGCCCAGGACCTGATGGATTCCCTGGGGAATTCTACCAAACCTTCAAAGAAGAAATAACACCTATCCTCCTGAAGCTGTTTCAAAAAATTGAAGCAGAAGGAAAACTTCCAGACTCTTTCTGTGAAGCCAGCATTACCCTGATCCTCAAACCAGGCAAAGACCCTTCCAAAAAGGAGAATTTTAGACCAATATCACTGATGAATATGGATGCTAAGATTCTCAACAAGATCCTAGCAAACAGGATCCAACAGCACATTAAAAAGATTATCCACTATGACCAGGTGGGATTCATCCTTGGGCTACAAGGATGGTTCAACATTCACAAATCAATCAATGTGATACAACAAATTAATATGAGAAGAGAGAAGAACCACATGGTCTTCTCAATTGATGCAGAAAAAGCATCTGACAAAATCCAGCATCCGTTCCTGATTAAAACGCTTCAAAGTATAGGGATAGAGGGAACATTCCTGAAATCTATCATCAAATCTATCTATGAAAGACCCACAGCAAATATCATCCTCAATGGGAAAAAGCTTGCCGCCTTCCCGTTGAGATCATGAACAAGACAAGGATGCCCACTTTCACCACTCTTGTTCAACATAGTATTAGAAGTCCTAGCAACAGCAATCAGACAACAAAGAGAAATAAAAGGTATCCAAATTGTCAAAGTCAAACTCTGTCTCTTCGCAGATTACATGATTCCTTATATGGAAAACCCAAAAGACTCCACCCCCAAACTACTAGAACTCATACAGCAATTCAGCAATGTGGCAGGATACAAAGTCAATGTGCAGAAATCGGTGGCTTTCTTATACACTAACAATGAAAATACAGAAAGGGAAATTAGAGAATCGATTCCATTTACTATAGCACCAAGAACCATAAGATACCTGGGAATAAACCTAACCAAAGAGGTAAAGGATCTGTACTCGAGGAGCTACAGAACACTCATGAAAGAAATTGAAGAAGACACAAATAGATGGAAGACCATTCCATGCTCTTGGATCAGAAAAATAAACATTGTTAAAATGTCTATACTGCCTAGAGCAATATATACCTTTAACGCCATTCCGATCAAAATTCCACCAGTATTCTTCAAAGAGCTGGAGCAAATAATCCTAAAATTTGTATGGAATCAGAAGAGACCCCGAATCGCTAAGGAAATGTTGAAAAACAAAAATAAAGCTGGGGGCATCACGTTACCTGATTTCAAGCTTTATTACAAAGCTGTGATAACCAAGACAGCATGGTACTGACATAAAAACAGACACATAGACCAGTGAACAGAGTAGAGAGCCCAGATATGGACCCTCAACTCTATGGTCAATTAATCTTCGACAAAACAGGAAAAAATATACAGTGGAAAAAAGACAGTCTCTTCAATAAATGGTGCTGGGAAAACTGGACAGCTATATGTAGAAGAATGAAACTAGACCATTCTCTTACACCATACACAAAGATAAACTCAAAATGGATAAAAGACCTCAATGTGAGACAGGAATCCATCAGAATCCTAGAGGAGAACATAGGCAGTAATCTCTTCGATATCAGCCACAGCAACTTCTTTCAAGATATGTCTCCAAAGGCAAAGGAAACAAAAGCGAAAATAAACTTTTGGGACTTCCTCAAAATCAAAAGCTTCTGCACAGCAAAGGAAACAGTCAAAAAAACAAAAAGGCAACCCACGGAATGGGAGAAGATATTTGCAAATGACAGTACAGACAAAAGGTTGATATCCAGGATCTATAATGAACTCCTCAAACTCCACACACACGAAACAGGCAAACATATCAAAAAATGGGCAGAAGATATGAACAGACACTTCTCCAATCAAGACATACAAATGGCTATCAGACACATGAAAAAATGTTCATCATCACTAGCCATCAGGGAAATTCAAATTAAAACCACATTGAGATACCACCTTACACCAGCTAGAATGGCCAAAATTAACAAAACAGGAAACAATATGTGTTGGAGAGGATGTGGAGAAAGGGGAACCCTCTTACACTGTTGGTGGGAATGCAAGTTGGTGCAGCCTCTTTGGAGAACAGTGTGGAGATTCCTCAAGAAATTAAAAATAGAACTTCCCTATGACCCTGCAATTGCACTCCTGGGTATTTACCCCAAAGATACAGATGTCGTGAAAAGAAGGGCCATCTGTACCACAATGTTTATAGCAGCAATGGCCACGGTCTCCAAACTATGGAAAGAACCAAGATGCCCTTCAACGGATGAATGGATAAGGAAGATGTGGTCCATATACACTATGGAGTATTATGCCTCCGTCAGAAAGGATGAATACCCAACCTTTGTAGCAACATGGACGGGACTGGAAGAGATTATGCTGAGTGAAATAAGTCAAGCAGAGAGAGTCAATTATCATATGGTTTCACTTATTTGTGGAGCATAACAAATAACATGGAGGACAAGGGGTGTTAGAGAGGAGAAGGGAGTTGGGGTAAATTGGAAGGGGAGGTGAATCATGAGAGACTATGGACTCTGAAAAATAATCTGAGGGGTTTGAAGTGGCGGGGGTCTGGGAGTACCAGGTGGTGGGTATTATAGAGGGCACAGATTGCATGGAGCACTGGGTGTGGTGAAAAAAATAATGAATACTGTTTTTCTGAAAATAAATAAATTGAAAAAAAAATCCTGTCACCAAAATCCCTTTACTTCAGCCTTCTACTGACTGCACTTTGAAGAGTCGGAAGATTTATAGATACTTAATAACAGAAAAGCTGGGGCCCCAGAGATGTGAGAACAAAGTACACCCTCCTGTGGAAATCAGGTGAGGAATTTTGATTCTTCCAAACTTCAGTGCCTAAGAACCTCCTTAAGACCAAAGAAGAACACTACTCCAGTCTAGGACCCTGCTGACAGGGGTAGTTCTGGAGTGGAGAGGACAGCTTAAGAGAGGGAAAGCACCTGCTGTGGATGATTAGAGAAGAAAGCAAGCATTTCCTGTGGCAGCTGGAAGTCAATTATCAAGGCGGATAATAAATGAAAATTTGAAATAGTGTTTACAAAAATTAAAGAAGAAATACCTCTAGAGTTCAGGATTTTTAAAATCAATCTATTTTGTTTCTCATTTGAAGCCAAACACTTCAGAATTTCAAAAAGTGGCATACCCAAACTCACTCCTCAAAAGCGCTTCACACAGGTGCACTAAAATGTTTAGATATGGAAATTCATAATCGCATGTTTTCTAAGAGCAAAAGATTAGAAAGAACCCAAATGTCCACCAAGAGGAAACTTGATAAAGTACTGTGCATCCACTACAACAAACTACTCTACGATAGTGAAAAAGAATAAAGTGAATCTGTATGTGCTGATCAGGACTAACTCTAGAGCCCAAGATGATACTTTTGTGCAAATCAAGGAAAGGGGCCTCCTTCCAGGCAGACCCAGCCTCCTGCCAGAGAACACAGTTTATTGAATTTCAGCGCCCACTCTCCCCTCAGCCAAGTGCCTTGTGCACAGCTATATATGATAGTTCTGCCAAGATGTATTAAGGGGAGAAAAGGGAGGTGGGTGTAATTTGATACCATTTGTGTGTGTTTCGAACATCATATACACAAATACTAAATATATACTTTTATACATAAATATTTCTGGAAGAACACTCAAGAAATTGGTAACAATGGTTGCCTTTGGGAAGAGGAAATGAGGGTTGTGGGGGATGTTTTACTGAATTCTCTTTCCTACATATTTTTTTTTACCATGTGCATGTAACTTTATCAACTGGGAAAAAAAAAAAAAAAAAGTTCTATTCTCTTCTAAAGGCATGCGCAGAGACTGGAGGCAAAGGGCCATGGTTACTGATATCACCTGTCCTCCCATATGTCAGCACGGCCCAGCAGCTCACATGTGGTGTCTTGGCCCAGTTCGGCCCATGTGGCTTCCATTTATCCATATACAGCACAGCTTTTTAAAAATATATTTTTGAGCTGGAACATACTTTGCTTTTATACATTTCTCAGCAATGACAACTCTCCAAATTATTTCCCCTGGGTGCTTCTCATTTTAGCCTGATAACCAACCTGATCCAAACCAACCATGAACTCTTTTCTCACTTCTGCCAACTATTGTGAAAAAAACAGCATACCTACAGCGATGAGTGTAGCAGCCTCTGAAAATCCCTGCAATACTACGTTTCTGGGTACAATTTATAGACTGTGTGTTTGGTATCGTCCTTCTGCACTCCGGATAAACTACTCTGGAGGGTGCTAACTGATAAAAAGCTATGCTTCCAAGTTCTGGTTAAGAACTGTACTTGGTCTGGACTACCTACTAGCAGTGCAATCCTGGGCAAGTTCCATATATACCCTATGCCTCAGTTTTCTCATCTGAAAATTGGGAATAATAATATCTCCTCAAAGGTTTGGTATGATGGTTAAATGAGATAATGCATGTGCCACACACAGTTACCACTCAGTAAATGTTTGCAGTCTTGGCTATTGCCTTGTGTTAAGATTGTTGCTATCTGGTTGGAAGGATGAGGCTGAAACAATGAAAATGCTTAGGTAACCAAAAATGCATTCTCATGCGAACAATTCACTGATAATTACCAAATGCAGTCTCAGTACATTAGCTTCCATTAACAGTAAGAGTTGTTATTCGATCTTGAAACTAAGGTACATTGAAATATTACAGCACATCCTTCATGTTGTTGCTTGGATTTAATTTTTGTTTAATTATAAAAACTACCCATTATTAAACACTGACAGAACAGTAAAATACAAAAAGGAAGTAGATGATCCCTTATATTCCCATTTCCACAGAACCACTGCTAATGTTTTAACATATTTCCTTTCAGCCTTTTTTCCCATGCATCTTGGTAGCTGAGATTATATTACATATATAATTCTCTATCCTTTTTCCCATGAAGGCTTTGGTCAGAGTGTTTTCTCAATATCATTAAAAACTCTTCATAAATATCATCAGTTTTCATGGATGGCTAATATTCCATTGCAGTCATTCATTTCTTTAAGAAATACCTACTGAGAACCAATTATGGGTTAGGCACTGTCCTGACTGCTGGAGCTAGAGCAGTAAATAAAACAGACCAGATTCCTGTTCCCATGACATTTCCGCACAGTACTAAGGGTTGTGGCACAAAGTAGAGTGGCCTTGAGGAGAAAACAAGGTGGAAAAGTAGAGATACTCCTTCAGCAAGTTTAGCTGTAAAGTGGCAGTAGCTGAAGGGAGAGGTGGGGTCAGTGCCATACTTTATTTTATTCTACTGTTACACTAATATAGAAATACAAATATGTATCTTAAATGAGCTCTTGGACATTTGGTAGTACTTAAAAAAGACTTCTTAATAAAAGTTGCTAATACAGTTCCTAAACTGCTGTTGGTGAATCTATTTTGATTCTCATGTGTCTGTAATAATTTCATGGTCTTTCAAAAGTTATAAACACAGAGTTGGTTTTAAGGGTGATGGCACGGATACCAAGACCTCATGCAGATTCCACTTTGGATATCATATTATAACCTCACAATAGCCACCTCTCTCACTTTAAATAAGTATTTGATAGAAAACATCTCTGCCTGGTATCCTATCCAACTGTTTGTTTGTTTGTTTTTAAGGCTGGGAACGAGTAGTATTGTTCTTATAGGTTTTTGAACTAGAAATGTTTTATAGTTCCCTCCCACACCATCTTCTATGGGAAACCACAGAAGACCCACAGCCTTGTTAAGGAATGGTGGCCATGTTTTATAACATATGGCCCTACCACTCCTCCACCCCAATACACACACACACACACACACACACACACACACACACACACACACACAATGACCACACCTGACTTAACTCAGGTACATTCTGACTCAATGACCTATGACCAATATGACCAATGACCTATGGACATAAATGGCTCAACTTGAAAATCAGATCCTCTCTCAATTTTCATTTGGGAACTGGAGTGACAGGGCAGAGATATCCATAAGGAAGTGGAGACACTATGAGATTTATTCTGATCTTCCAAATGACTCCCTGATTGACAAAAAACTAAAATATCAGCTAAAATGTTTTTAATGTTTTTAAATGCATCAATGAACTGGCATAAAACAAAGTTTTTTGTGGATCCCAAAAATGCAATCAGAGCAGGGACCCTGGTTGGTTAAGTGAATACCAAACTGGCTTTCACACTGAAAGTTTCTGCCAAATCCTGGAGCATTTGAGCATATGTTTTTAGGGCTGCACAAGGTTGGGGACCCACCTAAGATGGATAATCTAAATGAAGACCCTCACATAATGCTGGAAGCCCAAAGGCTACAGGCTTAACATACAGATGAGCAACAAACAGACCCTCTTCTGCAGAAGGTGGCAGATAGGACCACATCTCTCTTGAACTTGGTGCTGAGTGAATGGTTAAACAATCTCCCATGAGGTTCACAGCCATAAGCCAGTCCTCACATGGCTTATAGCCCAAATTCATGCTAGCTGTGTTATCTGAAAAACTTCCAGCAGAGAGTGTAGTTCTAGAGTTCCTGACTTAGTAGTCCCAACTGCAACCGAGTTCTCAAAAGATTCCACAGACGAAGTTCCAGAAAAATACACAGTTCTCAGACAGAAAAACCATAAAACACACAAAGAGACACCATGAGTGGAAAAGGCCACACAGCTCTTGAAAGAGAATTGCCTTCACCCTGCTGTTCCTGTCCTTAGGTAGCCAAGAGATTTTCTTTAATGCTGCGATAAAGTCTTCCTTTATTTGATCACATTTTAGAGAGACTGCTCTTTGAAAAATATCACAACTCCCTTCTTATCAGTTTTTGTCCTTACACAGTGGGCTGACAGCATGTATCTTAAGGACAGCTGTAGCAAGGGCTCTGTTGCTTCTACCTGCCTTTATCTTTATTGTTACTGCATTGGTTTCCGAACTGCACCCTGCAATCCCACTCATTCCTTTGTCGTACCAATGATCTTATGCATCTCTCTTTGGTATCAGTTTGAATGACATACTGAATGAACAAAAGGGGCTTACTCTATCCAACTGGGACTTGATTGCAGAAGAAATGTATTAGGAAAGTCTTGTGGGAAATCTTGCTTATGCTAATCAAACACAATTTGGATGACTGTAAATGCCTGGGAATTAAGGAGAGTGAAACCAAAGAGGCAAAGGGATGGCCACCCAATTCCCCACAAGTGTTGAGCACAAGAAATAACTAGTCTTATCATTTTTAGACAGAATAGGAAATAATCCACAGCCAAAAGTCTGGTTTCTACAGATAAATCTCTCACAGAAAGGTGAATAAAGCAACTGTTAGCCAGCTTTAAAAAACACAATGTGGCACTACTACGAAAGATGGCATTTTGTAAACCTGTGCTCTGCTTCTGGGAATGATCACACTGCTTCAAATCCCCAGGCCTATAGATGAGGATAAAAATGTCCTCAATTCTCTAGAGGACTCTATCCTGGCTGGAGGCCAGCTGATCCTAAGACTGCTTTTTCTTGAAATTCTCACCAGCACTTCTGTTTGTAGTCTCACAAAACAAGCAAACCACCTGGTTGTTGACAAGACTCTGATAGGTAGACATTCAGGGAGTGGCAGGAAGACAAAAGGGAGCGGAACTCCTGACCTTCCTCTCAGGCTGAATTAACACTGTTTGGTTAATACAATTAATCACAGGGACAGAAGATGCACTCAGGAGCTAAAGCCTGTGCCTTCTTAGCTGCTTCTCTTTACTCGGTGAGGAACTATTTTGAGATTAATTGGACTTTTATCTGAAACACCCAGTAGTGTGACCCTTCTTTGCTCTGCAATGAGCAAATGCAGGCACAATTATTTCCTGCTGAAGGTCAGGTACACAGCGATATTTGAAAACAATTCATCATCAGGCATTAAGGAAGTGAGAAGAGCATTCCACTTCCTTCTTTCCTTGTTGGAAAGGCATTTTCGACTTCAGATTAAGTGAAAATTTAGGGTCCAGTAGTAGAGATTCTGTCAAAACAGTAAATTAAGTATTCATCACTTGCAGATGAGCCTGGGCAAAATAGGATTTGTACTATGCGAAATCATTTTGGATACTGGGGCATTTAGGCTACAAAGTAGTCATTACATATTTCAGTTGCTATCTCAGCAAAAGTCTTTTTCTTCTCCTCTCTCAGTTTGCTTCATTTGAAAAGACCTAGCTTTCTCTAGATTTGAGAAATCAGCCCTCCTTCAAGGATCTGATTTGCAGCACTGTGATTACTGATCTTGTTTCTAGAACTCTAAAAGAACAGGAAATATATGGGCCTATAAACAAACAAACATGTTTTCACACATATTTTTTAAAAAAAAGAATGCCACTTGGAGTTTAGCTCTAGTAACTTCTGATTCAGCCAGCTAGTCCACTAATTTAAATCACCACGTATTTATTAAACATCTACATTTCAAGGTACTATGCTGTGCCATTAAGTCAAATGTCAAAGGGAAGGAATGGAAAAGTAGTTGAATTTCATGAATTTAATCACTGAGGGTCTCACACCAAAAAGGTCATTTTTTTAAATTTGTGAATTCTGACTTAAATGAATAGAAGGTTTCCTACATAACCCTTATCAGAGAATATGTTTAATGGCTCTATCTGTCACTAGGAATCTATTCTTACTTGAAAAGAAAGAGTCAGCTTTCTCACTATTATCATCAACAACAACAAACTCTTACCAGATATAAAGCATTAGAGCCTAGGGAAGAAATCAAAATATAAAAGGACAGGTTGGGACAAGCCTGAATACCCTGTCATGGGGATTACAAATCTATGCATATATACACACTCATTACTCTACTGCAGGTAAAATTTTTAAATACATTTTTTAATGTATAAGAGGAATTCAGAACAGATTTACTATGAGCTAATGAAGCTGAACATTCAGGACCGCTAACAAGCACAAATCCTTCTAAGGCCTCGTACCTATTTTCTACTCTTTTTCGTAAAGCGGGCTCCATCTCAAACTCTATAAGCTTCGGGACATGAAACTTGCATTCACTCCTTGGAAGTATGACTCTAAAGAAATTAAATTTATTTCCCTGAGTTAAACACAGGTGAAGTTAAAGAACAGAATGAGGCAGCAAATGCTAAATTCTGGGAATTCATAAGAAGAGCGACGTCAGAGGACTAGAGAGGTCAGTGGGATGTGGACGGGGTCTTTGAAATAAAGTCTGACTCCATTTTTATGTTTGATACCGACTGCTTTCACGCCCCATCACTCTTGTACCCCTTCTGCAAGCTGATACAAGATTTGGTTGCCCCCTCTTTTGGTACCAGTAGTAAATTCAAAACACGCCAGCCCCAGCCCATGTGGAAGACCTCATCCCATCCCCCTCCTTAACTACAGCATGAGCTGTCTCCTTTTCCTCCTCTCTCAAGTCGTTTCAGACCACTTTGAAAGCCTGCCTTGTTTTCCATAGAAGTTCCCAAAGATGTGTGTAACAAAACTTTCATTCCCTCTTGAAACATCATCAGTCTTGACATCCAAACCAGATTTTGGGTGGGAACTGAATATTGGATAACAGGTCCATCCTGTTCTGTTTCTGCAAGGTGACCATAACGGTCTTGACAATCTATACAATTTAAATGCACCAAGAAGACAAGAGCATTTCGGGGAGAGAAAATGGCTTACACAAAGACAGAGAGGTGGAAACATGAAAACTGTGTATGCCGGATGATGTAGCTGAAACAAGTTTGAACAGATGAGTCAGAAATGTGGTAATAAAACTAAGGTGGGGGGGGGGGTCCCTAAATGAATTTAGAAATACAGATTTCTTTTATATATCAAGACAGTGCCAATGACTTTTTTTGAACAGGGAAATAATTGAGTTAAGTGTAAGAAGATTATCTGTCTGGTTATAGGAGGAAAATGGGCTGGAGGCAGAGAGGTCAAGAGAAAAAGAAACTGTCAAGCATAGGACAGTAAGGGTTTGCATTATTGTGGTGTCAGTGGGATGGAAAGGAAGAGAAGGAAGGCTGTAAAAATACAGTGAACACAGACGTGGCAACAGGGATGTTGGAAAAAGCAGAAGGAAAGAATTAAAGATAGCCAAAAGATATAAAATGACTATAACAAGAATAAATTCCATAAAACAAGCATCAATCACTAAATGGATAGCCCTTTTGTGGCACCTATTTGTATCACCCATCATGAAACCATTCACATCCAATTCAATCCAAGAAATATTTATTGAGCATACATTTATTCAACAAATAATTAGTAAGGACAGGCACTGTACTAAGGTGGGGGCAAAGAGAAAATTAATCAATAGCCCTTTGCCCTCAAGGAACTTAAATTCTACCAGGGGAAACTGCTTTGTATTCAGTTCACTCTGTTAAGTGCTACATTCATTTAGGAAGAAGGGCCCTACGAACTTTGAACATGGAAAAATGAACTTTTCCAGGAAGATGACATTGAAGCTGTGCCTTGACAAAGTTTTAGAATACATAGGGAAAGGGTAAGAATGTTTCAAGAGAGGAAGGAACAAGAACAAAAAAATTTTTCAAGTAAGCCATGTGTTCAGGCTAAAAACATAGCCCTCAGATTGGTCTATGGTGCAAAGTATACATGGAGAGATATGGTGAAAGAGAATGTGAAAAAGCTGACTTGAACCAGAATACAGAAAAGAAATTGCTTAATGTTAAGGCAATAGGAAGCAGTCAAAGGATTTAAATTGGAAAAATTATGTGCTCTACATTTCAGAAAATTTACTCTGCTATTGACAGAGGACCAGAACTACACTGAGTCTAGATGCAGAAAGATAGATCAAAAAATTTCTACCAGGTTGAGAAAAGAGATAATGAGACCCTAAAGGAGGTGGTAATGGTGAGGAAAAGAGGAATCTGAAAGAAACCATTTGGAAGTAGACTCCGTAGGAATTGTTAAGTCAATTGAATCTGAGGACTGAGAGTAAAGGAGGTGCCAAACTGATACTTTGTGCTAGAGTAAAGGAGAGTAAAGGAGGTGCCAGCTTATACTTGGGGAAGGTGCTCTTGTTGAAAGAATCACAGAAAAAGATGAAAGGCTACAAAATGGTGAGATAAGTGCACTTTGGGAAGTGTGGAGCTTGAGAAATCTAAAAATGAAAACAAATGCATATACAGAAGGAAGTTAAAACCACATGTCTAGAGAAACAGAGTTTTATGGACCACCACTCCCACTCCAATCACTGTACATCGGTAGTAATTGAAGCCACCAGACTAAAAGAGAGTACTTAAGGAAAGAATGAAGAGCTAAAGAGAGATGAGCGGTGAGAAGGCAAACATGAGGTAAAGGACAAGAGGGAAGAGAAAAGAGTAGCAGGAAGAAACAGCACAGCAATTAGCAAGGGAAGGCACAAGAAGGGCCAGTGAAATGGACTGCAAAGACCCCAGGCACGAGCACACGCGCGCGCACAACACACACACACACACACACACACACACACACAATGTACCTTTATATGTGTATATACGACTATGTTTTTTAAATCAAAGGCTAAAATATAAAAACAATGGTTCCCTGTAAAAGAGAGAATGGGATTGAGGTTGAGGGAAAAGGAATAAAGACTAAAGTTCTTTGAATATGTCTGTTTTTATAGATTTTACTTCAGAACCATGTAAATACCTGAAAAATTATAAAACAAAATTAAGTTTCAAGAAAGCACTTTTTGAAGTTAAAAAAAAAATGAGCCTAAATGTGTATTTGGTTGAGGACAAAATGATACAGAAAGAAACCAATTCAAGTGATTTTTAAGGCACAACAATGTCAGTAAATACCAGTGAGCATAACTGCTGGATTTTATATTATGTTTAATTATGTGAGAAACTGCCAAACTCTTGTGCAAAAGTGGCTATACCATTTTGCATTCCCTCAGTAGTGAATGAATGAATGCTCCACAACATTTGGTGTTGTCAGTATTTTGAATTCTGGCCATTCCAGTAGGTGTGTAGTGGTATCTCATATTGTTTTATTTTGCAATTCCCTAATGACATATGATTTGAGCAGCTTTTCATATGCTTATCTGACTTCTATATATTTTTCTTGGTGAGGTGTCTGTTCAGATATTTTGCCCATTTCTTAACTGAGTTATTTGTTGTCTTATTGCTGAGTTTTGAGAGTTCTTTGTATATACTAGACACAAGTCCTTTACCATATAAGTGTTTTGAACATGATTTTTCCCAGCCTGTCACTTATATCTTCATTCTCTTTATAAAGACATTTTGAGACAAGCAAAATCTCATGAAATATACTTCCCTTGTACCTTTTCTTAGGAAGCAATAACAAGATGTTCTCCATCCAAATGAGAGAAAGTACTCAGAAGGATGAAACATGGAACACAAGAAACAAGATCCAACACAAGAAATAGTCAAAAGAATTTCCTAAATTCTTAGTAAAAACTTCTGAGACATTGTGTGTAAACCTAGAGTAGAGAGGGCTCACACCCCAGTGAGCGAAAGCTATTTGTTAGGGGCACATAAAGGAAATAACATAAAATTTATTTTTATGTTAGCCTTTGGGTTTTATATTTTTGTTTATGTTTCATAATGTACACAGTACTTTATTACAGAAAAATATATTTTATAAACAAATAATATAAATATTGAAGGTATTATGTGCTGAAATTGGTAACAGTCCATCATTTTAAAAATCTAGAACCTCCTACCCTAGGGAGAATCAGTCCAGAATAGAGTAGGAGGCCAGAGGTGCACAGAAAGAACTTTACAGAATGAAATGGAACTGATAAGTGATATGAAAACTTTGTCCATGTGGAAAATTGTATAGAGAGCCATTTTACAAAGCTATTGGAAGGCAGGACGACTTACCACATTTCAAAGAAATTTAAGCAAATGAAAATGACAATTATTAACTCCGGGGGCGGGGGGGGGGGGGGGGGGGGGGGGGCGGGAAGACACAAGAAAGAAAACATAATCATAGCGTATCACTTACATCAGTAGTTAACAATATTCTCGTAATTTTCATGAAAACAATGAATATGTTTTTAACTAAAAACTAAAATAGAATTCCATCAGGATGATTCAAGAAACAGAGGGTATAAGAAAGCAAAAGTCCTCACTATCTGTATACTTTAGGTAAATGAAGAAATAGGATATTAATAGTAGGGATTTTTTATTTTTAATTTTATATATAAATTACATACATTATATAATTATTATATATTATATAACATAAAAGAAAGTATATATTATTTTTATAATTATATATATAATAGTTACATATATATTCTGTCTCAGAGTCCTTCTAACCGGGCCAGCTTGGGTCCCAATTCCTGATCTGCCCCCATGGCGTGGACACTACCCCTTCCTTTCCGAGCTTTGACCTCAAATCCATCCACTGCTCTGATTTATCTTCACCCCCGCACTCCCTCACTCTCCGTCTGGATGCTTTTTTTCACTCTAGGACTTACCCATGATTTCCTATGGATGAAAAAAGCGGAGGTGCAAATACAAAAACAGTAAAAAAATTCAAACTTAAGGGTTTTCTCCAGCGGACAAGTCAGGCAAAAAGAAACTCAGCGTTGCTCAAGAACTCACACTGAACTTATTATCAACATAGCTCGCTCTCACCACTTAGTGATTTCTTCCCGTAAGAACCCCAAAAACAAAAAGGCTGGCTGGCCCCAAGCCTTGGGGCAAAATGCTGGGAGAGCAACTACGGAGGCCGAAGAGCTCCCGTGCGGTCTCAAACCGGAGAGGATCACGGGAAAGCGTGGGCCAGTGCCCCCGCCCGCCCCAGCCCATGCAGAGTGCGCTGGTTAAGCATCGCCCTGGGAAAACCACCTCCGAGATCGCTGTATCTGCCCTACCAAGTAAATGTAATGCTAGTTTTAAAGATGGAACTATGTATCAAAAGAAGCTGCTACAGAATAACTAAAAGTGGTTCCTCGAGACCGGACGAAGGAAAAGGCTGAGGGGAGAACGGAGTGTTCTCCATTTATACCACTGAGCACTATTTCATTTCATAGAATATTTGTGTGTAATAATGTAGAAGAATATTCCAAATATAATGTTAAGTGAAAGGGGGGGGTTAAAGTTGGTAAAAGTTGTATAGCAATATATAGCTTTTGAGATAAATTTACCAAATTCCAAATATACGTGCCTTCTGTTAATATAAAACCTGAATACATCAAACTACATTTTTAAAAATATACTCAAAGTAGTTATCGCTGCATGATAAGCTAGCGGTAATTTCAACCTAATTTTTTCTTTTTCTTTCTTTATTTTTTTTTAAACTATCCATAATGAGATATATTACTTTCTTAGGCAGGGGGAGAACTTTTAAAAAACTTTGCTGACCTTCCATTACTAAGGAGAATGCTGAACTGCAAACAGAATTCACATTAACTGAGGTGCCCCGGGCAAGAGCAGCTTAAAAGATACAAATTGGGTAGCACTGGGTCATCACCTTTCTTTGCTTTCACCCTACCTGTCCTCCCAGGATCCTCCTCCTGCCAAGAGCTCCCAGCTGCCCAGAATTTCTGGGCATTCCCAGGCGCTGCCTTATATGTGCTCAAATGGGAGCCATCCCATGTGGTGTCAGACAAGACTGCTGCTTCGCAGGGTGAGGCTCTGAGGGACACCTCTGGCATCCAGCAGAAGCCCTGGGGCTGTGGAGGTGACAGTACTGCCATGTGACCTCTGGAGCTGTCAATCCACCAAAGCCTCCCTCTGCCCTACCTTTGCCCTGAGCTACAGTCAGCTTGAGGGCTATGAAAGAAATTCCACCAGGACTCAAGAGGGTTTTGTTGTTGTTTTTAAGATTGTATCTATTTATTTGCAAGGGAGAGAGAGAGTGCATCAGCAGGGGGAGCAGCAGAGGCAGAGGGAGAAGCAGGCTCCTGGCTGAGCAAGGAGCCCAATGCGGGACTCAATCCCAGGAACCTGAGATCGTGATCCAAGCTGAAGGCAGGTGCTTAGTATATGTGCTTCCGAAGTGAGCACGAAGGTAGATGCTTAACCAACTGAGCCACTCAGGCATCCCAGGGGCCCTGGAGTTTAAGAGAGATTTCAGTAAAAATAGCTCTTTCAGGATTTCATTAATTGGCTTGTAAACCTAAAGTTTCACACATGCACACGCGCACACACACACACGGGGTGTACAAGAGTCAGCATAAAGAACTGGGCAAAAGGAAAGCAGTCCATGGGATGGATGTTCTTTCTTGAGCCGCCCCCCCATATTCACTGGGGGCTTCATTTAAGCCAGAACTGTCAGCTAGACTCCCTCTTCCTTGAGTCCATTGAACTCAATTCTTTCCTTAAAGCCTCTTTGGTGTGCCCATGAAAAGAATTTTGTTGGGTTCCCCCCAGACTTGAGGACATGCTCAGTCGTGTCTGAATTCCATCCAGAGGAGAACACAGATAAGTGCTATTACGGACCCACATTTTCAGATGAGGACACTGAAGCACAGAAGAGTTGAATAAATTGCTCAGGGTCACACAGTATTAAGTGACTGTCTGGCCCCACCGTGAATAGCCTCACCTACCACGCACCACTGCCTTGGGAGGGTAGAATGGAGCCTCCTTGCTGTACCAGGCCCCATGTGGCTGGAGGTAGAACACTGCCCACAGAGACTTTACCACCTAGGGATAATAACCAACATCTGGCAGAAATTGTAAGAACAATCTATGTATCCTCCAAGTCCCATTACAGTGCTACCTCCTCCATGGAAGTGCCACCTCCTCCATGGAACCCTCCTGAAGTCTTCCAGGATGGACTCTCATCCGTTTCTTTTCCCACGGCCCTTCAGTTCTACAAAATGTAACACTGCCTGAGTCCACTTGCAGTGAGCAAGTAATGTGAGTTTCTCTCCCTAGACCATAAGACCTGTAAGGACTGGACTCATCCGGTTGCTCTGGTTTGCTACAGTGCTCATCACAGCACAGGGCACAGAGCAAGTGTACCATATGTGCGTGTCTTTGTTGAGTTACATTGGTACTGTGCAGAGTGCTTGGTGAGCATGGAATGACTGCTTCATTATTAAGTGATGAACAGTGCCCATGGAGACTTCCCACCCCCATCCCACAGAAGGCCCTGAAGAATCAAGCAACAGGTCGAATCCTGTGACGTTGCCATTTTATGAAACAAACTGTTCACGTATTGGCAATATCACATGGGTCAATTCAGCTTAAGAAAAATATCCTACCTGAAATAGCCAATAAACCCAGGAAATTGTTCCCTTGGAAGATTCTTGAAAACCCAGTTCTTGGATCTTTTATAGTCTACCGGTAGCTGTTAAGTATTCATTTTTTTAAAATACCCCCAAAATCCAAATTTGAGACTGTAAATACTTAAATATCCTAAATCCCAGACCAGAGATGAAATCTGATTCCAAGGACTTTGGTCAGCCATGAGTCCCTAAGGTGATGTGCAAAAGGCCAGTTGGTAACAGTCTACCAGGAGAGAAAGCAGTTTTTGCTCATTTAAACATCTCTCTATCTTGGCGCAAAAGCTGCTGAGAAGTTTCTCCTGGGGCCTGGTAACTTGGGGTTTCTGTGTGTAGTAAACCCCCCACTTCCCTTGTACCCCACCTTCAGCAGATTCATCTGCCTGCATAGTGATGTCTGGGGACCCTACTGACCTTTGGAACGGATGTCAGTAATGGGGATTCGTCCAATAGATGACAATTTTGCCCACTTGGTAGCTTTCTTGTGCCGGGCTCAAGCCTGTGCAACTGAAAGCAGTGAAGGTAACTGACAATATAATTTATCCACACTTCACCTGGAAAGAGTATCATTTCTTTGAGCTCTCTAGAGGCCGTTGCCTCATAAAAAAGGCCCAAGATGCCTGTCAGACCAAACAATGCCTTTCCTGTTTTATTACATGGGATGAAGCATAAGACTTCATGCTCCATTAGCAGAAGGTTTCATTTTCACTCCAGGAAGGTAGTTCAACATTACAATATCTTATCTTGTTCTTTCTTATGTTTTTAATATACATGGCCTTAAAATTCCCCCCACTTTCATCCCTCACGCCCACTGCCTCAGGCATCCAGAAGCTATATTATCAGATTTTACAATCAGAGATAATGTGGTATTGTAACGGTGCTGATATATATATGGTGTAAGTGTGTGTGTGTTTTAAATAAAACTACAGCCTGATAAAAAGAAGAAGTTTGCTCTCTAGTGGCTGACTTACAAAAGGCTCTGAAAGGCACACAATAAGATATCTTAGAAAAAGAGGAAACAGCGATATTTGTGTAACAAGGTCTGAGTAATTATTTTGTTTTTATTTATTTTTTTACTTTTCCTTCCAGTGAACAACTGCATCATAGAAAATGTTTTATGAATATTTTTCCCAATTAAAATTCTTCCTATCTATAAGCTAATTTCAGTTCTAAATTCTTAGAGTAGCAATTAGGTTTCTGGTGTTTTATTAGCATATTGTACCTTTAGAAAGCTCTGTGGATTATTTTAATACCATATAATTGATGTCTATTATAGACACATTGCCCAATAATATATTATCATTAGAGCTTTTTAAGCCATTTTTAGCCCTTTGCAGAATGATTATACAAATTCAGGAAGAAATCGTGTAATTTTTAATATGATGCTAATTAATATCATTCTATTACTTATTCTGCAGCAACTCAACTTATAAAATGTTACTATAGTAAGAACTATAAATGAAAAAAATTTAGTCAGTGTGCCCTTCTTTTTAACCCTCCCCTTGCCATGTTTTACTTTCCCATTTTATTCTCCCACTAATTCATATCTGTCTCCCAAGTCCACACTGTTTTCCCCAACTCTCTCCAGTACCCCTGGTCAGATAATGGGAAAGTAAACACCACCACAGGTCCTTGAAATTCTCACCCTGCATGGTTCAAAAAAGGAGGGGATTGCCTAGAAGCTTTCTTACCTGCATAGTAATTAAGTGCTTTAAATGATTTTCAGATCCAGTAGATTTTTGTCCTCATTTCACCCATGAGAAAGAAAACAGCATAAGGAAGTTTGAACTTTTCAGCAGTTCAGGACTACAATGCAAGTAAAGTACTAGACAATGCAAAGAAGAGTGTTTTATGGGGCAGAGGAGCGGGCATATAGGACTGTGCAATGGGTGTTAAGAAGGGGAATGATGCAATCTGACTGACATTTTTAACTCTTCTGGCTGCTCTATGGAGAAAGTACCACAATAAGCATGAGTAGAAACAGGGAACCTCTTTGGAAACGATCGCCATCATGCATGAAATGAAATATAATGGCCCGGATAAGGGGGATAGCCATGGAGTTATGAAAAGTGACTGGGCTTCTGATGTATTTTGGAGGTAGAACTAAAAGGTGATGGATTGGAGTTAGGGGTGTGACTTTTGACTAAGCAACAGGGTGGATGGTGATACCACTTAATAGAACTGGAAAGGCTGAGAGAAGCAGGTTGGGGAGTGAGTGACACTGCAAATGGTTGGTCATGGTTCAGTCTGAGATGCCTGTTCCAGAGGAGGTGTCAGGTTATATCTTGGAGATATCAGAAAGTAATGTCAGGAGGTATGTGCCCAATTAGATCTCTTGTTAGAAGTCTGGAGCTTTGGAGAGAGGTCAGGACTGGTGATTGATACTTAGAAGCCTTCCAAATATAAATGATATTTAAAGAGGAGATCCTCAGAGAGAGGCTGTGGATGAGAAGAGAAAAGGCCTGAGCTGGCCTCCGGAGAGAGAAGGGAGGCCCGCCCAGGAAGATTGAACCAAAGTGGCCAGGAGCGGGGAGAGAAGCAGAAGACAAGTGAGACAACACTAGTGAGAGGATGAGGACACCAAAGTGACTGTCAGATTTGGCAACACAGAGGTCCCAGGTGACCTTGACAAGAGCCCTTTTAATGTAGTGATGGAGACAAAAGGCCCTCTTGTCCTTGCACCTCTACATAGGTTCTTGACCTCCCAAATACAGGTTTAAAAGATTCCTTCTTCATGCAAATATGCAAGACAGGAAGGAACTAGTTGGTGCAGTCTGGGAAATCTCTCTCTTATCTATGTTGATAAATTATACTCCACCTTTAATCTGCAGTCATTTTCTTTGAACCCTTTTAGAGTCAAACTGGGCAGGGAATGGGATTTTTGAATCTCAGAAATCAAGCCGTCTACCATTTCACAGAGTAACTCATCTTCCCCACAGAGTAGCTGGTGAAGTAGAGGGAAGCTGAAATAAAAAAGAAAATAACTAGGGAAGGGTAAATCTGACCTAGACAATGTGAGCAGACAGAAGGTAGAGGAAAAGAGAATGAGGAAAAGAGAACCTTGGGGACGGAAAAAGATATAAACAGGAAAAGAAAGAATGAGGGGTAGACTTTTTTTTCCTTAAGGCACAGCCCAAAATGAAAGGTGAACTATCTTCCTATTTCAGACAAAACAGACCCCAGCCAGAGTAAATATGAAAAGCATTTCCACTTCAAACTATATGCCAAGGGTTGGGGAACAAGGAAAGAAAGTAACACGTTGAACAGCAGAAAGGAATTATAATGTGAATAGGTGGACTGCAGAAGTTGCTTACTTTTCTAAAAGTCATCTTAAAATTCACATACATATTTCAAAACATCCCCCTCCCCCAGACCTCCTTGCTTGTTAGTTTCTGTACAACAACATCTCTTGTTAGGCTGTGAGAATGCCTAGGAAAACTCGAGTGAGGGACTGAACCAAGAAAAATGTGGCCAATAGAGTCCCTTCTTTTTACTTCATGTGTTGATATATAAGCTCAGTGTGGAAAGGCAGAAACTTAAGTTCTAATTGAAGGAAAAACAACCTGTTGATTCTGTTCTTTCACACTCCCGGGATGGGCTTTTGTTCAACTGACATTATAGTACATGCAATTTAATACCTCAATAATGGGATATTAAGGACTACTGGGCTTCACTGGAAATGCTTGTGTGCTAACTCCATAGAACTTACAGACTGTCAAGGGACACCAGTAAACCATGGTCAAGTGGGGATAACTTTCAGCTGAAAAGGACTGGCCAGAACCCTCAAGCTAGTCTTGGGATTATTCTTCTCATTTCCAACCATGGCCTCCCATTACCAAGCAATACCATTCTCCATCAGCGTACCCCCTTCTTACCAGGGACCCCAGCAGAGGGTGTGCCCAAGGTCTAAGCTTAGAAGCTTCTCTTCACAAGGATCAATATTAATTTGTAGACCTACTACCTAGAATAAACCAGAAACATCACCTTCTACATTGGTTGTGCTCTCATCCCTGAAGACACAGAAGAGACTATCCCCAAGTCTTCATCTCCAGAATCAAATCTCAACAGTAACATCCTTGAGAACTCTTCTGATTCCTTATTAATTGAGAAGGCTCCAAGCTTAGGCAATGCCAAATCGTGCCAGAAAGTTATGTTCTTGGATCTTCGTTGATACTTTGCATACTAATTCTGGCATGCTGAGGTAAGTTGCTTCTTCATCACAGAAAAATAAAAAGTTAAAAATAGAAGAAACCGGGACACACCTGGGTGGCTCAGTCAGTTAAGTGTCGGCCTTCAGCTCAGGTCACTATCCCAGGGTCCTGGGATCGAGTCTCATGCCGGGCTCTCTGCTCAGCAGGGAGCCTGCTTCCTCCTTTCTCTCTACTGCCTCTCTGCCTATTTGGGATCTCTATCTGTCAAATAAATAAAATCTTAAAAAAAAAATAGAAGAAACCATGAGCTCAGATTGCAGAAGGTTTATCTGAAAAAGATAAAAGAGGGCAGCCCACTCCAGAGGCCAAATATTACTTTACAAGACTCTCTTAGTTCATATGACATCAGGTAAATATCTGATTTACCTCAGTATTT
Organism: Mustela erminea; assembly: GCF_009829155.1. Lineage (NCBI taxonomy): Eukaryota > Metazoa > Chordata > Mammalia > Carnivora > Mustelidae > Mustela > Mustela erminea. Next base: position 42,581,361 of record NC_045617.1, read on the forward strand.
ACACACCATGGTTTCTATGGTTTAGGGTATTTGCACTTTGAATCAATGGTATTAAAAAGGAATAGGCATAAGGGTAGGGAAATCCAAGAAAGGTAAAGAAAACAGCTTTGATAGGTCATTCAGATATCTGAACAGTTCCAAAGAGGAAACAAGCCAGTTATACACACATGCTTTATTTTTTTTCTTTAATTTAATTTTTTTCAGTGTTCCAAAATTCATTGTTTATGCACCACACCCAGTGCTCCATGAAGTAAGTGCCCTCTTTAATACCCATCACCAGGCTTACCCAACATCCCACCCTCCTCCCCTCCAAAACCCTCAGTTTGTTTCTCAGAGTCCACAGTCTCTCATGGTTTGTCTCCCCCTCCAATTTCCCCTAACTCCCTTCTCCTCTCCATCTCCCAATGTCCTTCATGTTATTCCTTATGCTCCACAAGTAAATGAAACCATTGGATAATTGACTCTCTCTGCTTGACTTATTTCACTCAGCATAATCTCTTCAGGTCCCATCCATGTTGATACAAAAGTTGGGTATTCATCCTTTCTGAAGGAGGCATAGTACTCCATTGTATATATGGACCATATCTTCTTTATCCATTCATCTGTTGAAGGGCATCTTGGTTCTTTCCAGTTTGGCGATTGTGGCCATTGCTTCTACTGGGGTACAGATGGCCCTTCTTTTCACTATATATGTATCTTTGGGGTAAATACCCAGTAGTGCAATTGCAGGATCATAGGGTAGCTCTATTTTTAATTTTTGTTTTCCAAAGTGACTGCACCAACTTGCATTCCCACCAACAGTGTAAGAGGGTTCCCCTTTCTCCACATCCTCTCCAACATTTCATGTTTACTGTCTTGTTAATTTTGTCCATTCTAACTTGTGTAAGATAGTATCTCAATATGGTTTTGATTTGAATCTCCCTGATGGCTAATGATGATGAACATTTATTCATGTGTCTGTTAGCCATTACTATGTCTTCTTTGGAGAAGTGCCTGTTCATGGCTTCTGCCCATTTTTTGATGTGATTTTCTGTTTTGTGTCTGTTGAGTTTGAGGACTTCTTTATGAATCTTGGATATCTGCCCTTTGTCTGTAGTGTCATTTGTGAATATCTTCTCCCATTCTGTGGGTTGTCTCTTTGTTTTGTTGACTGTTCCCTTTGCTGTGCTGAAACTTTTGATCTTGATGACGTCCCAGAAGTTCATTTTCACTTTTGTTTCCTTTGCCTTTTGAAACATGTCTTGAAAAAAGTTGCTGTGGCCAATGTCAAAAAGGTTACTGCCTATGTTCTCCTCTAGGATTTTGATAGACTCCTGTCCACATTGAGGTCTTTTATCCATTTCAAATTTATCTTTACACACGTGCTTTAAATACAACACCCCAAACAGCAGTGAAGGCTCCATTCTGCTTTGTGCATATGTAGAATCTTGGTTTACTCCCAAGTTATAATAGATCAGCATGAGGTATATAATTCTATGCCTTATCTTACAATAAAAAAAAAAAGGAAAGATTAAGGATAAACTAGGGGCTAGATTTGGGGGTAATGAAAGTAGGAGAAAACCCACATCCTTTGATATATTTTTCTTACTGTAATTGTTGCTAAGGAAACCACTTCCTACCCATACACTGCACATATTTCCCCTATTTGTTATTCTAACAAAGTACACAAAACCATATTTAAAAACAGGAGAACAAGAGCCCAGTAACATATATTCAGGGACACTCAAAGCTCTAAAATAATTGGAAAGAGATTAATGAGGTTGTCCCAAGAGTCAACGAACAAGGTGAACTTAGCAGAGAAAAAAACTACTGTCTATTATTAGAGTGTACTATCCAATCCAAGCTAGAATAAATGCCCTTGAGCATCAGAAAAGAGGCTTCTTCTGTTTCTACAACTCTTCCTCCATCAGGAAAGGATGGTGTAATTCATGTTTCATAGAATCACAGAATGTAAGAGCTGGAAGAATAGTGACTTAATATAAGTTCCTTGTTTGACAATGAGGAAGCAGAGAAACTTGCCAAGGTAACATGGTTACTTCCTGGCAAAACTGGGAGTAGAAGTCTTTTTCTGACTCCCAACATAGGAACAGAAATTCAGGGAGTGTTGTCTGATGGCTGAAATTGAAAGACTCAATATCTAGAAAAGAGGACTGCTTGATCTTTCAAGCTGAACTTGCCTTGTGTTGCAGAAATCCCCAGAAAGTTTTATTTTTATTCACACTATGGACTTGGGCCATCATGGCTCCTTGCTTAATCCATCAGTGAATATCTATGCAGAGATCACTGTGTTTGAGGAAACAATGGAGCTTAAGTGTAGTTCAGCTCTCATGGAACAGACATAATCCCTGTACTTTTGCAGCTCTCAAGAGTGCTCCAGGACTGGTGGAATCAGTTTATCACTGGTTTCCTCAGGCTCTAGAAACTAGCTCACTTTGTTCTCTTCCCCTTCTCTTTCCACTTCCTTATCATTTTGTCTCTGTTAGCTACATTAGCATCCAAAGAGGTGTCCTCTAAGGAAAGAAACATTTAGAAAGAACAGGGAAAAACAAAGAAACAATAAAAAGAACTGGGCCTTTGATATGATAACATGATTGACAGTGATGGCGGTGAGGAAGAATTTTATACCAGTCTAGCTTTGCATTGTTGAAAATCAAAGTTATTCTAAACAACTGGGTCAGAGTGTAGTTATTCAATCCCTCTTATTTTCTCTAAAAACAAATTCCTTAGATTGCCTAGAGTTAATTAGATGCTCCCAAACATCATATATATATTGTATGTATATATACTATATATATATAAAAAATATATTTATAATCTTTTGTTTACTGGAATTATTGCATTTTCTTTTTCACAAATGCTTTGATCCATTAGTTCTATTATTTTCCATGCTCTCAGTCACTCACTCTCTTCGCCAATAAATACGCACACACAAACCACAAGATATTGTTCTGCCTCAACCTTCTGGAACTTACTTAAAATCCAAGAATTCTACTCTATGACATACAGTAAAACTCATGCACTTAAAAATAAATGTAACTGAATTTCTCTAGTTCAGTTACAGATTCTTCCCTTTCATGATTCTAAGCCTGGATATGGGCCAATGATGCTATTCCCTTAATCAGCACACTTAACTTGTGGCTAACAGAGGGGGATCACTCTAGGTGATGAAACAAAAATAAAAGAAGTCTTAGCAAACCAAACTAACTTTCAACTCTTTTAGCTTTCCACTTTTGTGCTTTTGAGATGATGTGCCACCAATAATATCATCAACTATTTGTTTCAAATGTATTTCTTGCCCAATTTCTAATCTTATGATCAAGAACCTAGAAACCAGTTGAGAAATTAGATATCTCTTTTAAAAATATGGTCAAAATGACTGTTGTTTCAATTGTAAAATCATTCGATGGTATATGATATAAAATATTATAAAATTTATAAGACCTTTCCTCAGTGGCAATATTCCACAGAATAGTATTTTTATTTGTATGTACTTTTGAAAATACTTTCTTATAGTAAGAATAATAGCTAACATTTATTAAACACTAACCCTGTCAGACATTGTTTTAAATGTTTTACATACTAACACATTGCATTATCTTGTCCACAGTTTTAAGAAGACAAAACCAAGACATTGTTTTCTGTGTAAAGTTTAGTTCTTCCACTAAATAAATTAGGAATTATCTCACTAAGCCTCTGTCAGTTTGTAGGAAAGACTAGATCCATAGCTTCCAAGCTTTGCTATTGTATTTCATTTATGAGTATAAGAAACTGAAACTCTTATTTTCTCTCAGAGAAGTTATTGTATGTTCAGCTTATTTATTTGGGTATGAAAATACGATGTCCCAGGTTTTCATTTATGAACACCAAGTCAATTAATATATGTAATAGGAAAAGAGACAATTTGCAAGTTAAAAGATTTAGTGATAGTCTTTTTTTTTTTTAACTGATTTTACTGATAGTCCTGTATGACTTCAGGCAAATTGTTACTATAAATAAAATCTCTGCCCTGAACAGAACAGAAAAAGAATTTGTTAAACATAGATTTTTTTTAAAATTGTTTTATTTAAATTGAATTAATTAACATATAATGTATTATTAATTTGAGAGATAGAGGTCAGTGATTCATCAGTCTTATATAATACTCAATGCTCGTTACATCACATGCCCTCCTTAATGTCCATCAGCCAGTTACCCCCTTCCCCCACCCACCTCTCCTCCAGCAACCGGGTTTGTTTCCTATGATTAAGAGTCTCTTGGGGTTTATCTCCCTCTCTGATTTCATCTTATTTTATTTTTTCCTCTCTTCCCTTATGATCCTGTTTTGTTTCTTAAATTCCACATGTCAGTGAAATCATATAATTGTCTTTCTCTGATTGACTTATTTTGCTTGACATAACACCCTCTAGTTCCATCCGCATCATTGCAAATGGCAAGATTTCTTTTTTTAATGGCTGAGTAGTATATATATATATATATATATATATATATATATATATATATATATATATATATATACCACATCTTCTTTATCCATTCATCTGACCATGGACATGCGGGCTCTTTTCATCATTTGGCTATTGTGGACATTACTGCTATAAACATTGGGGTACAGGGGCACCTGGGTGGTTGAGTCATTAAGCGTCTAAACTTGGCTTGGGTCATGATCCCAGGGTCCAGGAATTGAGCCCTGCATCGGGTTCCCAGTTCCACGGGAAGCCTGCTTCTCCCTCTCCCATTCCCCCTGCATGTGTTTCCTCTTTCACTGTGTCTCTCTCCATCAAAGAAATATATAAAATCTTAAATAAACAAACAAACAAACAAACATTGGGGTGCAGGTGCCCCTTTGGATCACTACATTTGTATCTTTAGGGTAAATACTCAGTAGGGTGGTCACTGGGTTCTAGGGTAGCTCTCTTTTCAAACTATCTGAGGAACCTCCATGCTGTTTTCCAGAGTGGCTGCACCAGCTCGCATTCCCACCAACAGGGTAGGAGGGTTCCCCTTTCTCCAAATCCTCGCCAACATCTGTCATTTCCTGACTTGTTAATTTTAGCCATTCTGACTGGTGTTAGGTGGTATCCCACTGTGGTTTTGATTTGTATTTCCCTGATGCTGAGTGATGTGGAGCACTTTTTCATGTGTCTATTGGCCATTTGGATGTCTTCATTGCAGAAATGTCTGTTCATGTCTTCTGCCCATTTCTTGGTTGGATTATTTGTTCTTTGGGTGTTGAGTTTGCTAAGCTCTTTATAGATTTTGGATACTAATCCTTTATCTGATAAGACATTTGCAAATATCTTCTCCTACTCTGTCAGTTGTCTTGGTTTTTTTGACTGTTGCCATTGTTGTGCAAAAACTTTTTATCTTCATGAAGTCCCAGTAGTTCATTTTAACCTTTTTTTCCCCCTTGCCTCTAGAGACATGTCTAGCAAGAAGTTGCTGCAGCTGAAGTCACAGAGGTTACTGCCTGTGTTCTCCTCTAGGATTTTAATAGATTCCTGTCTCATATTTAGGTCCTTCATCCATTTTGAGTCTATTTTTGTGTATGGTATGAGAAAGTGGTCCAGATTAATTCTTCTGCATGTGGCTGTTCCATTTTCCCAATACCATTTGTATAAGAAACTATCTTTTCTCCATTAGATATTCTTTCCTGCTTTGTCAAAAATTAGTTGACCATAGGGTTGAGGGTCCTTTTCTGGGGTCTCTATTCTGTTCCATTGATCTGTCTGTTTTTGTGCCAGTACCATACTGTGTGATGATTGCAGCTTTGTAATAGAGCTTGAAGTCCAGAATTTTGATGTCACCAGCTTTGGTTTTCTTTTTCAACATTCCTTTGGGCCTTTGGGGTCTTTTCTGGTTCTATTCAAATTTTAGGACTCTTTGTTCCAGTTCTGTGAAAAAAGCTGATGGTATTTAATAGGGATTGCATTGAATGTATAGATTGCTCTAGGTAGCATCGACATTTTAACAATATTTTTTTCTTCCAATCCATAACCATAGAACATTTTTCCATATCTTTGTGTCTTCCTCAATTTCTTTCATGAGTGTTCGATAGTTTTCTGAGTACAGATCCTTTGCCTCTTTGGCTAAGTATATTACTAGGTATCTTATGGTTTTTGGTAGAGTTGTAAATGGGATCAACTCCTTAATTTCTCTTTCTTCTGTCTCATTGTTTGTGTATAGAAATGCAACTGACTTCTGTGCATTGATTTTATAGCCTGCCTGAATTCCTGTATGAGTTCTAGCAATTTTGAGGTGGGGTCTTTGAGTTTTCCACATAAAGTATCATGTCATCTGCAAAGAGTGAGAATTTGACTTCTTTTTTGCTGATTCGGATGCATTTTGTTTCTTTTTGTCATCCGATTGCTGAGGCTAGGACTTCTAATACTATGTTGAACAATAGTGATGATGGTGGACATCCATGCTATGTACCTGACCTTAGGGGAAAAGCTCTCCATTTTTCCCCACTGACAATGATATTCACTGTGGCCTTTACATAGATGGCTTTTATGTTATTGAGGTATGTTCCCTCTATCCCTATACTGTGAAGATTTTCAACTAAGAAACGATATACTTTGTGAAATGCTTTTTCTGCATCTACTGAGAGAATCATATGGTTCTTTTCCTCTTTTATTAATGTAGGTATCATATTGATTGACTTGTGGATATTGAACTCCCCTTGCAGCCCTGGAATAAATCCCACTTGGTCGTGATGAATAATCCTCTAAGGTACTGTTGGGTCCTACTGGTGAGAATTTTTGCATCCTTATTCATCAGGGATATTGGTCTGTAATTCTCCTTTTTGGTGGGATTTTTTTCTGTTTTAGGATCAAGGTAATACTGGTCTCATAGAAATAGTCTGGAAGTTTTCCTTCCATTTCTACTTTTTGAAACAATTATGGAAGAATAAGTATTAGTTCTTTAAATGTTTGGTAGAATTTCCCTGGGAACCCATCTAGTTCTGGACTCTTTGTTGGGAGATTTTTGATTAATGCTTCAATTTCCTTGATAGTTATAAGTCTGTTTAGGTTTTCTATTTCTTCCTGTTTCAGTTTTGGTAGTTTATACATCCCTAGGAATGCATACTTTGCATCCAGATTGACTAATTTGTTGGCAGATAGTTGCTCATAATATGTTCTTACAATTGTTTTTATTTCTTCTGGTTGGTTGTGATCTCTCTTCTTTCATTCATGATTTTATTTATTTGGTTCCTTTCTCTTTTCTTTTTGATAAGTCTGGCCAGGGATTATCAATCTTATTAATTGTTTCAAAAAAACAACTCCTAGTTTCATTGATCTGTTCTACCAGTCTTTTGGTTTCGATTTCATTGATTTCTACTCTAATCTTTATTATTTCTCTTCTCCTGATAGGTTTGGGCTTTATTTGCTGTTTTGTTTTGTTTTGTTTTCCAGCTCCTTTAGATATAAGGTTAGCTTGTATATTTGAGACCTTTCTTGTTTCTTGAGAAGGACTTATATTGTTATATAATACTGCCTTTATTGCATCCCAAAGGTTTTGAACAGTTGTGTTTTATTTTTGTTTCCATGATTTTTTTTAATTCTTCTTTAATTTCCTGGTTGACCCATTGATTCTTTAGTAAGATGCTTTTTAGCCTCTGTGTATTTGAGTTCTTTCCAAATTTCCTCTTGTGACTGAGTTCCAGTTTCTAAGCATTGTGGTCTGAAAATATGCAGGGAATGATCCCAATATTTTGGTATCAGTTGAGACCTGATTTGTGACCCAAGATGTGATCTATTCCGGAGAATGTTCCATATGCATTCAAGAATAATGTGTATTCTGTTGCTTTAGGATGGAATGTTCTCAATATATGTGTGAGGCCCATCTGGTCCAGTGTATTTTTCAAAGTCCTTGATTCCTTGTTGATCTTCTGATTAGATTATGTGTCCATTACCATGAGTGGGGTCTTAAAGTCCCCTACCATTATTGTATTATTATCAGTGTGTTTCTTTAACTTTGTTTTTAATTGGTTTATATAATTGGCTGCTCCCATGTTAGGGGCATAAATATTTACAGTTGTTAGATCTTCCTATTGGATATACCCTTTAATTATGACATAGTGTCCTTCCTCATCTCTTATTACAGTCTTTAGTTTAAAATCTAATTTGTCTGACATAAAGCTTACCGCCCCAGCTCTTTTTGATGTCCATTAACGTGATAAATGGTCTTCCACCCCCTCACTTTCAATCTGGAACTGTCTTTGGGTCTAAAATGAGTCTCTTGCCGACAGCATATTGATGGGTCTTACTTTTTTTATCCAATCTGATACCTTGCATCTTTTGACTGGGACATTTAACCCATTTACATTCAGAGCAACTATTGACAGATATGAATTTAGTATCATTGTATTACCTGTAAAGTGATGACACTATACCTTTCTGTATACTGTCTCTCTTCCTTTCTGGTCTATGTTACTGTTGAACTCTCTCTTTGTTTAAAGTATCCCTTTTAATATTTCTTATAGGGCTGGTTGCATGATCACAAATTCTTTTAGTTTCTATTTGTCCTGGAAGCTTTTTATCTCTCCTTCTATTTTGAATGATGTTCTTGGCTGCATATTTTTCCTGTTTAGTGCCCTGAATGTAATATGTCAGTCCTTTCTGGCCTGCCGGGTCTCTGTGGATAAGTCTGCTGCCGGTGTGATGTTTCTTCCCTTGTAGGTAATGAACCTCTTGTCCTGAACTTTTTCTCTTTTTCTCTTTTCCTCTGAGATTTGCAAATTTCACTATTATATGTCAAGGTATTGACCTATTTTTATTGATTTTGAGGGAGGTTTTCGGTGCCTCCTGGATTTTGATGCCTATTTTCTTCCCCAAAGTAGAAAGTTCTACACTATAATTTGCTCCAGTATACCTTCTGCCCCTCTTTCTCTCTTTCCTCTTCTTCTGGGATCCCAATTATTCTAATACTGTTTCGTTTTTTGGTATCACGTATCTCTCAAATACTCCCCTTGCGATCCAGTAGTTGTTTATTGCTCTTTTTCTCAGCTTCTTTATTCTCCATCATTTTTGTCTTCTGTATCACTAATTCTCACTTCTGCCTCATTTATCCTAGCAGTTAGAGCCCCCGTATTTTATTGCCTTTTATTAATAGCCTTTTTAATTTCAACTTGATTAGATTTTAGTCCTTTTATTTCTTCAGAAAGGAATTCTTTGTGTCTTCTATGCTTTTTTCAAGCCCATTTAGTATCTTTTAGTTGTTATTCTGAACTCTAGTTGCAAAATCTTACTTACAACCATATTGATTCAGTGTCTGGCAGTCAGTACTGCCTCTTATTCTCTTTTTGAGATGAGTTTTTCTTTTTCTTTTTCTTTTTTAAAAGATTTCATTTATTTATTTAACAAAGATAGAGAGATCACAGGTAAGCAGAGAGACAGGCAGAGAGAGAGGGGGAAGCAGGCTCCCCACTGAGCAGAAAGTTCAATGTGGGACTTCATCCCAAGACCTTGAGATCATGACCTGAGCCAAAGGCAAAGGCTTAACCCAGTGAGCCACTCAAGCGCCCTGAGATGGGTATTTCTGTCTTCTCATTCTCACAGAAAGTGGTTTCTTTTCTCTTTGTAAAATTGTAGCTTTTCTTTTCTTAGATATCCTGTTGAGTTGTCAGATGTTGAGAGTGATTTAATAGCTATCTAGCTGAATTCCTGGGATCAGACAAAACTAAGGTCTCCATCTCTTCTTCTCTCTCCTTCAACTTCTCTGTTGAACATAGATCTTGAGTAAAATAAAATAACTTCCAGAATTCTTGAACTATAAGTAAACCAGTGGTCATCCCTTAAAGAATTAGCCTTCAAATAGTAGGAAAATACATGTATTTTCCTACATACAAAATACATGTATTTTATCCACTTTTTTTTTATTACTGCTAACTTTTTCTTTGTGACCTTTAGCAGTGGCACAAGTGTATCTTTGTTTATTTCTGTATGTACAGAGAGATAGAGAAACAGATGGACAGTACAAATATCAAGCCCTTGGAGAGATATCTGGCCATTTGTAGCTGGAAGTCAGATTATTTTTTTTAATTCAGAACAACATTTAGGACAGTTCTAAAACCATAATATTATTAATTTTAATTTGACAGGTGCCCCACCAAATATATCCTGTATATCCTTATATCCTCTATAACTTATAGCATAACACCATGACTTGTTAGGAGAGTCACAAAACTGGAAAATGGGATACCTGAGTTCTAGTTCTTGGTTCTCCAACTGACTAACTGGTCTCTGAGCCCTTAATGTAACACATACTATATGTAGCATTCTCAAAGCTGAGAACTTGATCTTGACACACAAATAGTGAGGACACAGTAACTACTCATAAGTGAATGAAGAGAATATTCTATGATTCTAGCTGGTAATCACAAATATTTCTCTGAATCAGAGACAGAGGTGATACACTATTTATATTTGAATACTCATAAATGATAGTATGAAATTTGTGACAGACACTTGGAATTCATTTAGGCATTTTGGAAAGAACTCAAATGGCCACTTGCAGATAAATGTCCCTATTAATAAATAGGGACAAAAACTAACATTTTCTCATTAAACTCTTCCTCTCCCCTACCAGCAAGCCTTCAGGAAGATTTCTGACCTCCATTTTACTAAATAAGAAACTAAAATGTCAGAGAGGTCAAGTAGTTTTGCTCAAGTTTACATAGCTAGCAAAGGGAGGAGCCAGAATTTAGCCCAAGACTAACAGATTCCATGGAGACCAATTTTTTCCACTATATTTTGCCACCTCAACATTCCTATATTCACACATATACAGAGGTAAAATATAGCTCCTCAAGAGTAAGGAATGAGTTCTGTCTATCACTGTATTGCTAGTGCCAGCATTTGATGAATAAAAATCTACTGCATAAGGAATTCATGCTCAACAACTCACAGTTTCCCAGCCAGCATTAGAAATGTGCCTTGGACAATGTTTGCTCTTCAGGGTAATTGGACAAGGCTCCATCCAAAAGTAGCTTTGTCTGTTACTCCAGTTTGTCTACAAAGATTATCATTTTCTTTGTGTGCTATGATGTGGGAAAGGTTGGGAAGCACTGCGTAACTTGTCAATGTGAGCAAGGGCAAATTATGTGCTCATCATAGTGCAAGTGATTTCCAGGCTGGGAGAAAGGAAATCCTAAAGTTTGAAAATCACAGCTTGGCCACAGTTGGATGAAAACCAAGCAATGGACACCATGATAATGAGTTGCCTGAATGAGAAGGAATTCTTTGGCGAGGAGAGAAGCAACCCCATACCAAAAGCAAAGAAGGAACAAATAGAACATTAAATCATTCATCAGTGCTGTGGATGGGACTGTGGGCAAGTCAGGGGGTGGGAGATGAAAGTAATGTGAGTGCCCTAGGACTAGAACTCAAATTGTTTTGCTCAAGTGGTAAAAAAAGGTATGATGTATCTTAAGAGATCCAAGCCCTTTATGCCATTCTTCAGAATGACAGTAGCTATCATTTATTGTGTATATATGTTAGGCATTTTATATATATACATATATATGTATATACATAAATATATATAATCTCATTTTTTAAAAATCCCACACAACTCCCCAAAGTGCATATTATTGTCCCCATTTACATATCAGGATTCTGAACTTCACAGGGGGGTAAGTAATTTACCTAATACTATTCACCTGGTAAGAAAAGAATAGTCAGGACTCAAACCCAGTGCATCTAACTCTAAAACTCACGTTCTTCCCACCATGCCTTGCTGCCTCAGCCCACATTAGCTCCATCTGAGAGGCAGATGTTTTCCTTCATCTTTTTTAGCAAACATCTTCCAATGAGAAAAAGTGGAGCAAAGACTTACCTAACTCCCAAAGTCCTATTATAGCCTAAAATTAATTGTAGCAGAGTGCTTTGAAAATGCTAGCGCAGCTCCTTGAATGCTAGAGTCTTTGCTGAGATTCTGAGTTCCTGAGATGAAAGACTCTACAGAGCTTCTGTGTCTTAGAGTTGTCTCCCATATAAGCTCCTGGTTAACAAAGGGAAGGAAATGGACCTTAAGCTTCCAGAAGTACAAGAATTTTTTATAAAACATGCTGAGCAGAAAAATTAGGTAAAAGAAAGCCTGTGGATTTGAAAGAAAATGAACTGCCTCAGAAAGATCTGAGTGGCATAAATTAATGGAAGGCTAAGAAAAAAAAAACAAAAACAAAAACAAAAAAACTGAGGGCCGTTGGGTGGCTGCTTGTTAGTCATCTGTCTTCAGCTCAGGTCATGATCCCAGAGTCCTAGGATCAAATTCCACATCAGGATCCCCACTCAGTGGTGAGTCTGCTTCTCCCTCTGCCCATCACCCTGCTCTCATTCTCTCTCTCACTCACACATGCACGCACGTGCGCTCTCTCTCTCTCTCTCTCTCTCTCAAATAAATAATTAAATAAATAAATAAAATCTTTTTTTTTTTTAAGGGAAAGAAGAAAAATAAACTGAAATTTCCCAAATAAATATTGATGGACGATGAAAAGCACCTACCATTGCCTAGACCACTAGGCCACCAGCTTCTTACAGTGTTATAACTTGACCACAAACCTCAGAAAGCCATCCAAAGAAAAGATTGTTTAAGACAGCAGAGACAGCAGCCTTGTTTTGTTTGGTTTGGTTTGGTTTGGTTTGGTTTGGTTTGGTCTTGTTTTGTTTTTTGTTTTGTTAGCTCTGAGACAAACCCCAGCAGGAGCTCACAAGGAGAGTCAGATTGATTGAACAGTATAGAACTCATTATGTGTATTGGAGAAAGGTAGGACAGACACTAGAAGATGGAAGATGGAAAAGCTTAGAGACAGACAGCCAATGGATATTCAGTTCTCTTGTCAATTTTAATCTTGCTTCCTCGTTTACATCAGAGTATAATTCTTTGTGGCCTGATTTCCCACCCTCCATCTCTCATCTTCTTTGCTCTTCTCCTACTTCACTACCTTCCCAAGCCCAAAGTGATATGCCAGTTAGTTTTCACTGTGTAACAAACCATTCCAAATCTTTAGGGACTTAAAACAGCAACGATTTATTTAGTTCATAGTTCTGTGGATTGGTGGGCAATTTGGGCTAGGCTCAGCTGGGTTGTCTGCTGTTCTGGTCTAAGCTCATTCATGCTGCTTCTTAGCTAGGTGACTTTGTTTCTGGAGTTAATTGGCTACCAGCAGAGGCTGAGGAGGCAACTGGGCCATTGTTATCCAGCAGGCTAGCCTAGACTTGTTTCTTGAGAACTCAGCAGGGCTCTAGGAGTTAGAAATATGCAAGGCCTCTTGAGACCTAAGCTCAAAACTGACAGAATTCACTTCCTTCAAATTCTCTTGACCAAACAATTCACAAGTTCCACCAAATTCAAGGGGGAGGGAAAGAGCCACCATCTCTTCATGGGAGGAGCTACAAAGTTACATGGCAAAGGGTCATGGATTTAGGGAGGGAAATAATTATGGTCCTTTCTGCAAAATATCTAACATATCTGGAGTTTAGGGGAAAGGGTTACCATTCCTATTCCTCTCCTTGTGCCTTACACTGCTTTCCTTTCCCCATTTTCTACTCAATGATTCATGCAAATTGTTACAAGTTTTTACTTCTTGGATCTGCCAGACTCTTCAGAGATGATCTGGTCTACAAGGTTGTAGACAGCTACCTCTTCTGCTTAGCCTTTGTTTAAATGTCAAATATCGTGCTGAGAGAAGGCAAATAACATTAGGAAAAAGACTTCCAGAGCCTTAGGAATCCAGTTTGTGGTTTTTTTTCTAAATTAACAATACAGTTTTCATAGAGTCCAAAACCCAAATCACTCTCATATTCTTGGCACACTATTTGCTCTCAATAGCTCCAAGCTTACTTTTAAATCCTTTGTAATCCTGCTGGAAATCATTAAACAGTGACTCATGGAAGGTCTCTGATGGCCTCCAATAATGATTTTACCATCCACATCAGAAATTTTTTTAAGCCCCATTTAACAAATTTAGTCCATTGCTGAGATTTCTTCTTGGGAGGGTCCCAATTTTTTCCTTTTTTCCAGAAGGAGCTTCAGGGTCAGTGAGTCCCTGGCACTCAAAACTCTCTAGAGGCCAGCTGCTACAGTCTGATAAACCAAGGTGCCTCCTGGAAAAACAAAACAAAACAAACCAACCACCATTTCTCCTTCTTCTGTCCTTTCCTACATCCTGGAATTTGTTCTAAGATGTCTCTAGAATCTCCCTTACCCATCTCCTGCTTGCAGAGCTTCAGAAAAGGAGATCATTCTCAGCTCAAAGTTGGAGCATATGCTGGGGAATTGAGCTGCTTGAAGCTAGGTCTCCTGTATCTGAGTGTCTTACAGACATTGAAAATGCACAGCACCAAGCTCCATAAATTCAAATACCAGTAGAAATTAGTTCAGGTATCCATCACTTTTCAAAAATTTGTGTTATACCACTTTGCTTTTAGGAAAGACCTACATTAGTATCTGTTTTCACTGACTAAAATAAATTTAAAGAGGATTTCACTTTTACAAAAGAGGCAAAAAATGAAAATAGAATTGAGTGTCTGTTTTTACAGTGAGCCATTATAGAGCTACCCCAAGCAGCAAGAGATGTATCCCCAACCTCCTTCCCCAGAAACCACACTCAGCATCTCAGCATCAAGCACTACAGCTTTGAACTGTGTCTGTGAGTGTCTGTGCTTCATCTCAATTTATTTTTTGCATCCATAAGCAAGACACATCCTAAGGTATCAGAAAAGTCTAAGAAAGGTTATTTTGTGGCTCTGGAAACACTCAACCATTTTTTTTTCCATATTAATTGATGGTAATTGTTTCTTTCCTTTGCCTCATTTCTGTTTATAAAAGTTTTCATAGGGGCACTCTACTTTCAGATGGCTGGGGAAACCTGTATTTGGGAAGCCTTCCTTTCCTTCTCAGTGTATCTTCACTTCCTTTATGAGTTGTTATCATCTGCCTTTTTGTCCTGGAGGGAGAGGTGACCCTACTCCCTTCCGTGAACAGATCCATCCTGAATTTTTTCGTCACCCCATCTACCATGCAAACATCACACCATTAGTATCCTCTCTTCATTCCAGTCTCTCCTCCCTTAAAGCAATGTCCTCATCTTGCAGACATCAAGGGTTCCTATTCACAAAATAAACTTTCTTTCAACTTACCTGCTGCCATTTTCTGGCTGCCTATCTACTCTTCACAGTTCTGTTTCTTCACCCCCATCCACAGTTCCACCAACCATAATTTGCTTTCAGCCTCCATCACTCTACTGAGTCAACAATAGACAAATCAAATTACTTCCTCACACCATTTTCTGTAACTGCCTCTTTCCTTAAACTCTCACCTTGACTTTGGAGACAGGTATACTCTTCTAATTCTCCTCTTACTTCTCAATCTGCCCTTTCTTAGTTTCTTCCAAAGACCCTGCTTCCTCCACTTTGTCCTTCAATGTTGGCCTTCTTTTCCCATTCAGCTCTTCCTGGGCAAGATTTTTTTCCCCTACCCATCTCACTAGATCATCATTCTAGACATGGCACAGGTTTTTAAACTCAATTCAAATTTTTAAATTCAATTCAAATTCTTAGAAGTCCCACTTTCCTTACCAATGCCCTAACCTTTACTTAGAATTGGCAAGAGTATAAATTCAAGCTATAATCTAATTCAGGAACTCAAAGGATTAGAGCCTGGATATGATTTTCAGCTACATAAATCCTTTGCTATGAGATTCAAAAACAACAACTGTTCAGGACAACCTTAGAAATGTCTTGTTCCTCTGGTTATTCATTTAGTTGAGAATTTAAAACCTGAACCTTTTGTTTTTGTTTTTTAAGTTTTCCAGGACACTTTGAAGCAGTAAGCCAAACCCAAAGGTCTCATATTCTTCATGTGCCCTCCATAATGATTTCTCACAATAGCTACTCACTCACTAGGACTTGTATGGGTAATCATTTAAGTACCTCTTTGGTCATAAACAAAATTGTTCCATCTGTTTTTTTTTTTTTTTTTTTAAAGATTTATTTATTTATTTATTTATTTGACAGACAGAGATCATAAGTAGGCAGAGAGGCAGGCGGAGAGAGAAGGGGGGGGAAGCAGGCTCCCTGCTGAGCAGAGAGCCCAATGCGGGGCTCGATCCCAATACCCTGGGATCATGGCCTGAGCCAAAGGCAGAGGCTTTAACCCACTGAGCCACCCAGGCGCCCCAGAATTGTTTCATCTTTAATAATAACGGGATTCTTACTGCTTTCAAAAATCCAACCTAAACATATATCCATCCTAAATTTCCATTTCCTTGAGGATCTATTTAAAGTGACTGTGTTCAATATAGAGGAATAGTACACATGAATGTTTGGATATCAAAAGAGTAGACTAAAGTAAAGAATGCTAATTCTTTATCCCTACCTTCACTTTTCCCTTTCCTCCTTAGCAACAGAGTCCTGATTTTACTTGGGATGGCAAGCCAGCCAGCTAAATGTCACATTTTCTAGACTCTCCAGAAACTGGGTATGGTCATGTATCTAATGGCCAATAAGACATAAATGGAAAAATTGTTTGGAACTCCTGGGAATCCTGCCATAAGGGAACTAACTCGGCAGGGAAGGATCATTTCTGCCCTTATGCCTTTCCTCTTTTTTCCAGTCTGCAGTACAGATAAGATGTCTTGCCCCCCAGCAACCATCTTAGGGTTATGAGGTGATCTTGAGAATGAAAATTGTGAACTAATGGAGTGGGACAGAAAGATAGATGGTGTCTTTGTTTCTGATGCCTGTGTAGCCTAGTTGCCTACTTCCAGATTTCATTTACATGGGAGAAAAATAAAGTCTTCACTTATTTGATGTTATACTATATGAATTTTACTGTTATATGCAGCCTAACCTAATTTGAACTGATCTATTCCATAAACATTTCAAGGAAAAAAAAGTGGGGGGCAGATAGAGCCTTGGTAATAAAAGAATGCAGAACTAACAGCAGACTTATTCTAACCCAAGATGTCCCTTACTTAAAGTATGACTTTTATTACAACCTTTTTCAATAACTCTTGAAGTGAGTTGATTTTATTATCCCCATCTTTCAGTCAAGATAATCCAAGCAAAGAAAATTTAAAGGATCACTTCTGGGATTACAGAACTGTGTGGCAGAAAGGTAAGCAAAACTCAGAGTACATTTGCCTATATGTATAGTGTCTATAATCATCCAATGAAAACACCAAAAATACAAGAAGTGCACCATAATAAGAGCAACAAAACTTCCCTCCCACAGGACTAGGTCTGGTTTAGATGACTTACCACCTGGCCCCTGTTGCATAAGCTACTTTCTATAAAGACTTGTCAGACAAGTCCCTCTATGGATCGTAAAAAGAAAATGTGGATGGCCCTAAAATTTTAGTCTCCCTCCAGCCTTCTTCCTAAGAAGCTGTGGCAGCACTTCCGTTCAGCACATACTTTGGATCTCAACACAACAAAAAGAGTCTGATTAAAGGGTGTGGCTCAACTCTATGAAGCTTTTAATCATTTCCTAACAGAGCTTTTTACCCATTTACTCTGGCTGAAGTAGGGATCATGTATGAAAGATTTGTATTAGAAATATTTGGTGAAAAGGAAGAGAAGTTAGAACTTTACAAATTAGGAATAAGTATAATTAGACCAACTCTGAAGATTCCTAAAATTGAAATCAGAAAACCGAAATTGGGCTCATTCTTCCATGGCTGTGACTGTGACTGAATGAATTTTTCAGATGCAGGCAAAGTCTGCTTTGACAGCCCCCATTACCCACCCGAATGGATGTTAGGATTCAGCATCCCCTACTGCTTTAGAAGGTTTGAAATATTCAATTGTACATATTTTAGATATATCTGGTCATTGTGACTCCTAAAGGAATAGGCCTTGGTGAATAATAGAAAACATCAAACAAAAAAAATGTTGCTTTCAAGACATGTGTGTCAACAAGTCATTTGATCATAAACTTCCTATTATAAACCAACTCACTGCCACTTCACAGAGGGTTCAGTCTTCTTTCCTGTAGCTCCAAAGCAAAGTCTTCCACAAGAAGATCAAAGAATCCCCAGAAAGGGATCTGGGGTTCTAGGAATGATTAGTCCTTGATGATTCTAGTGTCAGGATTTTTTATCTTACTGGGAAATCTTAGTCAGACTGTTGGCACATTCTTCAGATGAATCAGAAAATGGCCAGCCCATAAATCTGAGTTGCCATAAAAAAGTCTTTTTTTGGAAAGTAAAATCTTTTTGGCCATTAAACTAATTGGAAAGAAAGGTCTTCAACAGTCCACTCACTGGAAATAAGAGATTCTTCAACAGTCTTCTTCCTGCCCTGAGCTTCCCATCTGTTGGCCTGCTCAAAACCCTATGCCTTGTCCGCACTGGTCTCTTTGCCTGGAACATCCTGCACTCACCCATTCTTTAACTGGCTACTTTCTACCTGGCTACCCACTTGGTGAATAACCTCTTGCTTCACACATCACTTCCTTCTGGAAGTTTTCTCCAAACACCTCGGACTCAGAGCAATGCATCTCCTCTGATCTCCCTACACTTCTGGTATACCTATGCCATAGCATTTATCACTGTATTAAAATTCACAGGTTAGGAGTGTGAGCTAAGATGGTGGAGTAGTAGGACCCTGGGCTTGCCTCATTTCTTGAACAAAGCTAAGTAAATATTGAATCATTCTGAATAGTCAAGAAATCTATCTGAGGACTGACAGAATAAACCGCAAACTAGAGAGAGAGGGGAGGTCACATCGTGAAAGACAGGAAGTGCAGAGATGTGGTTTGGGGGAGAAACAGATAGTGGATGCTGTGAAGGGGAGGGAACCCTGGTTTCAGAAAATGATGAGAGAGAGAGGAGCACATAGGGGACTGCACGAAGAAAACACTTTCCCAGAGCCATTGACTGGGAAAACAAGAAGGGGGTTGATTTTCATGAGGTTTTACAACCAGCAGGGCTCAAAGACAGGAGTTTTAGAGGTCTACAGCCTGGCTGCTGGTGCAGTGCTTCCATGTGGAAGTGAGGCAGGTAACCTGGGGGCAGATGGCATTATCTGAGGATCCCCTGGGACACACTGGGAGTGCCAATTTCCCCTTCTTGGAGTGCATCTGAGAGAGGTAACATTGCCTCTCCAGGGACAAAAGAGCTGGCAGGCAACAATACTGTCCACTGCCTCTCAACCTAAGCACAGAAACACCTGCTGAGGGTAGTTAAGCTGGACAATGTCTCTCTACTATGCTTTAGTCCAAACACTGTGCTCCTGTGCTCTGGTGAAACTACCCTTATCAGTCAAACCTGCATCAGTCCAGCATGGCATGACCCTCCCCCAGAAGACCAACATGGGTCCTTGCCACACCAAGTCCCTAAAGTGTGGAGTTTTAAAACGCAGATGGCTTGCCTGGGAGAGAACCCAAAGTGTACTACACTACTGCAGGTGAGCAGACAGCCCAGAGACAGTCAGAGTGATGACATCAATCTGAATGACACCTGGAATGCCCAAGGAGAAATTGATCACTCTTCTGGGAAGGCTTTTCTGACAGCAG
The DNA here is from genome assembly GCF_009829155.1 of Mustela erminea. Classification (NCBI taxonomy): domain Eukaryota; kingdom Metazoa; phylum Chordata; class Mammalia; order Carnivora; family Mustelidae; genus Mustela; species Mustela erminea. The sequence continues at coordinate 42,600,879 of NC_045617.1, forward strand.
CAAGTGCAAACTTCCCTCTCTGGGGACAAAGGAGATAGCTGGTGCCATTTTTCTTCCCTACCCCTCAACATAAAGTATCTTCAGTCAATAGCACAGTGAAAAAACTGGCTGCCTAATGTGCTTACACCAAGCTCCACCCCCTTGGGTTCACCTGGTGCTGCTTTTCTCAGACAAATGTGCATGAGAACCAGCATAGTAGCCCCCTTCAGGAGACCAGCACAACCAATCCCTGCACACACCAGGTCTACTGACTATAGAGCTCTACAAAGCTTCAGCTCTAATGGAAATAGCATCAGGTCTCTTAACATGCAGACCCAGAGCACATGCAGTCAAAACTCACCACACTCTTGCCAATATCCAAACACTCTTCATGGCATGCAAAGAGAAACTCTGCAGAAGACTGACCTGAGGGAAAAAGCAGCCAAAATATAGCAGCAGAGTGCACACAGCATACACCAGAGACCCTTCCTGAAGTGACAGGTCCTAGACAGCATATGATCTGTTCTTCATAAAGCCCTTACCCTCAGGAGCAAAAAACATAAGACTTTCCTAATACACAGAAGAGAGAGACCTAGACAAAATGCCAAGACAGAGGAATTCATCCCAAAAGGAAGAACTAGAAAAGGTCATCACCAGGAATCTAATCAAAACAGATATAAGAAATATGTCTGATCCAGAATTTAAAGCAACAATCATACAGATACTAACTGGGCTTGAGAAAATCATAGAAGGTACCAGGGAATTCCTTACTACAGAGATAATAGAACTAAAAAATAATTAGGCCAAAACAAAAATGCAATAACTGAGATTTGAAACTGATCAAATGTCATGACCACAAGAATGGAAGAAGTGATAGATAAGTGATAGAGTGATACAGAGATAGAGAAACAAGTGATAGAGGAGATAAAATTATGGAAAATAATGAATCTGCCCAAAAGAAGGAAAGAAAAATCTTGGATCTCAAAAGTAGACTTAGGGAACTCAGTAACTCTGTAAAGCATAATAATATTAATAGTATAGGAGTCCCAGAAGAAGAAGAGAAGGAAAAGGGAGCAAAAGGTTTCCTTGAGGAAATATAGCTGAAATCCTCCGTAATCTGGGGAAGGGCAGGCATCTAAATCTAGTAGACATAGAGAACTCCATCAAAATCAACAAAAGCAGGCCAACACCAAGAATTATTGTAGTTAAATTGCAAAATATAGAGATAAAGAAAAAATCCTAAAAGCAGCAAGACAAAAGAAGTTCTTAACTTATAAGGGAAGACAAATAAGGTTAACAGCAGATCTCTCCACAGAGACTTGGCAAGCCAGAAGGGAGTGACATGATATATTCAACATACTGAATGGGAAAAATATGTAGCCAAGAACACAATATCCAGTAAGGCATGAACTTATGGCCAATTCAGAAGAAAAGGAGGATAAGAGTTTCCCAAACAAACAAAAACTAAAGGAGTTCATGACCACTAAACCAGCTCTGCAAGAAATATCAAAGGGAACTCTGAGTAGGAAAGTCCAAATGCAATAAAGACTAGAAAGAAACAGAGAAAACCTCCAGAAACAACAATAAAACAAGTAATAAAATGGCACTAAATTCATATCTGTCAATAATTACTCCATATGTAAATGGACTAAATGCTACAATCAAAATACATAGGATGTCAGAATGGATTAAAAAAAAAAAACAAAAACAAGATGCATCTATATGCTGCCTATAAGAGACCCATTTTAGACCTAAAGACACCTGCAGATTGAAGGGATGGAGAAGTATTTGCCATGCAAATAGACATCAAAGGAAAGCTGGAATAGCAATACTTCTATCAGGCAAACTAGATTTTAAACCAAAGACTGTAATGAGAGATGAAGAAGGGCACTGTATCATAATAAAGGGGTCTCTCCAACAAAAAAATCTAATGAGTATAAATATTTATGCCCCCAACATGGGAGCACCCAAATATATAAAAAATTAATGACAAACATAAAGGAATTCATTAATAATAACACAATAATAATAGGGGACTTTAACACCCCACTTACAACAATGGACAGATCCTCTAAGCAGAAAATCAACAAGGAAATAATGACACCCTGGACCAGATGGACTTAACAGAAATATTCAGAACATTTCATCCTAAAGCAGCAAAATTCACATTCTTTTCAAGTGCACATGGGACATTCTCCAGAATAGGTCACATACTGGGTCACAAATCATGCCTCAACAAGTATAAAAATATTGAGATCATACCATGCATATTTTCAGACCACAATGTTATGAAACCAAAAGAAAAAATTGGAAGGACCACATGTAGGTTAAAGAACATCATACTAAAGAATGAATGGGTCAACCAGGAAATTAAAAAAGAAATTTAAAAATATATGGAAACAATGAAAATGAAAATATCACAATCCAAGACATTTGTGATGCAGCAAAAGTGGTCCTAAGAGGGAAGTATATAGCAATACAGGCCTACATCAAGTAACAAGAAAAATCTCCAGTATACAACCTAACCTTACACCTATAGGAGCTAGAAAAAGAACAAATGAAACCGAAAGCCTAAAGAAGGGAAATAATAAAGATTAGAGCAGAAATAAATGATGTAGAAGCAACATAACAACAACAAAGCCAGAACAGATCAATGAAAGTAGGAACTGGTTGTTTGAAAAAAATTAACAAAATTTATAAGCCTCTAGCCAGACTTAGCAAAAAGGAAAAAGAAAGGACCCAAATAAATAAAATCACAGATAAGAGAGGAGAAATCACAACCAATACCATGGAAATATAAGCAGCTATAAGAGAATATTATGAAAAATTATATGCCAAGAAATTGGATATCTGAAAGAAACAAATAAATTCCTGGAAACATTAACTACCAAAATTGAAAGTGGAAGATATAGAAAACTTTAATAGACTGATAACCAGAAAAGAAATTGAATCAGTAATCAAAAATCTCCCAACAAACAAAAATCCAGGGTAGATGGCTTCCCAGGAGAATTCTGTTATTCTATTTAAAGAAGAGTTAATATTTATTCTTCTCAAACTGCTCCAAAAACTAGAAATGGAAGGAAAACTTCCAAACTCGTTCCATGAGACCAACATTATCCTGATGCCAAAACCAGACAAACTCCACTAAAAAAGAGAATTATAGGCCAATAGCCCTGATGAACATGTGTGCAAAATTTCTCAACAACATACAAGAAAATCAAATCCAACAATATATTAAAAGAATCATTCACCATGATCAAGTGGGATTTATTGTTGGGTCTCAAGGGTGGTTTAATATTTGCAAATCAATGAACATTTTACATCGCACAAATAAAAGAAAGAATAAAAACCATATGATCCTCTCAAGTGACAAAGTACAGCATCCATTCTTTTTTTTCCCTTTTCAAATTTTTATTTAAATTCTAGTTAGTTAATGTATAGTTTAACATTGGTTTCAGGAGTGGAATTTAGTGATTCATCACTTCCATATAATGCCCAGTGCTCAACACAAGTGCCCTCCTTAATACCCATTCACACATTTAGCCCATCCCCACCCACCTCCCTCTACCAACCTTTGGTTTGTTCTTTATCATTAATAGTCTCTCATGGCTTGTTTTCCCCTCTCTACTTTTTTCCTTTGCATATGTTCATCTGGCTTTTTTTTTTTTCTTAAATTCCAGATGTGGTGAAATTATGTGTTATTTGTCTTTCTCTGACTTATTTTGCTTAGCTTAATACACTCTAGCTCCATCTACATCATTGCAAATGGCAAGATTTCATTCTTTTTGATGGCTGAGTAATATTCCTGTGTATGTGGTATACACATATACGTATATATGAATATATAAAAGAATATTCCATTGTGTGTATATTTGTACATATATTTGTGTATATATATATATATATATATATATATATATATATATATATATATCTTTGAATCTATGTTTTTGTATCCTTTGGGTAAATACCTAATAGTGCAATTACTGGGTAATAGATTGATCCTGTTTTTAACTTTTGAGGAACCTCCATATTGTTCCAGAGTTGCTGTACCAGCTTGCATTCCCACCAACAGTGTAATAGAGTTCCCCTTTCTCCACATATTCACCAACATCTGTTGTTTCCTGTGTTGTTCATTTTAGCCATTCTGACAAGTGTGAGGTGTTTTCTAATTGTGGTTTTGATTTGTATTTCCCTGATGCTGAGTGATGTTGGGTATTTTTTCACATGACTATTAGCCATCAGGATGTCTTCTTTGGAAAAATTTCTATTTGTGTCTTCTGACAATTTATTAACTGGATTATTTGCTCTTTGGGTATTGAGTTTGGTAAGTTTTTATATATTTTTTATACTAACCCTTTATCAGACATATTATTTGCAAATATCTTCTATTCTGTAGGTTGCCTTTTAATTGTATTGATTGTTTCTTTTACTATGTAAAAGCTTTTTATCTTGATAAAGTCCCAATACTTCATTTTTGTTTTTGTTTTCCATGACTTTGAAAACCTGTCTAGCCAGAAGTTGCCACAGCCAAGGTCAAAGAGGTTGCTGCCTGTGCTCTCTCAGATGTTGATAGGCTCCTATCTCACATTTAGGTCTTTCATCCATTTTGAGTCTATCTTGGTGTATGGTGTGAGAAAGTGAGCCAGTTTCATTCTTCTGCATGTGGTTGTCCAATTTTCCCAACACTGTTTGTTGAAGAAACTGTTTTCCACTGGATATTCTTCCCTGCTTTGTCAAAGATTCATTGACCATAGGAACACCTGGGTGGCTTGGTTGAGCCACTGAATTTTGAGTTCAGCTTAGGTCATGATCTCAGGGTCTTGGGATTGAGCCTTCCATGCTCAATGGGGAGTCTGCTTGAGATTCTCTCTCTCCCCCTGTCCCTTTGCCCTTCCCCTGCCCTACAATCAGTCAATAAATCAATCAATCTATCTTTTTTTTTTAATTTTATTTACTTATTTGACAGAGAGAGAGATCACAAGTAGGCAGAGAGGCAGTCAGAGAGAGAGGGGGAAGCAGGCTCCCCACCGAGCAGAGAGCCTGACCTGGGGCTCCATCTCAGGACCCTGAGATCATGATCTGCAATCAATCTATCTATCTTTTAAAAAAGAAGATTCATTCATTGGCCATATAGTTATGGGTCCACTTCTGGGTTTCCTATTCTGTTCCATTGATCTATATGTCTGTTTTTGTGCCAATACCATACTGTCTTGATCACTACAACTTTGTAATATAGCTTGAAGTCCAGAATTGTGATGCCTCCAGCTTTGCTTTTCTTTTTCAGGATTGCTTTGTCTATTCAGGGTCTTTTGTGATTCTATACATGCCTAGGTGGTAGGAGTGCTATGTGGCATGGCACAGTACAAAGAGTGCTGGGCTATGCATCAGAAAATCTGCCTCAGAGGACATGGTCCTATCCTTATTTACCAGATTACTTAGTCTCTTAGACTCAGTTGTCCCATCTGTAAAATGAGAACTATAATCCCTATTTCATGGGGTAGTTGAAGGATTAAATAAGATAATATAAGTGAAAGGACTTAGCTACACATCCAGTAACCACTTACTAGATGTTACTGAAATGCTATTTTTTTCATTAGTATTAGCTTCAATACATAATATGTCTCTTCTGTTTTGAAGTAGGTTTTATAGCATTACAGGTAAAAGAAGATGTTTCCTTTTTATTCTAAATTTGACTCAATCTAATGGAAATGATTTTTCAAATTCTGTTTTACTCTTGCATTTAGTTATTGGGTGGGATTCCCTCCCCCATCCTACTTGCTTCCCACCTTAAAATTTCTTATCCATAACTACAATACCCAAAAGATGGGCAATCCCAGATTCCTCATTTGTAGAATAAAGAGTCAGACTAGAGTACCACTCAACCGCCTTTGATTCATGATTTGTGCACTTCAAGTTTGTATTCTCTGCTGTATATCTAGGACCTAGAACAGTGTCTGGCATATTGTAGCCCCTCAATAAATATTGCTTGAATGAATACATGCATTAATGGCTGAATTACTCATGTTTAGAATAAGATAATAAATATATTTTTCAGTGTCCTCCATAAATTAATTAATGCTACTCTGGAATTAATAATTTGTTGAGTATACTTTGAATAAGAATCCTCAGAGCAGTAGCTCTCCAAAGACAACAGTTGTTCCATTTGTTCTGCTAAGCTGAGAACAAAATGGTGCTTAGATTTAGAAAAAAAAAAAAATGAATATTGAGAGTCTATTCACTAGTAAACACCACAGACTTTGCCACATTGCAGAAATAAAGTGGACACCTATTCCCTTGACCTTCTCTAACTACTTCCATGGAAGACGCTACTGCCCACAGCCTGTGTGTAGGGTAAAGTATTTATGATGATAAAACAGTCAAGGACAACCAGACATTAGCCGCTTCTAAAAAAACAATTCACAAAGGTTTTTTTTCTGTGCTCCTACATTGCTTGCTGCCTAAAAGATCCTGAATTTGAGAACAAAGGAAGAAAGCAGGAGATACAAGAAATAGGACATCCTTTTCCTTCCCTCTTTTGGGATGGAAGGAAATTTTGAGCTCCAGAGAAAAGTTGGTCTCTGCTCCAATGGTCAGGGTGTTCTGCAGTCTCAGCCTTGCAATTTAAGAATCTTTTCTGTTTCATGTTTATTAAGCCCCCAGAAATAAGTTTGAATATAACTCAATAATGCTGTACAATATAATTTTCCCTCAATCTCATACACAAGAGTTTAGGATCTCAGTATCCAGGAGGCAAATGAGTAGAGCAGTAGGCCTCCACAGCATACCCAACCTCATATTAAAGTCTGCCTTCACTTGTACTCTACCCAGAATGGAGAGGAGTTGTATTTAAACGCTGAGTAATTTGTTAGAGGAACAAAGTGCTTTAAGGCACAGGGTTTGGATGAAAGACTACATAAATGCAAGTCCAGAGTCAGTACCTCCTTTTCCTCTGCTAAAAACTTGTGAAATGCATTTATGCCATCTGAGTCATGAACCTACTCCTGCGTACCAATTCATTTCACTGAATGAGTCCTAATCCCTCATGTTTTGAAGGGTGTAGTCAAGTCATTAGATCTGACTAATGAACCTTTCCAAATCATGTACACCATTTAGAGTAAGCCTTGCTAGACCCACACAGTTAAATTACATGTAATTTAATCTCCCAAAGAAGCAGGGAGCTTGAAAAGGTTGGATTCAGCTGTGAAGCAACCACTTAACCACTTTTACTCTATAATCTTGGTGTTTAGTTAACATTTAGGAAAGAAGTTAACATTTCGGAAAAAGAATAGGTATGCAAGTCATCCAAACCTGCCCAGTAGGTTGGAAACTGGTAGGTGTGAACACGAAGTATATGATTTTCACAACTTTAACTGAAATAATTTACATTTTTGCAATGTTGTGACCACTGTACATAAATAAAGTGCTCTATCTAATGGCTCCTCAGCTACAAAGAATATAGGCAAAACTTTTACTTCATTTTAAAAACATGCCACAAAGTGTATACTATACAAAATTCATTTTCTTCTAAGTACAAAGCCATGGATTAGACACTGTGGGGGATCCAAAGTCGGGTCCATCGTGGTCCCTTTTCTCTAAGAGTCCATATTGTAGTGGGAGATGGATACTATAGAAGGCATAATGGAGTAAGAGTCCACTGAAGAAGATAGTTATTTCTGTAGAAGGTAGGAGGAAGGAGATCTTAATTCTGATTAGCAGATCAAGGAAGGTGACAGAGAGGAAATGGACCTAAAGGATGAGGAAGATTTTGATTGGGTGAGGGTGAGGGTGAGGATGATGACATTCCAGGAAGATGAAATAATAATAGCAATAGCATGGAGGCATGAAACTCTTACAATGCAGAAAGTATATAATTTTATCAACTCCTAAATCCCATTTATATGTCCTATCTATGCTCTGCTCAGAGCACAAAATTCTTGAGAAAAAAAAATATAATGCTGCTTCTCCTTCTGTACTCTAGAGGTACATGATGAATCTCCAAGTACCTTTTTTCATAGTCATTGTCAGAAGAAACTAAATAGAATCTTGGGCACCTGGGTGGCTCAGTGGGTTAAGCCTCTGCTTTCAGCTTGGGTCATGATCCCCGGGTCCTGGGATCGAGGCCCACATTGGGCTCTCTGCTCAGCGGGGAGCCTGCTTCCTCTGCCCTCACCCCCCGCCTGCTTCTTTGCCTACTTGTGATCTCTCTCTGTCAAATAAATGAATAAAATCTTTATAAATAAATAAATAAATAGTATCTTTATTACTCCATACCCAGACCATAATACAGTAGTCTCTTCCTTATCTGAGGTTTTGTGGGCTAATTATCCTCCTACATACAATCAGAAGGTCAATAGTAGCCTAATACTACATCACAATGCCTACATCATTCATCTTACTTCATCTCATTACAGGCATTTTATCATTTCACATCATCACAAGAAGCGGGATGAGTTCAGTACAATAAGACATTTTGAGAAAGGAGAGAGACCATATTCACATAATTTTTATTACAGCATATTATTATTTTGTACTATTTTATTATTGTTGTTAATCTCTTACTTTGGCTAACTTATAAATTAAATTTTATCATAGGTATGTCTGCATAGGAAAAAACATAGTATATATCGGATTTAGTTCTATCGATGGTTTCAGGCATCCACTGGAGATCTGGGAATGTATTTCCCACAGATAAGGGGGGAACTGCAGAAGCCCCTAACTGTCTTCTCGGCCATTGGTTTTCAGTTTCCAATCCATTCTGCATAATAAGGCCTTATGCCCTATTAATCTTCTAAAAGATGCTTCCAGTAAAAAGAAGTCAGAGAGTAAAAGAACATGTAATACTTTTCTAGGATATCCTAATGTTCATAAGATAAAGCCTGAACTCCTCAACTTGGACTTCAAATCTTTCCTTGATCTGGTTTCAATCACTCATTCTATCTTAATCTTCTGCTAATCCCCATATACAAGCATTGTAGCATCTTATCACTTATCGTCTTATCACTAAACCACACAGAACCCAGGGACTTAAAAAGGAGAAAATTCTGCTAGGATTGACTATAGTCAAGGAAGGGAGTGATGTTGCTTCCAGTAGCAAGACTCTGGATGCTGTGTGTGGGTATATGTGTGTGTGTGTGACAGAGAGAGATTGAGAGAGAGAGAGAGAGCGGGAGAGAGAGGGAAGAAGGGGGGGTTGGGGAGGAGAGATACTAGGAAAATGCTTATGATGAGAAAAAAGAATGCTGTTTTATCTCAGTGAAAATTGCATTTCAAATCTGAACTTTAAAAGTAAAAATCAAAATAAAATTTTAATAAGATGTTAACTCACATAGCATTTGGTCTGTGATCCTCTTTCATGACTATTTAAAATGATCACTTATTTATTCATTCTCTAAATACTGACTGAGTGCTCACACTGTCCCAGGCACTGATCTAAGTCTAAGTCCTTGGTAAGACAGCAGTAAACATGGCAGAAGTGGCCATTCAGAGTTTACTAAAAACTAAAATGTAATACTAAAATGAAGTGATTAGGCCAGAAGATCTGTCTGTGATGTGCACTCACACTACACTCCAATTCAGCAGAGCAGTGACTAGAGAATCCTAGGTAACCAGGTAGAGCAATAAAAAACAGATGTTCCTCAATTGTCTACCTATCATGTTTTGCTTGCCCTTCTAAAGCGAGTGATGATTATAAACACTGCTGAAATTCAAACGAGGATGACTTGACCTATTTTCTTATTAATGGTCTCTTACAACAAATTACTTTCAATTTTTTCTGACATATTTTCAATTGTATCTTTAAATAAGAGTAACATATCCAACTGCACAAGAATTTCAGCTTTACAGAAATTAAGTGCTTTAGTAAAGATCTGTTTGGTTGATAATACCAGAAGTCGACTTGTGCTAGATTAATTAATTGAAAGAGAAAATGTATTCCAAGGTTACAGGGGTAATTCACAAATTCCAGAAACATGAAAGCAGTCAAAGACCCATTGGGAACACAGACAGTACTCCCCTTCCATTTCTCCTCCTTCTTTCTCTCAGTACATTTGTTTCTTCTGTCTCTTCAGACCATCTTTCTCTAGGTACTTCCCCACTGCTCAAGTTTCACCACCTCAGTTGCAGCCATAAAGAAAAAAGAACCTAACTGGCACAACTTCAGTTGCCCTGTCCCAACTAACACTGACAAGGAATTGGTATCTGTAACACAACCATGGCTGCCAGGGTCCTGTCACTCTGAGAGACTTTATGATCAGGGAAGATCATCATAGAGGTGTCTGCTGTCCCAGGAAAGTGTATACAAGATTCCACAGCCCCACCTTGCACTGAGAAATTCCTTTCAAGATTCTATTCCTCTGCTAGAGATCAATGGAAAGAAAAGGGGAAATAATCTTTGACAATTAAACCCAAGAACCATTTCCATCCAAATTTTAAGTTACACTAGAGCAGTGGTTCCCACATACTTCAAACTTTTAAACCCATTAAATGTTAACATAAATATATATTTATGCAAAAATAATTATATTTTCTAAAACAAAAGAAATTGTTTACTGAGGAGACTAGAATTGCTTTATCTTTTTGTAGATCTCCTTTGATGTCTAACTTTATAGACTGCAGACATATTCTCACATTTCCTTCTGCTTTCAATCTAATATGATATCACACCATATACCCTTTGGAAAACTCCAATGTATACTCCTCAGATAAATATTTTAAAGAAATAAATAATATCTTCATCTTAATATGAAAATAGGTTTGACCACACATGCACCTGAAAAGGTATCAGTGACCTCCAGGGATCTCCAGGCCACGCCTTGAAAATTGCCACACAATAGATTATCTACTGTCTGCTTGTAAGTAGACATTTAAATTAAAGCAAATTTCATAGGAGTAACTTCTTGCTGTCTCCATATAAACTGGCTCATTCAATTCAGTTTTCTACATTAGCCATATTATTTTGATTAATTTGATGAGTCAATTGAATTTAATAAATTTTACCAGTAAATAAATAGTAGGATATGGCAGTTACTGAAGAGAACTTTACAGAAGGACAGACCTAAAATTACAACCTAGGTCCTCTACATTATATGTGACATCAGCCAAATCATGTAAGACTTGGTGTCCCCATTTTTAAAAAGGCATACTAATGATACTTGTGGGGTATGAGAATAGAATAAGATAGTATAATAAAATCTTTAGCTTCATGCACAACATATCATGTTAGCTGTTTTTATTATTTTTGTTACTTGGAATATTTGTACTCACAACCTTTTAAAGATGAATCTCTTTTTATAAACCTGGAGAATTAACTCCACGAGTGATGATTTGTGTCTTATATCCTAGGTGTCCTTACCCCACAAGAATAAATGCCAAGTAACTATACCAATAAGATGGCTTTTGGGCACACAGTGATTCTGGAGGAAATGAGGTCATCTTCCATCCATATGGCTGGTCTCACTAGGACAGTATGGAAAATGCCTTCTAGTGGGTTGGCAAAATTAAAATATCTACGAGCATAGTTATAATAATACTGGTTCTCTTCTCAAACTTTTATTTTCTACCTTGATCCAAATGATTTGTTTCTTGTAGCCCTAACAGAAATTTCCTTTGGTAAAAAGAAAGGAGAAAAAAAGGCTTTCTGATTGGTTATTTGAAAATCCAATTCCATCATATTTTTCATCTTCATCTGTTCCATATTGACAGAAAACAAGAGAATGAGAGGGATGTTAAAATTTTCTTACAAGGTCCATGTGGCTCTATCAAGCCCATATAAAATAACTGTTTAAGAAAATGGAAGTCCCACAATAACACATTATATGCAAATTGAATTTAAATAAAAATAAACTAATTAAAATAAAGACTAAAAGTAAATAAAAAGGAAAAGGGAGCCCCATCACTGTCCTCTGGCTTACCCTAAACTGTCTTCCCTCATGTCAGCCTCATTTTGTAACTTTTGTCAAGGACACAAAATACGTAAGTTATTTAATTCTTTTTATCCAATGCCAATATATTTTTACAAAATGAAACAAAAACGTATTTCCTTGGAGCACATGCTGGGTGGCCAAAGACAACAAATGTCTTTTTTAAGAGGCAATCCATTTGTAGAAGCAATAAAGGAAGAGGGTAAAACATTATCTTATGTAGCCACTAGTAAATTTTATCCAGCTCTACTCCCACTGTATCCTGCCAAACTGTGACCCAGGGTCTGGGACCTAACATGCCGTGATAAAGAGCCAGGAAATAACTCAGTTAACTGGCGAGTTATGATGAGTGGATTTAAAGAAAATCCTTGTCTTTAGTTATTTTTTTACCCCAAAGTTGTTTCCCAGATACTTTATAAGGAAACATTTAGATTTCTTTTCACTCTATAATCTCCAAACACAACTAAAAATCAATGCCCTTTGCTTAATTTTAATGAGGAAATATAAAAAGACATCAATCCAGAATTACATAAACCAGAACAACATTTTTTTAAAAATTTAGAGGCATAGCAAAGCACATACTGATAACTAATGAAAGCTTTCATGTTTGGATCAAATAATAACATGTTTATTTACATATATCAGAAAATTTACACCTTTCATAAAGCTAAAAGTCTCACATTTTTGTTAGATACTTTTTGTAATTTGGAGTATACAACATTTTCAAGCTTCTCATAGGTCAATCATTTGTCAGGATAATGTAGGTATAGGACCTGGAAAAAACTTACTAGTGGCCACTTCAGAGAATGTCTTATCCTCTTCTTCTGCAAATGGATTACCTCTTGTGAATGACATTTGTTGTCTTTGGCCACACAGCATGTGCTTCAAAGAAATCGTTTACTGTTTCATTATATAAGAAAATACTGGGGGGCACCTATGTGGCTCAGTCATTTCAGCATCTGCCTTCAGCTCAGGTCATGATCTCAGGGTCCTGGGATCTAGCCTCATATTGGGCTCCCTACTCTGCGGTGAGCCTGCTTGCTTCCCCCTCTTCCTCTTCCTGCCACTCTCCCTGCCTGTGCTCTCTCTGTCAAATAAATAAATATAATCTTTAAAAGAAAATAAAATACTGGTGTTGGGTAAAGAAAATTAAATAACATGTATTTGAGTTCTCAAAAATATTATTTTATTATATATTATTTACTAATAATATTTATTTTATTAATAAATTATATTTATCATATATTATAATACTTTTTTTATTGCTGTTAAAATTCTAATCATTTAAAAATTTGGAATTAATATTCAAGCTTCTATAAAATATAATATAAATAATTGTCTTATAGTAATAAGAAGGTCTTGAAGGGGAGTCTAATTAGGAAATGTGATCTTTAAAAGCAAGGGATCTAGAGTTGCCCACAAATCCTTGTCTCCCAGGTAAGTTTAACCATGTTGAAATACCAGGTTGAGAGCATTAGCATCTCAGAATTTATTACTGAGCAGAGATATGCAGTTACTCAGCATCCTCTTTCCCTGTGGCCTAGCAACAGTACCTTAACAGTACTAACCTTAGTGTTCCACGAGGACCTAAGTACTCATCAATCAAATGGAATGATAAATTAACCAAGGAAAACATTATAGTTTTTTTTACAGGATGATGTTCTATAATGTGGAGAAAGTTAAAATGGAATTTTTTAAAGCCCATAAACATTTATTTTTGGTCTCTGGAAAAGAAAGATAAGGAGAATCTTTCTGAGATCATGCCCTAGAATAATGAAAATTGTCTATTTTTTAGGCCCAACTCTACTCTTTTACCATACTTTTCTACAAAGTTTAGTATCTATTTTAACATCCGTGCTTTGAACAAATTAATATAAAGAAGATTCTGGAGGATGAAGTCTAGAAGTAGGCAAAGTAAGAAGAGTTTATATTTTTCCAAAGAAATAGAAAAAAAAATCACTGGAAAAAGATTATTGAATTTTTTCAGTTATTCTAAAACTTTTTTCTGTGGAAACTATCCAGTTCTCAGATTCTTGTACCTACAGCATATTTATTAAATCATTATTTTAAGACTACTGTACTTTTTTAAAAAAAGATTTTATTTACTTATTTGAGAGAGAGTAAGAGTTAGAGAGAGAGCGTACACAGAGAGAGAGGTAGAGATAGAAGTAGGCTCCCTGCTGAGCAGGGAGCCCAATAAGAGACTCCATCCCACGCCCCCAGAATCACAACCCAAGCTGAAGGCAGACGCCTAACTGACTGAGCCACCTGGGTGTCCAACTACTGTACTTTTATTATTACTATTAACTATCTTTAAATGCTGGAAGCTCTTTTACTACATGGAGCACTGGGTGTGGTGCATAGACAATGAATCTTGGAACACTGAAAAAATAAAATTTTTTTAAAAAGCAGCTTAGGACCGCTTTCCTTAGACAAGAAATTATAAGTTAATTATAATGCACATAGTCTTATATTACTCACATGGAAAATGCATCACTAGACACATGGACATGTTAAAATCAGAAAACCTTTATCAAATACGTTTTTGACTAAGTAACAAAACTTTGATAAGACAGTTTCTTCTGTCAAATTTAATATTATGTTTCAAATGTATACATGTGCTTATAGCCAACTTGAATTCTTTTTAGAATGAGGTTTAATTAATTATTGGAAGCATTTCTGATGCTGAACTAAACATTGCTTATCAGTGGCTTTACCATACTATTTTAATAAAACAAATAAGGAATCAACCCATAAAATCATTAGGCAACAATAGATAATAAGGTTCCATTTCTAGAAATAGCAGAGTAGCTCATACTAGATCAATCTTCTCAAAATAACAATTATAAACTTTGGACAAAACACAAAAACAACACCTGAAGCCATTTAAGAGTGGCCAAAAGTAGACAGAAACTGCAGGTGATCATCATTTAGAGGAAAAGTATGACACTGGAAAATTGACCATTTTTCTGGTTTTTTTACCTGTTCTTTTCTGTTCTTTTACCTGAAGCAGTCCCCAGTTGATACCAGAGAAAGCTGGCTAAGATTTTATAGAAAACTTACTGGCTAAGAAATCAGAAGACAAGGGTGCCCGGGTGGAACAATCCATTGAGCACCCAAATCTTGGCTTCAGCTGGGGTCCTGATCTCAGGGTCGTGAGATGGAGCCCCATGTCAGGCTCCATGCTGAGTGCAGAGCCTGCTTGAGATTCTCTCTCCCTCTCCCTCTGCCTCATCTACTCATGCTCTCTCTCTCTCTCTCTCTGTAAGACAAACTAATAAAACTTTTCAAAAAATAAAAGTTAATAAAAATTTTAAAAACAAATCAGAAGACAAAATCCAGGGAAGTGGCGGATGGAAAGTGAAGGGAGAAATACTGGAAAGCAGAGAGCTACAGAGAGGAAGCCCCAAATTCTATGAATAAATTTTGCCCAAATCTCCAGCCAACCCTAAGCTGAGCATATGTTGGGCAAATACCAAAAAACCCAGAGAAGGTTAAAAGACCTAAACAGAAATTTTAGTTGCTACAAAGCACAGGGGAATTTATAATTTATGATCAGCCAGGTTAATTGCCTGCAGAGAGAAAAAGCAATACCATTTATGATAAGATATCAGAACCCAGAGTCCCTAAAACACACTCTTCACAATATGCACGATATGCATGATATAATCCATAATTACTAGGCATAGAAGAAAGAAGAAAATATGACTCAAATGAAAGAGAAGTGGGAAGCATGGTTGGCTCAGTCAGTTAAGCATCTGCCTTTGGCTCAGGTCATGATCCCAGGGACCTGGAATCGAGTCCTGCATCAGGCTTCCCTGTGGGAAGCCTGCTTCTCCTTCTGACTACCACTTCCCCTTCTTGTGCTCTCTCTCTCTCTCTCTGACAAATAAAGAAATAAAATTAAAATTAAAAAAAGAAGAAGAAGCAGCCCTATTGTTAAAAAAAAAAAAAGAGAGAGAGAGGGAGAGGATGGTTGGGTTATGGACATTGGGGAAGGTATGTGTTATGGTGAGTGTTGTGAAGTGTGTAAACCTGGTGATTCACAGACCTGTACGCCTGGGGCTAATAATACATTATATGTTAATAAAAATTTAAAAATTTAAAAAAGAAAAATTACAGTCATTAGAAATCAACCCCAAGGTGACTTGGATGATACAATTAACAAATAAAGGTTTTAAAACAACCATTATGATTATGCTCAAATATCTGAAAGAAATACACTCATAATGAATGAATAAATAGAAAATCACAATAGAGAAAAAGTTACTATAAAAGAACTAAATGGAAGCTTCCTGGGTGGCTCAGCTGCTTAGGCGTCCAACTCTTGATTTCGGCTCAGGTCTTGATCCCACAGTACTGGGATAGAACCCTGCATCACTCTCCCTGCTCATCGGGCAGTCTGTTTCTCCCTCTACCTCTGCCCCTCCTCCTGACTCATGTGCACTCTCCCTCTCTCTCAAATAAATAAATGAAATTTAAAAAAAAAAATTTTATATGAACATTGGGGTACATATAGCCCTTCTTTTCACTATATCTGTATCTTTGGGGTAAATACCCAATAGTGCAATTGCAGGGTCATAGGGTAGCTCTATTTTTAATTTTTTGAGGGATCTCCACAGTTTTCCAAAGTGGCTGCACCAGCTTACATTCCCACCAACAGTGTAAGAGATTCTCCACATCCTCTCTAACACTTGCTATTTGCTATCCTGTTGGGTTTGGCCATTCTAACTGGTGTAAGGTGGTATCTCAGTGTGGTTTTGATTTGAATTTCCATGATGGCTAGTGATGATGAACATTTTCTCATGTGTCTGTTGGCCATTTTTATGTCTTCTTTGGAAAAGTGTCTGTTCTTGTCTTCTGCCCATTTTTTGACATAATTATCTGTTCTTTTGGGTGTTGAGTTTGAGAAGTTCTTTATAGATCTTGGATATCAGCCCTTTGTCTGTAGTGTCATTTGTGAATATCTCCTCCCATTCTATGAGTTGCATCTTTGTTCACTCTCTCCTTTGCTGTGCAAAAGCTTTTGATCTCAATGAAGTCCCAAAAGTTCATTTTCACTTTTGTTTCCTTTGCCTTTGGAGATGTGTCTTGAAAGAAGTTGCTGTGGCCGATGTCGAAGAGGTTACTGCCTATGTTCTCTTCTAGAATTTTGATAAATTTTTGCCTCACGTTGAGGTCTTTTATCCATTTCAAGTTTATCTTTGTGATGGTGTGAGAGAATGGTTGAGTTTCATTCTTCTATACATAGCTGTCCTATTTTCCCAGCACCCTTTATTGAAGAGACTGTCTTTTTTCCCACTGGATATTTTTTCTTGCTTTGTCAGAGATTATTTGACCGTACAGTTGAGGGTCCATATCTGGACTCTCTACTCTGTTGCATTGGTCTATGTGTCTGTTTTTTGTGCCAGTACCATGCTGTCTTGGTGATCACAGCTTTGTAGTAAAGCTTGAAATCAGGCAGTGTGATGCCCCCAACTTTGTTTTTCTTTTTCAACATTTCCTTAGTGATTTGGGGTCTTTTCTGGTTTCATACAAATTTTAGGATTGTTTGTTCTAGCGTTTTGAAGAATGCCAGTGGAATTTTGATCAGGTTAGCATTGAAAGTATAGATTGCTCTGGGCAGCATAGACATTTTAACAATGTTTATGCTTTTGATCCATGAGTATGGAATGCTTTTCCATCTTTTTGTGTCTTTCATGAGTGTTCTTTCTTTCATGAGTGTTCTGTAGTTCAGTTCCTCAAGTACAGATCCTTTACCTCTTTGGTTAGGTTTATTCCAAGGTATCTTATAATTCTTGGTGCTAAAGTAAATGGAACCAATTCTCTAATTTCCCTTTCTATATTTTCATTGCTAGTGTGTAAGAAAGCAGCCTATTTCTGTACATTGATTTTGTATCCTGCCACATTACTGAATTGCTGTATGAGTTCTAGTAGTTTGAGTGTGGAGTCTTTTCCACATAAAGTATCATGTCATCTGTGAAGAGAGAGAGTTTGACTTCTTCTTTGCCAATTTGAATACCTTTTATTTATTTTTGTTGCCTGATTGCTGTTGCTAGAACTTCAAGAACTATATCGAATAACAGTGGCAAGAGTGGGTATCCTTGTGTTCCTGATCTCAATGGGAAGGTTGTTGGCTTTTCCCCATTGAGAATGATATTCGCTGTGGGTTTTTCATAGATAGATTTTATGAAGTTGAGGAATGTTCCCTCTATCCCTATACTTTGAAGAGGTATAATCAGAAACAGATGCTGTATTTTGTCAAATGCTTTTTCTGCATCAATTGAGAGGACCATGTGGTTCTTCTTTCTTCTCTTACTGATTTGTTCTATAACATTGATTGATTTGTGAATGTTGAACCACACTTGCATCCCATGGATAAATCCCACCTAGTCATGGTGAATAATCTTTTTAATGTACTGTTGGATCCTATTAGCTAGGATCTTGTTGAGAATCTTGGCATCCATATTCATCAGGGATATTGGTCTGAAATTCTCCTTTTTTATTAATTATTTTTATTAACATATAATGTATTATTTGCCCCAGGGGTACAGGTCTGTGAATCGTCAGGCTTACACACTTCACAGCACTCACCCTTTCACCTACCCTCCCCAATGTCCATAACCTAATCATCCTCTCCACACGCCCCTCCCCCCAGCAACCTTCAGTTTGTTTTGTGAGATTAAGAGTCTCTTATGGTTTGTCTCCCTCCTGATCCCATCTTGTTTCGTTTCTTCCTTCCCTACCCTCCAGACACCCCACACTGCCTCTAAAATTCCTTGTATCAGGGAGATCATAGGATAATTGTCTTTCTCTGATTGACTTGCTTTGCTCAGCATAATACCCTCTAATTCCATCTATGTCGTTGCAAATGGCAAGATTTCATTTCTTCTGATGGCTGCATAGTATTCCATTGTATATATATACCACATCTTCTTATCCATTTATCTGTTGATGGACATCTAGGTTCTTTCCATAGTTTGGCTATTGTGGACATTGCTGCTATAAACATTCAGGTGCATGTGCCCCTTCGGATCACTATATTTGTATCTTAGGGTAAATACCCAGTAGTGCAATTGCTGGGTCATAGGGTAGCTCTATTTTCAGCTTTTTGAGGAACCTCCATGCTGTTTTCCAGAGTGGCTGCACCAGCTTTCATTCCCACCAACAGTGTAGGAGGGTTCCCCTTTCTCCACATCCTCGCCAACATCTGTCATTTCCTGACTTGTTAATTTTAGCCATACTGACTGGTGTGAGGTGGAATCTCATTGCGGTTTTGATTTGTATTTCCCTGATGCTCAGTGATGTTGAGGATTTTTTCATGTGTCTGTTGGCCATCTGGATGTCTCCTTTGCAGAAATGTCTGTTCATGTCCTCTTTCCATTTCCTGATCGGATTATTTGTTTTTTGGGTGTTAAGTTTTAAAAGTTCTTCATAGATTTTGGATACTAGCCCTTTATCTGATATGTCATTTGCGAATATCTTCTCCCATTCTGTCAGTTGCCTTTTGGTTTTTTTTTTTTTTTTTAGCTTACTTTATTTTTTAAAATAGCTCACTTTATTTTTTTATTATTATTATTATTATTATTTTTTATTATTTCCAGCATAACAGTATTCATTATTTTTGCACCACACCCTGTGCTCCATGCAATCCGTGCCCTCTATAATACCCACCACCTGGTACCCCAACCTCCCACCCCCCGTCCCTTCAAAACCCTCAGATTGTTTTTCAGAGTCCATAGTCTCTCATGGTTCACCTCCCCTTCCAATTTCCCCCAACTCCCTTCTCCACTCTAAGTCCCCATGTCCAGCAATTGCACTATTGGGTATTTATCCTAAGGATACAAACGTAGTGATCCAAAGGGGCACATGCACCCGAATGTTTATAGCAGCAATGTCCACAATAGCCAAACTATGGAAAGAACCTAGATGTCCATCAACAGATGAATGGATCAAGAAGATGTGGTATATATACACAATGGAATACTATGCAGCCATCAAAAGAAATGAAATCTTGCCATTTGCGACAACATGGATGGAACTAGAGCGTATCATGCTTAGCGAAATAAGTCAAGCAGAGAAAGACAACTATCATATGATCTCCTTGATATGAGGAAGTGGTGATGCAACATGGGGGCTTAAGTGGGTAGGAGAAGAATAAATGAAACAAGATGGGATTGGGAGGGAGACAAACCATACGTGACTTTTAATCTTACAAAACAAACTGAGGGTTGCTGGGGGGAGGGGGTTTGGGAGAAGGGGGTGGGATTATGGACATTGGGGAGGGTATGTGCTTTGGTGAGTGCTGTGAAGTGTGTAAACCTGGTGATTCACAGACCTGTACCCCTGGGGATAGAGTATTATGCCTCCATCAGAAAGGATGAATACCCAACTTTTGTAGCAACATGGACGGGACTGGAAGAGATTATGCTGAGTGAAATAAGTCAAGCAGAGAGAGTCAATTATCATATGGTTTCACTTATTTGTGGAGCATAACAAATAGCCTTTTGGTTTTTTTGACTGTTTCCTTTACTGTGCAAAAGATTTTGATCTTGATGAAGTATCAATAGTTCATTTTTGCCCTTGCTTCCCTTGCCTTTGGTGATGTTTCTAGGAAGAAGTTACTGTGGCTGAGGTTGAAGAGGTTGCTGCCAGTGTTCTTCTCAGGTATTCTAATGGATTTCTATCTCACATTGAGGTCTTTCATCCATTTTGAGTCTATTTTTGTGTGTGATGTAAGGAAATGATCCAATTTCATTTTTCTGCATGTGGCTGTCCAATTTTCCCAATACCATTGTTGAAGAGACTGTCTTTTTCCACTGAATATTTTTTCCTGCTTTGTCGAAGATTAGTTAACCATAGAGTTGAGGGTCTATTTCTGGACTCTTTATTCTGTTCCATTGATCTATGCGTCTGTTTTTGTGCCGGTACCATACTGTCTTGATGATGACACCTTTGTAATAGAGCTTGTAGTCTGGAATTGTGATGCCACCAACTTTGGCTTTCTTTTTAAACATTCCTCTGGCTATTCAGGGTCTTTTCTGGTTCCATATAAATTTTAGGATTATTTGTTCCATTTTTTTGAAAAAATTGATGGTATTTTGATAGGGATTGCATTAAATGTGTAGATTGCTTTAGGTAGCATAGACATTTTCACAATATTTGTTCTTCCAATCCATGAACATGGAACGTTTTTCCATTTCTTTGTGTCTTCCTCAATTTCTTTCATGAGTACTTTATAGTTTACAGAGTATTGATTCTTAGCCTCTTTGGTTAGGTTTATTCCTAGGTATCTTATGGTTTTGGGTGCAATTGTAAATGAGATCAACTCTTTAATTTCTCTTCTTCTGTCTTGTTGCTGGTGTATAGAAATGCAATTGATTTCTGTGTGTTGATTTTTGAGATTCTTCTTCTGGTGGGGTTTTTGCCTGGTTTGGGGATCAAGGTAATGCTGGCTTCATAGAAAGAGTCTAGAAGTTTTCCCTTCATTTCTGTTTTTTGAAACACCTTCAGGATAGTAGGTATTATTTCTTCTTTGAATGTTTGGTAGAATTTCCCAGGGAATCTGTCAGGTCCTGGGCTCTTGTTTTTTGGGAGGTTTTTGATCACTGCTTCAATACTGTTACTAGATATTGGTCTATTCAGGTTGTCGATTTCTTCCTGTTTCAGTCTTGGAAGTTTGTAGATTTCTTCTAGGTTGCCTAAATTATTGGCGTATAACTGTTGATAATAATTTCTGATGATTGTTTCTATTTCCTTGGTGTTAGTCATGATCTCTCCCCTTTCATTCATAATTTTATTAATTTGGGTCCTCTCTCTTTTCTTTTGGACTAGTCTGGCCAGTGGATTTTTTTTTAAAGATTTTATTTATTTATTTGACAGAGAGAAATCACAAGTAGATGGAGAGGCAGGCAGAGAGAGAGAGAGAGAGAGAGGGAAGCAGGCTCCCTGCTGAGCAGAGAGCCTGATGCGGGACTCGATCCCAGGACGCTGAGATCTTGACCTGAGCCGAAGGCAGCGGCTCAACCCACTGAGCCACCCAGGTGCCCTAGTGATTTTTTGATCTTATTAATTGTTTCAAAGAACCAGCTTCTAGTTTCATTGATGTGTTCCACTTTATCTCTAGTTTCTAACTCTTTGATCTCTGCTCTAATCTTAATTATTTCTCTTCTTATACGTGGGGTTGGCTTAATTTGTACCCCAGTGTCCACACCAGTAATGACCACAATTGCCAAACTTTGGAAAGAGCCAAGATGCCCTTCAAGAGATGAATGGATAAAGAAGATGTGGTCCATATATAAATGGAATATTACGCAGCCATTAGAAAGGACCCAACTTTTGTATCAACATGGATGGGCCTGGAGGAGATTATGCTGAGTGAAATAAGTTAAGCAGAGGAAGCCAATCATCATATGGTTTCACCTACTTGTGGAGCATAAGGAATAACATGGAAGACATTAGGAGAAGGAATGGAAAAGTGAATTGGGGGAAATAGGACAGGAAGGCAAAGCATGAGAGACTGTGGACTCTGGGAAACAAACGGAAGGTTTGTTTCTCAGAGTGGGGTGGGGGAATGGGTGAGTCTGATGGTGGGTATTAAAGAGGGCACGTATTGCGTGGAGCACTGGGTGTGGTGCATAGGCAATGAATCTTGGAACACTGAAAAAATAAGATAAGAAAATGTTTTAAATGGTAAATATAAAAAACATTCTTCTCTTATTTTCTTTAAAATACATATCACTATTTAAAGTAGAAATGATGGCATTGTATTGTGGGGTTTTTTTCACATATACACATGATATGTATGATACCTGTCGCATAAAGGAGGAAGTCGGGGATAAAGGCTCAGATGATCAGTTCAAAGAGAAACTTCTTGACAGTCTTTTCTTTAAGTCGACGTGCAAGTTCCATTATGTAAAGTGCACAGATCTAAGCTCACAGCTGGATGAATTTTTACATATGCATTCACCCATGTAACCACCCATCAAGATCAAAATTTAAAACATTCCAGCCTCCCAGAAGGTTTCCTCATGTCCTCACCCATTTGATACCACTCTCCTCACCTCTATCACTACAGACTGGTTATACCTGTCCTGACATCCATTTTTCCCGTTTCCTTTTCCTAGCTCTGAATGCTCTGTTCTCTGCTTGGTGCCTTTAAGGCTGCTTTGATTGGCACCTTGTCAAAGGCACCTTGGAGGAATATGTGTACATATTCCTCAAAGCTATAAGAATAGATGAATTAATTTCTGAAACAGGAGGCATGGCACCAAAGAAGACAAAAGAATGTGGCAGGAGAAGAATGGGAATACTTCCTTGAACATGCCCTGCTTACCAACTCCGTGGAATGAAAACAAACACCACTTCTTTCCCATTAAAACTCCACTTTCCCCACCAAGCCTGTAAACAGCCAGAGTCTGACTGTGATGATGTCTAAGGGCTCCCAGTACCAACTTTCTCTGATTTAACAGCCTCTGCCTGTGAGCTTCAAAGCTCTTCCCCAGAGCTATTCCAGGAGCACAGAGTGCCTGCGGCAGCAAGGACACCCTCACTCCAAGTCCCAGAACTTGCTAATGATGACGGTGTTGGCCTTGAGTGGAGGGTTGCTGATTAGAAGGCGGTAGGTGGGAAAGGCTGCAAGCTCTGAAGATAAGTTAATTAATTATTTCAGTGTGTGCAATTATGCAAACATCAAAAGCCAGTGGTGAGAAGGGCTCTTTGATCTCTGGTTCAGTACCCTTTCAAGTTGTTCCCTTTATGCTTCTTTCTTCTTGCTTCTTCCCCCCCTCCCTTGATTTCTAGGGAGAATTCTAATAAGAAGGACCTCCTGCTCCATCCACCCACCCAGTGTTGAGCAGGAGAGGGATTGGAACACCGTCTTGAATACACAGTTAGCTCCCTGCATCTATCTTAGCATTGTCAAAGCCTCCTGTCCCCAGCTTCATAAACTGAGATCACACTTTTCTTTTAGAGGAGCTCATTTATGCACTAAGAGAGCTGTATGAGAATGTTCTCAGCAGCATTCTTATATAAGCCAAAAATCTAGAAACAGCTCAAGTATCCAGCAACAGCAGAATAATATACCATGTGTCATGTATCAGAATACTATATATCCATGAAAATGGACAAACCACCACTCCATGTAAACATATGGACACATCTCACCAACAACATATTGGGTGAAAGAAACCAGGAGGGAAACAATACATGCTGTATCATCCCGTTTATATAAATTTCAAAGCATAGAAGACAAAGTTATAGTGTTTCTAGATAAATAGGTGGCAAAGCATAAAAAGAAGCAAGGAAATAATTAGCATTAAGATCTGGGAGGAGGGAGGAGTGTGGCCAGGAGGGGCATATGAAGGAGGGGTGTGTTGTTGGAAGCTAAAAATGGTCTATTTCTTGATCTGAGTGTTGGTTACCTGGGTGTTCTCTTCATTATGCTGTACATTTTTTTTTTCTGATCTTTTCAGTAACTGTACGACTCTTCACGGTTTTAACAAAAGAAAAGAAAAGCCTGAAATCTTAAGACTAGCTAGGGGATCTGGGGTTTAAAAAAAAAAAAAAAAAAAGGAAAGAAAAGCCTGTTCAGCTGCTGCAATGCCTAATAAAGCTGCAAATCCAGCCCAAACCCACAGGCTGTCAGATCCACAAAGTGTGAGCACAATGTAGGCAGTGGAGCTGGATCTCTGAGTTAGATTTTACAAAAAAGAAGTCTGTCCTTTGAGCCGCCCACCATTCACCGATTCAGTACCAGCCTCAGGCACTCAATGGTGTGGGCTCTCACAAAGGTGCTGTGGGGAAGGCCCACCTTTGGCAGGGATGTGTGGTTGGTTGGCCCTGCTCCTTTTCAACCCTGATAAGTGCCAGAAATCCCGAGCGAAGCAGCAGTCTTCCTGGTGCCGAAGAGGAGGCTCAAGGGATGCCTGGAGACAAATCCTTGCAGGGTCTCTGCTTTCAGTGGGAAAGTGTTGTTTGCAGAGCCTTCAGGCCCCTGTGAGCGGGATGTGGCCTTCTGATTCCCAGTGTGTGACAGGAAGAGATTTTTCCAAATTATCCTTAGGCTCAGGCTGTGGTTTGTACTTTCTATCAGATCACCCAGTTGAGCTTTGTGGGCATCGCAGATGAAAGCGAATCAGATTAAGATCACTGATCAAAAGAACTGGGTTCTACAGCACCTGGACCCATTGGACTCCCAAGAGTCTTTGAACTAATGTCAAGAATGGGAGGAACCCGGTATGTCCTCACCCCTACGTCAGGGAAGTCACCACGTCATTATGGCAGATTGCCTCCTTCCTCATAGAAGCAAAAAAAAAAAAAAAAAGAAATCCTTTCTGTTCTTTTTCCTTTGAACATCCAAATTAGAGACTCCAGCGTGTTATAACAGGAGAAACAACACGTTCGAATCTAGCAAGGGGCATGGGTGTCATGGATGAAGTCAGCCCACATGCATGCAGACACACACGGCAAAGAGGTGTCTATTCCCTGGCACTTTCAGCTCCACCCCTATAATACTCTATATAAACAGTGCCCTCACCACGCACCTTGTTTCTTCCATCACTGATCTGCAGGCTCCCAGAGGACAGGGACCATATAGGACAGCTTCACCTTTGTTTCCCCGCTGCCTGACACAGTATCTTATCCCTCTGGTTGTGGAACAGAAGGAAAGCCTTTGCACTCATTAATTAGCACTCATTACCACGTTGGATGTTTAGTTTATCTGTTCACACTTTCCTTCCTCACAGCCAGTCTCCAAGGTAGATCTTATTGTCACCACTTTACTGATAAAGAAATGAAGGCTCACTTGTTTGCTTTGAAGTTAAACTTGTACTTGCTTATAGAATCAACTTTATAAACGTATTTCAATAATTGAGTAACATCAGTCATTGTAAAATTGACATAGGATATCATAGCCATGTTAACTACATTATAAATATTACATGTGGCTACAACTTTGGTAAAATAATATTTGATTCTGTGTAGTAATAATGTTTTTCAAAATGTAAGTGAAGAGAAATAATTGGCATTACTACAAGATAAATAAAATTCCTTCTGGCTTATAAAAAAAGAAAAAGAAAAAAAAAGAAATGAAAGCTCAAAAGTATTAGAGGACTTGCCCAAGGTGACTCAGCCAGTTAGCACCAGAGCTAGACTTGATTCTAGAACCATCTTTCTGCAAGGTCACTGCTCATCTGTCTCCATGATTGACTGGATATATGGGAGACATAAGGGGAGAGTTCAGCCAGTCCCCCAAATGCCCCTAACACCGCTTTTTTGAGATTTACCTGGCTTTTGTAATTCACAGGCAAGTCCTTAATGGAGACTGGAATTAGGCCAAAGGTAATAGAGAAATGATCTTGGCACTATTTTGTGAGATATTCCCTCTGACTTCATAACCAGCAGGGCTAACATGAATGCCACTGTGTTAACTGTGACTCCTCTCTCCCTAAGCACTATTATGCCCACAAAATTTATAGACTCCTGAACTCACCCAGTCTGTTCCTTGGGCAGTTTGTCCCATGATCTGCCTGACAAATGCCTGCACATCCTTCAAGACCCAGGTCCTTGAGGAAGTCCGTCTGAGCTCTCTCAGTAGAGCTGTCCACTGGCTCTTCAGTTATTTCAGACTGAGTAGGGACTAGGCACCGTGGGGTCTAAAATAATTAAGAGGCCCTTCCCTCAAAAAAAAGCAAGTCAAACAAGGAAGACAAGAAAATAGACATAAGAATACAGCGTAATAGAACATTATGTGCTCCCTGGTGTTTTACAGCTGAAGATATACAACTATGACATATTCTTTCCTGAAAAATACAACCATTAAGTCTTTGGATATAACTGCCAGTTTACAGGAATATAGAGAATAGCAGCACAGGATAGAAACACCACAGGGGTGGAACTAGCCAAAATCAGACTATGGATACAAACCACTGACCTGATTTCTTCAACAAATATGTGGGAGTGAAGGCTATCATGGCAACTGTTAGAGGGTAAAAGAAACTTAAGAAATGTAGCAATTAAATGCAACTTGGGACCTGAATTTGAAAATAAAAACTACAAAAAAGACATTTTTGAGATAACTAGAGAAAAAAATGAACATAAAACAGACACTAGATGACATTAAGGAATTATTTTTAATTTTGTTAGGTATCATAATAGTCTTACAACTATGTTTTTCAAAAAGTCCTTATCTGTTAGAGATATTTTCTAGAGTATTAATGAATGAAATGATAGAATGTCTGGGATTTGCCTTAAATTTCTCTCCCAGGAGAAATAATTGGGGGGACAGACGAAATCAGAATGTCAAATGTTGATAACTATTGAGTCAGGGGCAGGGATCATTATTCCTTCTTTCTAATTGTATGTATGCTTGAAATTTTCCATAATAAAATATTATATTTTCCAAAACACATATTGCATTCTAAGTGCACTCATGGACCAATGCTGATGACACTTAGGGAGCAGAGAGGAAGGGTTCTAAACTAACCTGAAATAGGTAGCGACAGCTGAACAGTAGAGAAAAGCTCTCAACTCTTGAGCTCTTCTAGCACTTATTATGCTGCATTATTATGAGCACAAAAGGGATATAGCTGATTCATCTTTGAGACCCCAGCACCCAGAAGAGGTTGGCAACTAACAGGTGCTAAACAAAAATTATTGTTTTTTTAGTGGGGGGAGGAGCAGAAGAAGTAGAAAGGAAATCCTAAGTGGGCTCCCCACCCAGCATGGAGCTGGATATAGTGCTCTATCTCACAACCCTGAGATCATGATGTAAGCCAAAATCAAGAGTCAGACCTTAACAGATTGAGTCACCCAGGTACCCCTAAATAAAAATTATTGAATGAATTACCTATAATCATCTAAAGACCTCTTTGATGCTCTATTAAAGCAGCAGCCACCACAAACACTGTATATTGTGCTGGACCATGGGGGATACACAGAAATAGAAAATTATCTCTACTCTCAAAGGAAGACAAACCATTCACATAAATCAGCGGTCTTCAAAAAGGAGCTAAATGTGTTAAGTGTTAAATGAATTGGTATGACATGTTAACATTGCATCTCAGGAGGATTCATCTGAGTATTTGTGTGTAGAATGGCTCATCAAAGGAGGGAGGCCAGTTGGATCTAGGAATGGCAGAATGAGGGCAATCAGGGGTGGTGGCTGTAGGAATATAAAGGAAGAAAGGAGTGGATGTGGAAGAGCTGATCACACTATGGGGACGTGTGTAGACTGGAATAATGGAATCCCCCAAATTCTCCCTGCCATCAAAGCTCACATGGGCTCTTCCATTGTCACTGCCAGCGGCATAGTGAACGGAATGTATACATGTTCATAGGCAAAATAGAGCCCTGTAGAGACATTAGGTTTTACAAATACAGGTGTGGCAGAGACATGTGTTAGGGAGATAAGGTGCCAATGTATTACATTGCTCCTGGGCAATTGTATCCTCTCTCCCTGCTCTGACTTAGAATCCCGAAACTTCCATCCTCTTCCCAATGCCTTAAGAAACCCAAATGGAAAAATTCCATCTCAATATTCCTTTGGTTTCCTCTTTATGACATGGAAAAGTCATACCAAGACTGAGGAGGCGCCACTGCCCTGCCTTTCTTCAGGTGGCTGAGACAAATCACTCCAGGCAGATCATCACACAGTATTTCTCTGGTCTATCTTTAGAACCTTCACGGGATCGTATTTCCCAGACAGAGCTCCCTCATGCTTTGAAACAACCTGCAAATGGGTAAGGAAACTCCAGGAATGACTCCCACCAACCCAGCAGGATGTAGGCCCAAAGAGGGAATTAAGTAGACTTAAAGAAAATTTTAAGTCAACTTATAGATCATTTTAAAAAAGCATATCTCTTGCGCACGTGAGTCTATGAGGTAAGATTTATGACCCCCACATAAGGAATAGATCCTTTTTAAGCCAACTTCAATAGCAAGGGGTGTTACTGGAAAAATATACAAAAACCTAAAACTTTAAATTGGGCAGTGTACCCAAGCTTCAAGAGAGATGAAAACCAGCTATCGAAGTCATTAGAAACCAAGGCATCTTATCTCTCTCTGTCTCTGTCTATCTCTGTCTGTCTCTTTCTCCGTCTCTGTTTCTCTCTCTTTCCATATTGTCTCTCATCTCTGCTTCCCTCTACACTTCTGTTTCTTCTCTATTGTTCTCTAAATACTCACTTCATGTAATCACTTGCACATACATGGGCCAAACATAGCTGCCTAAGTCTGATTGTTTTTGTTGTTTTGCTTCCCCCCCCCAAAAAAAGTTTAGTGACAACAATAATATTATTTGACATTTTGGTAAATACCTTTAATGGCTGGCTCAGTGGAGGATAGGTGAATTCCTACATCTGCTTCTACAGTCAATCTGTTGCAATATGTCGTTCTGATTGAAGTATGAAGAATTTGCAGCCTCACAGAGACATGGAGCTAAAAAAGAACAGAGGATTTTAACAGGCTTTTCAAGTGCTTGTGGATAATTTTTGAAAACTACACCAAAGTTCAGCAAGTGGTAGTTTCTTAAAGTTTAGGTGCCGTGTGTAACCTGAACTTATATCAACCGGTGGGGTAGGAGAAAAAAATGAGTTTTTCTTACTTCTATATTAAAATCCACTAGTCCATCCACTTTGAACAGGCCTCTTACCCATGTACATGTTATTTGGAAAATATAGGTTTACTGATGTTTATGTACCTCTTCTAAATGTTGACACATTTCATATAAATATGTATTTTTTTTAAGATTTTATTTATTTATTTGAGAGAAAGAGAGAGCATGAGAGGGCAGAGGGTCAGAGAGAGAAGCAGACTCCCTGCCAAGCAGGGAGGGAGCCTGATGTGGGACTCGAACCTGGGACTCCAGGATCATGACCTGAGCCAAAGGCAGTTGCTCAACCAACTGAGCCACACAGGCACCCCTAAATATGTATTTTTAAATTTTTTTTATTTTCCACCTTCTTATTTTAAAAAAATATTTCAAATATATAGAAAAATGAGAAACAATAGGACAATACAATCTGTACACCCATCACTGAGGTTTGCCTCAGCCATCAACCCTTTTTTTTTTATTTTGAAGTGCTTTATTTTTTTATAATTTTATTTTCTTTTTTCATCGTAAGTATATTTTTTACTCCCCACCCCCTGTTTTTCTGATTCTGCCACTCACCTCCCCACTAGTAACCATCAGTTTATTCTCTGTAGTTAAGAGTGTTTCTTAGCTTCTGTCTCTCTCTCTTTTTTTAAAGATTTATTTATTTATTTATTTATTTATTTATTGGGGTGGGGGGCAAAGAGAGAGAGCAAATCTGAAACAGACTCCCTGCTGAGCACAGAGCCTGATGTGGGGCTCAGTCCCACAACCCTGAGATCATGACCTGAACTAATACTAGGAATTGTATATTTAACAGACTCTACCCCCTGGGTGCCCTTCTTTTTTTCCCCTTTGTTCATTTGTTCTGTTTCTTAATTTGTTCTGTTTCCATTTATGAGTGAAATCATATGGTATTTGTCTTTCTCTGACTGATCTATTTTACTTAGCATTACATTCTCCACCTCCATCCATGTTATTGCAAATGGCAAGATTTCATTTTTTGTGGCTGAATAATATTCCTGTGTGTGTGTGTGTGTGTGTGTGTGTGTGTGTGTGTGTGTATCACTTCTTTATCCGTCTATTGATGGGCACTTGGCTGCTTCCATAGTTTAGCTTTTGTAAATAATGCTGCAAAAAAACAAAGAGGTGCACGTATCCCTTTGAATTAGTGTCTTTGTATTTTGGGGGTAAATACCCGTGCGATTCCTGGTCATAAGGTCATTCTATTTTTAATTTTTTGAGGACCCTCCATATTGTCTTCCACAGTGGCTGCACCAATTTGCATTCCCACCAACAGTGCAAGAGGGTTCCTTTTTCTCCACATCCTCACCAACATTTGTTTCTTATGTTGTTGATTCTAGCCATTCTGACAGGTGTGAAGTGATAGCTCCCTGTGGTTTTGATTTGCATTTCCCTGAGGATGAGTGGTGTTGAGCAAGTTTTCATGTGTCTGTTGGCCATCTGTATGTCTTCTTTATGGAAATGTCTGTTCAAGTCTTCTGCCCATTTTTAAATCAGATTATTTGTTTTGGGTATTGAATTGTATCAGTTCTTCTTTTAAAAAAAAAATCTTAATTTTATTTTATTTTTTCAGTGTTCCAAGATTCATTGCTTATGCACCACATCCAGTGCTCTATACAATGCATGCCCTCCTTAATACCCACCACCTGGCTCACCAGTTCTTTATATATTTTGAGTACTAAGCCTTTATCAGATATGTTATTTGCAAATATGTTCTGTTTTATAAGTTGCCTTTTAGTTTTGTTGATTGTTTCCTTCATTGTGCAGAAAACTTTTATTTTGATGTAGTCCCAATAGTTTATTTTTGCTTTTATTTCCCTTGCCTCAGGAGACATGTCTTGAAAAATGTTGCTACAGCTGATGTCATATTAGTGCCTGTGCACTCTTGAAGGATTTTTATGGTTTCAGGTCTCACATTTTGGTCTCTAATTTATTTTGAGTTTATTTTTGTGTGTGGTGAGAGAAAGTGGTCCAGCTTCATTCTTTTGCATGTAGCTGTCTAGTTTTCCCAACTCCATTTGTTAAAGAGATTATTTTTTTCCCATGGTATATTCATTCCTCCTTCGTCAAAGATTAATTGGCCATATAATTGTGGATTTATTTCTGGGTTTTCTGTTCTATCCTATTGCTCTATGTGTCTGTTTTTATGCCAGTGCCACACTATTTTAATTACTACTGTTTTATAATATAACTTAAAATCTGGAATTGTGATACATCCAGTTATATTTTTCTTTTTCAAGATTTCTTTGACTATTTGAGGTCTTTTGACATTCTATCCAAATTTCAGGATTGTTCTAGTTCTGTGAAAATATATAAATATATTTTTAAAATCACATTTGTCAGTATCACTATTGATTCCATCAGAAAAATCTTTAAGTATTGAAAAGCTATCAAGCTATCAAGTTCATTATCACAGAGAAAAAGTTTTTCAAAATTCCAGTTTTCATTTGGAAGCTCAAATTTTATCATTGGCAAAAAATTGTTAGTTATTTTCTTTGAAATGACAAGAAAACTTTTTTAATTTTTCAAGAAAATATTTGCCAAATACCTAGGTCTGAGAATCCATAGTTTGTTCTTTCAAGTAAGAGACTGGTGTTTCTCTAAAAAGCTACTTATTTAGCTCACAACTCAATCATATGAGTGGTTTACCTCAACACAGCTTCCTACTTCGGTACGCAGTAGAAGTGCTGTATGCATTCTTCCCTTTTCATAGCAAGGAATATTAAAAAGATTTGCAGTCAAGGGTCAAGAATTAATGAAACTAATAATTCTTACTGCTTCACCAAGAACATTCTTGGTGAATCCAGATGGCCAACAGACACATGAAAAAGTGTTCCATATCACTCGGCATCAGGGAAATACAAATCAAAACCACAATGAGATATCACCTCACACCAGTCAGAATGGCTAAAATCAACAAGTCAGGAAATGACAGATGCTGGCAAGGATGTGGAGAAAGGGGAACCCTCCTACACTGTTGGTGGGAATGCAAGCTGGTGCAGCCACTCTGGAAAACAGCATGGAGGTTCCTCAAAATGTTGAAAATAGAACTGCCCTATGATCCAGCAATTGCACTACTGGGTATTTACCCTAAAGATACAAATGTAGTGATCCGAAGGGGCACTTGCACCCGAATGTTTATAGCAGCAATGTCCACAATAGCCAAACTATGGAAAGAACCTAGATGTCCATCCACAGATGAATGGATAAAGAAGATGTGGTATATATACACAATGGAATACTACGCAGCCATCAAAAGAAATGAAATCTTGCCATTTGCGACAACATGGATGGAACTAGAGTGTATCATGCTTAGTGAAATAAGTCAATCAGAGAAAGACAACTATCATATGATCTCCCTGATTTGAGGAAGTGGTGATGCAACATGGGGGCTTAAGTGGGTAGGAGAAGAATCAATGAAACTTGATGGGATTGGGAGGGAGACAAACCATAAGTGACTCTTAATCTCACAAAACAAACTGAGGGTTGCTGGGGAGAGGGGGGTTGGGAGAAGGGGGGTGGGGTTATGGACATTGGGGAGGGTATGTGAAGTGTGTAAACCTGACGATTCACAGACCTGTACCCCTGGGGATAAAAATATATGTTTATAAAAAATTAAAAAAAAAAAGTCAAAGAAAAATCCCATATGATTTCACTCATGTGGAACTGAAGAAACAAAACTGATGAACACAGAGAGGAAGACAAACCAAAAAAAATTTTAACTATAGAGAATGAACTGAGGGTTGCTGGAGAGGTGGTGGGTGGGGGAATGGGATAATTGGGTGAGCATACACCTCATAAGGAGGGCACTTGATGTAATGAGTACTATGTGTTATATGCAACTGATGAATCACTAAACTCTACCCCAAAATTAATAATAAACTATATGTTAACTAACTTGAATTTAAATAAAACTGCATAAGTAAATAAATAAATAAATATGTCCTTAAAAAAAAAAAAGAATTAATGAAACTAATAATTCTTACTGCTTCACCAAGAACATTCTTAAGACAAACTGGCTTTTGGGATGCCTGGGTGGCTCAGTCAGTTAAGCATCCAACTCTTGATTTTGGTTCAGGTCATGATCTTAAGGTTGTGAGATCAAGCCCACATTGGGTTCCACCCGGGGCATAGATCCTGCTTACGATTCTCTCTCTCCTTCTCCTCTGTCCCTCCATCCTCTCTAAAGAGAGACAGAGAAAAAAAGAGAGAGGGAGGGACGCCTGGGTGGCTCAGTTGGTTAAGCAGCTGCCTTCGGCTCAGGTCATGATCCCAGCGTCCTGGGATCGAGTCCCACATCAGGCTCCTTGCTCGGCAGGGAGCCTGCTTCTCCCTCTGACTCTGCCTGCCACTCTGCCTGCCTGTGCTTGCTCTCCCTCTCTCTCTCTCTGTCAAATAAATAAATAAATAAATAAATAAATAAATAAAAGAGAGGGAGAGAGAGAGAGATAGAAACTAGTTTTGATTTTTCTGTTCCTTTTTTTTTCCTTCTTTTACTGTGAGTGTATGATGGTGAAAAATATAATGACTACAGTTGGGTGGCACAACCTTGATTCATAATAAGATGCTAGCTTTTTTGTCCTTATGCCATCAGCAAAAAGCCCAATAAAAAAGGCAAATAATCACTTAACATTATCATAAAAATGGTTTGAACTTTAGGGACCCCATGAAAGACTCTCAGAGACCTCAGATGGGGGTTGGGTGTGTATGTGCTATATTTAAGAATTAACGTTCAAAATCGTTCAAATTCAACAGTTAATAAACTCCCTGGGTCCCAATCTCCAATTCCAGAGAGAGAAAACATATGTGACCCAGTATGAGTTAAGTGTCTCCCTCTAGCCCTTGGTGTGGCCAGGCATTTGGTCATGTGGCCCGTTGTCCACTCAGCAAGGATTGCAGGACCAGACAGTCTAAAAAGAGGTAGGTAAAGCTTGAAGGGTTGTGGTTTGGGATAGGTAAGGGTCAAGAGCCCCATGAACTTAAAAAAAAAAAAAATTTGGAATAAGCAGAGAATTCAGTAGGAATATATCTTGGAACCCCACCAGAATACTATTAACAAAGGAAGTATGTACAAAGTTGTACAGATTCTACCATGCTTTCTCACACATTACCTCATTTTAATATTTCAACATTCCTGGTGAGGTAAACATTATTACCTCCACTTTACAAATGAAAAAACAAAAACTTAGGTCAAATAACTTGCACAAAGTCACCTAGTGAAGAAGTGACAGAACCTGTCTTCTAAGAAGACATTTAAGTGAAGGGGTCATTTACATACAGTTATACTTATTATACTCTAGGTAAAAAGCAAGATGGGCTCAAAAATGTGTTTTGGAACAGTCCTCCTGTACCCAGGGAGAAGGTGCATGAAAAAGAAAAAAAAAAAGACTTAAAACTTTCTGTCGAGACTTTAGAGTTAAGAAAGGGAATGAAGCTGGAGAATGAGAGATTCCTGACTTTCCTGAGCTCTGAAAACTTGGATAGAGTGATGATCTTGTGGGCTAATTTCCCCATTCCATACTGTTGGCCACTCCAGAATCTCCCACAGGAATGAGCCTGCCTTCTACCCTGTGGCCCCTGCCTGTGAAGTATTTCTTTATGTAGGTAAAGAACACTACTTTTGAAAAATAAGTGTGAACATGTGTATTATTTATTAAATGTCTGCTGTGAATTGCTGTGTTCTGACTAGGAATTAAAGGATAGACTTTGTTACAAAGATAAACATTTTTTCTACAGTAGACCAGCTGGAAGACCTCCTTCTTGAGAAAAAAGCATAAAGTCTAAACACAGAACTATCCATTTAGGGAATCTGGCTTTGATCCTTTCCCGGACACAATCCAGTTTCCCGTAACCCCTTTCACCTAGTATCAATTTTTAGGATATTATTCCAAGTGGGCTGAGCCAAAAGGAAATGAAGATTAAAGCTAAAAAGAAAACCAACAGTGTGCTTTTAAAATACACAAGCAGGGCCTGGGCTTTCCATTAAGAAGATCAGGACTCTGAGTTTTAAAGCAAAGCAGATGAGATGCCATCATGAAAGGGAATATGGAGAATGTGGACTAGGGCGTCCCATACAGTGGTCACTAGCAACGTGTGGGTGATAAGACTTGAAATGCACCTGTCTGAATTGAGATTATGCTGTACATGGAAGATAATGAGTTAAATAAAATACATTCTTCGAATCAATTTTACTTGTTTCTTTTTACTTTTTTTAATGGAGCTACTAAATAATTTAAAGTTCGGTACGTGGCTCACATTGTATTTCTGTTGACCATACTTGCCTAGAGGGGTCAACCCAGTAGTCCTGCCAACCCCACTATTCTCAGCTCCTCCTCATTTTTATTCTGAACCTTATCAGTCTGTTCTCTCTGTAATTTTTAAATTTCTTCCCACTGTCTAAGGATAAAAAAAGACTTTTGTAGGCCAACTCATTCAAATTTAGTTTGGGCAGGTTGTGATGATTAAAAAAAAAAAAAAAGATAAGAAGGTGAAGGAAGGGCTCCAAAGTCCAAGGTCTCTCGGTTTATTGAAAAGGTTAAAGAAAAAAAAATTCTGCTCATCAATTTTTCCCTTTCTTGCTGAAGAGAGGGATGCACTCTACATGACAGATTGATGTCTCTCTTCGAGAAGAGAGAATAAATAATATAATAATGACAGATTAGTTCCTATTTGACATTCATTAAAAATGAGTCCATTGAATTTGAGGTCTCCCACCACATATTAGCAGATGCTCAAAAAGCTGGAACAAATTACTAGTTCAATGGTATTACTTTGTGAAAATAAATCTAAATAAGTTCTAACCCAGAGTCAGGCTGCTAGGTGCAGGGAGGCTAGCGAAGAGGGAGGTGGATGGTTGTTGTGGGAAGTTTTGTGTAGAAAGCTGCGGTGTGGCTGTCTGGTCACATGTAAACATTTTAGAAAAGCTAAAGGATATTTGGAACATCTAGGGGAATTTTGTGTCTCTACCTCTTGGCTTTCAGCAGCTTTCCTTCAGTCAAACCCAAAGCAGCCTCGAAGATGAGGTTCAAGGTTAACAGAGGATGAGGTAATAGTTCGGTGACTTTAACTAGAAAGGGGAGCAGTAGGGCTGAAAAACAAAGGTGTGAGGGTAAGGAATGGCCGCACTTGCTGTTCTGCTCTACAGGACTCTGAGGTGTTCCATTTCCTGGGTTCCCCCGCTGCCTCACAGATGACCTTCACCACAGCGCCCCCGGGAGTGATTCATTGCTTTGCGCTGGTCGTCTCTACACTCATCAGAGGCTTGTTAAACAAGTCGTACAGAAGCTACAGGTAGCTCATCAGACCCAGGGCTGAGGTGTGACTTCTCCCCCCTCCGCCTCTCCTCCCATTGATCGGTGCTCTCCCTAGCGAGCGCTCCTCCCCCAAGCCCAAGCTTAGCCGCTGAAACACTTTATTGAACTAAGTGGTAGTAGGAAAACAAGAATCCAGGCAGGAATACAAATCTTTAAAAACCAGTCCCCACAGTTTGTTTCTATCTAACCTTCTTCCTCTACATGAAGTTGTGTCCTCCTTTTCTGCTCTTTGCCCATGCCTGCTGGATTTGCTCAAGGTATACGAGTTTCTGTGCGGTTTCTGTGACTCTCTGGCAGCATCCCGGAGAGCATTTCCCAATGCCCTAACACTTCTCCTCCTGCCCGTGCCTGTGTTACCCTCCCAACTGCCTGGGAACGACCCTACTCGGCAAGTTACCACATGTGAATGGGCTGAGTTTTGCTAGGATGTTTTGAAATGATGAAACCGATCCCTCCCCCAAGAAGCCTGACTCAGCAAAGATCATTACAGATTCTCTCCATCTTATAATCGTGGGAAAGGGAAATTTGAGTTGGGATTCATTTAGAAGATCCCACTTTTCAATGTTACACAACTGGTTCTAAGACATATTTGGAGAAGCCATCAGAAGAATAGGAAATACTCCTTAAATCTAATTGTGCATATAGTGTAAAAATACTTAAATCTGTATAGACACGAAAGCTTAGCACTTAATCAAACACCTTCAAAGTATGCTGCAAACTTTATAGAATTCATCATAACCTACACCCAGATAGAGAAGCCATAGCCACAATCTCTTTACATTTTCAAATGGAGAAATTAACTGACAGTGGGCATTTAAAAATTGTCCAAAGGCCTTGAAAACCAGTATGGATTAGCAGATGTTGTTTACTGAGAGCCAACAGGAGACAAAGGATTAGGGAGAGGACAAAAAAAAAAAAAAAAAAAAAGAGGGAGGGGGAAAAAAATCATTCTGAATTCTAAACTGCTCTTTGGAAGTGAATATAAGAACATTTTGTTTCATGGAATATTCTTTTTTGAAATAACTGCAGATAATGTATTCATACAAATGGATACTTTGGGCCTGTGTTTTCTAAAGACATCCTTTCTGGCTTGACCATACCCTAGATTAGCCCATAGTGGTTTTCACAGGTCTTTCTTTCCTTCTTCCAAAACACTTTCTTTTTCTCCTGTTTCTCCTAAATTTCTTTAGCTCAATAGCTATGAGAGACATGGTAAGCTGGTAGTTAAGAAAAGGATTAAGAACCAGACAAAAGTGAGTTCAAAAGCTGCTTCCATAGCTTAATAGCCATGTTAAACATGGAAAAATCCTTACCTTACTAAAACTACTTATTTATCTGTAAAATGGGTTGATGGT
This sequence comes from Mustela erminea, assembly GCF_009829155.1. Classification (NCBI taxonomy): domain Eukaryota; kingdom Metazoa; phylum Chordata; class Mammalia; order Carnivora; family Mustelidae; genus Mustela; species Mustela erminea. Next base: position 42,639,061 of record NC_045617.1, read on the forward strand.
GGGACTGACTTGTCAGGACTGCAATGAGGATCCAGCAACATAATGCACATAAAGTAGTTAGCATGGTACCTGACATGTATGTTCTCAGTAAGTGGTAACAATTACTGTAATTCTGTTTTAAAGCAAGAAATTCCAGCTTCTCAGAAACATCAATGCCAACGGCCGAAACATACTACTGAGAGATTTTAATGGTCAACCTATGAGAGATTATTTTCCCCTCTCATGTTTGGAGCCAACAGAAGTCAGACAGGTGGATATCAGAACATCAATCTGATTATAGTCGCTCCCCCACCTTATTTGTAATTTTGCTTTCCATGGTTTTGGTTACCCATGGTCTACTATGGCGACCGTGGTCAGTAGTAGCCAAACACTAAGTCACCATACCTCTCACCCACTTCACTTTACTGTCTCATCACAAGGAGGGTGAGTGCAGCACAATAAGATATTTTGAGAGACCACATTCACATAACTTTTATTACATCATATTATTATATTTGTTTAATTTTTTTATTAATTATTTTTGTTAATCTCATACCATGCCTAATGTATACATTAAGCTTTTTCACAGGATTGTATGTATAGGAAAAAGTGTAGGTTTGTTTTTGGTTTTTTTTTTTGACAGAGATCACAAGTAGGCAGAGAGGCAGGCAGAGAGAGGAGGAAGCAGGCTTTCCTCTGAGCAGAGAGCCCGATGCGGGGCTCCATCCCAGGACCCTTGGATCATGACCTGAGCCGAAGGCAGAGGCTTTAACCCACTGAGCCACCCAGGCACTCCAGAAAAAGTGTAGTCTTTACAGGGTTCAGTACTGTCTGCGGTTTCAGGCATCTACTGTTGATCCTGGAATGTATTCCCCACACAGAAGGGGCGATTGCTATACTGATGAAAATGGGGATAGTAGAACAGGGCTTTGATGTGGGGCCATAGTAGCCTTGTACAGCTTTACCTCAGACTTAGACAAGCACAGCTGGACCACCATAAGCCTCACCTTCAAGGGCAGGCCCCTTAAGACATGGCAGAGAGAAGACTAGGCAGGAGGATCTTTAAAAGAAAAAGGAAGGAGCTATGCTAAGCACTCCATTTTTCCTCTCAGGGGTGAGGAGAAGCTAGGAGTATAACTATAGCTGAAGTTCTTCCAGATGCCCACCCAAGAAGGCTGTATTTTCTTGTGGGGGTTGCTCTACAAAAATACTTCAATTCTTCTCTTCCTCCAAGTCATCTTTCCTCACTAGTGTTCTTCCTCCTTCTCCTCCTCCTCCTCCTTCTCCTCCTCTTCCTCCTCTATAGTATGCTCCCCAGGTTCAGACCTGCACCCCCAAACCCTGCTCCTTGCTTTCTCCACTGACAAGATAATAAAGTACAAAGATGTTCATTTTCAAAGGCTCTAATTTGTATAGGCCTTTGCTCCTCATAAGATCATTACATTCTACTTCTCCCTTACAACAAAACCCAATTTAGAAGAATATAATGAGAATGATAATACACCAAAAAGGAAGCTGAGAAAAAATCTAGTATTCAATCATTTCATCTTTATTGAACACCCAATATACACATTTAGGGTCCTGTGAATATGGCTGTAAATAGGTCAAGTCTCAGTTCTTTCCAATGGAGTTTCCACTTGATGTGTGGGCAAAACTGAGCAAGCTGCCCAAAGAGGTCTGTGTCCACATACATGGGAAAAAACACCAAAGATCTGAGTTCTGGCCTGGGCTTTCCCACTAACTGTGTGATGAAATTTTTCCAGGCCTCCATCAAATGAAGGGATTGTGCTAGAAATATAGGATGCTGACAGAGTTTCATGAAGACTTTCCTCCCCTTGGGTCTTCCCAGGAAGATCCTCCCCTGGGTGGTCATGAAATCAAATACCAGCATATCTCACTTGGCAGCTGTCTGAGGCAGACACTGATGGGAAACTTAGAAGAATCCACAAGTCAAATAGCACTTGCTTTTATTTTATACAAAATTGTTTTAAGCTCCACAGTCCTTTGTCTAACGCCAGTGCAGACTGGAAAAAGCAGATGGAAAAGAAGCAAGTGCAGCAGTGAAAGGCAGCAGATCATGGGGACCCTGCCTCATCTCAGTATTCCTAAGAGCCTCCTATTATTCAAGGAATAAGTTTCTCTAGTCTGCCAAATTCATCTGTATTCCCTTATATGTAATTTACCCAGTGATGATGGATAAATGACTTTCCTAATTTCTTTTTTCTAAGCAATTGGAAGCTCAGATGCTTCAGGGATCGAACAAGTAACAAATGTGTCAAGTAGCCGTAGAGATTCAAACACAAAACTGTTTGAAAATTGTGACACCCCATACCCTGCATCTTAATCAATGTTTAGGGGGAGAGAAAGATACCCCTTGAACTTAAAAAGGTACCCTCTGAATGTGACCCTACTCAGAATCAACGGATAATCGATGAGTCGAACCACTTAAAAGAGATCACCTATCCTGAAGTTGGTCTGTAAATATATGGCTGAGAAGATTCACTGTCTCCAGTTTTAGTCAAGTTGTCTGGAATAAGTCTCAAACAAGACAAGACTGATGGAAATGAAGAAAACAGGAAATGTACTTGCTGAGTTCTCTTTACACAGCCATTTCTCTCCCTTTCTTTACAGATGTTAGAACCTACCTCCCATAAAAGGCTGTGAAAATGTCAGATGCTGCGTTTCCTAGCCTCTCTTGCAGCTAAGGGTGAAGAAGTGATACGATTTTACCAAAGAAGACATGAAGGGGAAACTTCTGAGAGCTTGGGAAGAGTTTTCTTTGTGATAATGGTGGTGGTGATGATGATGATGATGATGATGATAAAAACCACTGGAAGAAAGCTTATCTCTTCCCTGGACCCAGAGACTAAGTGAAAAATTGGAAACTCTTCAAAGTAACTGCAGGCAAAAGTCAGCATAATTTGAACTTCCAAAGAGTTGATATTACAAATGTATGTTTACTCTTGGGGAATGCTTTACAGATCAAAAAGTTGTATCTATCTCTTTGTATACTCTCCAAATCTATTCTGTGTTAAATAAGAAACTATGCTTGGAAAAAAAAAAAATTCTGAGAGAAAAATGTCATGTTTACTAAGAAAAGAGTAGACAAGGAATAGTTTACTCTGGGACATCAAAGTTCTTCAGAGAAGCCTAGAACAATTTTTATGGAGATGCTCCAGCAGGATTAGATATTTTGTTTACAGCAAATATTATGCTGGATTTTGCAACTGCAGTTGGTGATCTCTGTCAAAGAAACTATTTGGTCAAACCAAAATACGATGGAATTTTAACCATTTCTTCAGCTTTCTCCATAGAAAAGGGGACACCAAGAGACCATTCCCGCTGTTTCGGTCCTCCTTCTGTGCCACTTCAGAGCCTTTTCCTCATGTCTTCCCTGTGGCCTTTGGCCTCTTGTACCAGCTTAGCCAGCACTGTGGCAGCCAACTCCATGTAAATTGAAGCAGCTCGAATTGGGCAGACCAGCAGCACCTCCCTTCCCTCATATATCTCCCTTCCTGACCTACAGCTTTCCTGTGGATGCTGAGGTGTGAGACCTCGCAGGACATGCTCCATGCCTACACATTCACACTCAGGAAGTGCAGGCAAATTAAGACCCACTGGGAAGAATCTCTCCAGAGAGAGACAGGAGCCAACAAAGAATTCAGTAATTCTTCTTCCTTTCTCATCTGGGAGAACTATCCTGAAAAGCAGTCATTTATAGGTCTCTCAAGAGACTGTTCTTCAAAATGAGGGAATCAGTCACTCTTACTAAACATTGTCCCAGGGGCACCTGGGTGGCTCAGTGGGTTAAAGCCTCTGCCTTCAGCTCAGGTCATGATCCCGGGGTCCTGGGATGGAGCCCCGCATCGGACTCTCTTCTCAGCAGGGAGCCTGTTTCCTCCTCTGTCTCTGCCTGCCTCTCTGCCTCCTTGTGATCCCTGTCTGTCAAATAAATAAATAAAATCTTTAAAAAAAAAATTGTCCCATTTCATTTTCCTGCTTCTGGGCATCACTCCACTTTTCCCTTATGTTTTGCTCCCTATAAGGGAGTTGAGCTCCCTGAGAAAGTAGGAGCACGGAAGTCTTGGTCTCAGGCTCTGCTTGAGCAACACATGCTCAGACTGTATTTGTTTTCTATTGCTATGTAGCAAATTATCACAAACGTAGCTTTAAAACAACACCTATACTTATTGGGTCAGATTTGTGAACCAATAAGGTTCTAAGTCCCACTTGGTGTGGCTGAGTTTATGGCTCAGGCTCAGGCTCTCCCAAGACCAAAATCCAGGTTTAGTGAAGTCTCCTGCAAAGCATCAGAGAACTGTCTGCCGAGTACAAAAGAAGGAAGCATTCGTTCATTGGCTACTGTCCTGCATTGGTCAGGAATGACACCATGGATATTAAATTCCCCTGACTTCCTGTTTTTCCACACGTGAGTGTCCAGAGATTCTGTGGGTACCACTCGTCAGCATCAGAGATGTTCTAGGACAGGAACCAGAGGCTGAAATAAGACACAATCAGAATAAAACCGCATGCAAGTTAGTCTAAACCTGCAAGAGACTATTTGCCACAGCAGTGCGCAGAGTAAGAGGTGGGGCTGAAAGGTTGTAAAGTGTGTACAGATGTTCAAAATGACTACATTTGAGAAATCCAAGACAAATTGATTCATACTGGAATTACTTGTATGTGAAAGAATGCTGCATCCTGGAATTTAGCTTTTTTTGTGCCCTGAAAAAACAGTTCTGGCATCTATTTAAATATAGCTAATTAAACACATGTATTTTAGTCCTCTCCCTGCCAAAACCTCACTAAATGAAAGCAAATAATAATAATAATAATAGAGGAAGTGCCTAGAAACAAAAGAAAGAAAGAAAGAAAGAAAGAAAGAAAGAAAGAAAGAAAGAAAGAAAGAAAGAAAGAAAGAAAGAAAATGAAAGCAGACAAATGAGATCGACACAAATTTTGGAAGCTAGAATACAAATGGGTAAGTAGTAAACTGATTTAGCAAAGTGGGAATAGTTGAATTCCAAACTTTTGAGAGCAGAGAGAGAGTTGCTAATAAGCATCCCTCACAGCCTTAGAAACTGAAGACGCCAGTAAATGCCAGAGGCAAGTGGAGAAGTAGGACAAAAAAAAACATGATCATTATGTAAGTCTGTCTAAGGAATATTGAGAACACTGATCCCTCCCTATCATTTCCCTCCTCTCTGAGTAGCCAAAAATCACTCTTTCCCTTCCCAGGCAAAAGACTGTTGTTTACCTTCTTGAGGGGTTAAACCGATTCCAAAAGTAGAAATTGATTGAATACCCAATGTGCTAAACATTGAGAAGAAACTTTCATGTCTGTCAGCAAGTTTCTGGACAAATTACTGATAGGTGACGTTCAAGGAAGACTTGGAGACAGAAACATTTATAAAAGGAAAGAAAAATGTTGCCTGCAAGGACTATAGGAAAAGTCAGAGCCATAAAGACTGGCTCACAATGAATAACAGAACTTCTTAGACACACACACACACACACACACACAAATTACCCAGCTACCAACTTTACATTAGTCTGTTCTTGATGGAAAAAAAAAATTTTTTCTCATATGATTATCTCCATCACAGACACTGTGACTTATCATCAGACATTCACATAGTAAGAATTGGGAATAAAGTTGTTTTTGCTCGGGAGTCCAGATGTATAAGAAACATTCAAGTTTTCATTACTCGCGGCACCAGAACCAGACAGACCTTGTTATTTTTGGATTGTCCAGGGTGAAAAGTACCTAGTTGTAGTGGTATCAGGGTAAAATTTCAGTTTTTGTGTCTTCAGTGCAATAGCAAACTTAGCAAACAAACAATAACAACAAAAAGTGAGGCAATTGTTAACTTCAAGGAAAACAAGAAATTATATGTGCTACTTTTCTTTGTTTTTTTTTTTAAAGATTTTATTTATTTATTTGACAGACAGAGATCATGAGTAGGCAGAGAGGCAGGCAGGAGGAGGAAGCAGACTCCCCTCCAAGCAGAGAGCCTGATGCACGGTTCGATCCCAGGACACTGTGATCATGACCTGAGCTGAAGGCAGAGGCTTTAACCCACTGAGCCACCCAGGCACCCCTATATTCTGGCTTCTAATTGGGTTCAGCCAGTGAGATATCTGCCACTCCTCTCAATGGCTAGAGCAAGAAAACAAGGGGCAGGAGAGGTTGAGATATTGATTCCACCTTCACCCTCATCCTAGCCACCCAGAGTGCATTTTGGAAGCAGCTATACTCCTTGACCTTCTGTCACAGCTCCTGTCTGGTGGTATCTCCGTAACTAATGTTCTCTATAGGTCCCATGTGTACATTGGGATGGGGTGGGGGGTAAGAAAGCTAAATCTTCATCTTCCATAGTAGGAAGTCTATAGATAAGATCTAAAACTGAAAAAAAGTAATAGCAGCATATTATTTTGAAATACAGAAATAAATGCTAGAAATTGCTAACTTATTTTAGCTATTTTATGAAGATTTTTTAAAAATTATTTATTTGACAGAGATCACTAGTAGGCAGAGAGGCAGGCAGAGATAAAGGGGGAAGCAGGCTCCCTGCTGAGCAGAGAGCCAGATGCTGGGCTCGATCCCAGGACCCTGAGACCACGACCTGAGCCAAAGTCAGAGGCCCAACCCACTGAGCCACCCAAGTACCTTATTTTAGCTATTTTTGAAGGTGTAAGTTTTTACTTCTTAGAAAAGAGAAGTAGGAGACAGAGAGATGGGATCCAGTAACATTATTTTGCTTTAAAAACTGTGTACATGAATTTACCTTTTAAAAAGAAAAATGTGAGGCACCTGAGTGGCTCAGTCAGTTAAACATCAGAATCTTGGTTTCGGCTCGGGTCATGAGATTGAGCCCTGTGTCAGGCTCCACACTCCACAGGGAGTCGGCCTGAGATTCTGTCCCTCTACCCTGCCCCCAACATTCACTCTCTCTCTCTCTCTTTCTCTCTCTCAAATAAATAAGTAAATCTATAAAGTAAAATAAAAATAAAAATTCAATTTTAAACTAACTCTTCCTAAATTGCTAAAAAAAAAAAAAAAAAAAAGGTCGGTGCTGAATTCCCCTTTTTGACTTTTTGACCAATAGGAAAAGAAAAATATATACCCTGGAGTCTGTTGAGACTTAGAAACAGGGCCCCACTTGCAATGGCCCCCATTTTAGGATTGTTGCCAAAGACTTGGCAACTGTGCTTAGCTTGCTGAATGCTTTAACTCAGTGTTGAATTCCAGTTGGCTCCAAATGTTTGTTCATTTTTGAGAGACCCCAGTACAGACGAAATTAAATCCACAAGGCAATCTTTTTCCTCAAACATTAGTACTTTGTTATAAGAAGATATTGAACTACCACATTTGAACTTAATTTAGGGTGATCATCCCAATATTTTGAGAAAGATAAACATTAATTTAACTTGATCTGGAAAGTTATTAAAGAAAAATGAACCTACAAACATAAAGCCACTGTCAGCCCTTTAAAGACAATGTATCTAAAGATATACTCTGGATATTCAGTCAAAAATATGGATCTACAGTGAAGTCTCTTAACTTACCTTAAGATTAATTTCAAATATTAGCATGCACAGAGAAAAGCACATGTTGGCAAATTCCCCTTGATAATCCCTTAGAAAGTTTCCATGTTGGAGCCTACTATAGTCTCTCAGTAAATTCCACAGACAGTTTTTGCTCCACTGCTAGAAGAGATTGTTGTCTCTTGAGTGGAACACCAGATTAAATAACTGACATGCACTGAGTTTATAAAAGTCATGATTCTTCAACAGAATCATGCTCAGTTGGGTGAGATCTTTCACTCTATGAGAAAGGCCTGGGTGTTGAGCAGAACTGGGAAATTGGCTTATTCACATGTCTCAACTTACATTCACTTGAGGACATACACTTACTGACTAGAATGTTGGATGGACTGTCCCACACAAATCGAAGAATATTTCTCTCCTTTTTTTTTGTGGGATATTTAACTTATACAATTAAATGCACATATAATGCAAAATCTGTATAATTTGGAATTAAATAAGGAGTAACCTAAATAGGTACAGTGGAAATACATTTTTACAATATGAGACCAGATGTGCAAGGATATATTTCTCTTTGTCCAAGGTTGAAATTAAATTTGGCTCTCGAGAGCCCATCTCCTCAGATAGCAAAAGATGAAGTTGTGCCATTTCTAGGAGACTTAAGTATCTTAAATCTTGAAATGGGGTCTCTTGAGATGCTCTTTCTTTCCCTTTTCTTTCTCTTCTTTTTCCCAGAATAATCTGAGCTCCGGGGGAATTGCGTATCGTTCTAGTGTCGGAGGAAGACCACGGGTCCATGTGTCATCTCTGTTCTCACTGGCCTTCCTGAGGTGTGGCTTGTTTCACTAAGCTTTGGGCAGCACTCTTTCTGCTGTGATCATGGTCGCAGTCAGGCTCAAGTGATCTGTCCTCTTTGCCACTCCAGTGTTTCAGGCAAACCTGGGAATGTGGTGGCCTCTCCCACAGTGGCTCTCAGTGACACTGTGGATCCTCCACCTCTTAGCCCCATCTCTCATGCCATCTCTTGGTTGATTGTTCTGCCATGACCTCTATTCTGAGTCCCCTTGTTTCACACCATGTTGACCCTCTGACAGACACACCCACCCTCAGTGATTAACCTCATTCTGGGTTCCCCTAAAACATACAAACTGATTTACAGATCTGTTCCATCCCCATAGAGAAGGAGAGGATAAGCAAGCAAACTCTCTCACACCCATCCCACCTAAACATACTGTGCTTCCTTTACTTCTCCACTGTGACCCACACATTGGCTCAGGGCACACTTCTCAGAACTCCAGAAGGACTGAGGCATCCCCAGACCCATCTGAGATTTTCACTCACATCCAACCAGAATTTTTATCTTGAGAGAGAAGGCACAAAGCACAAAGCCCCACACTAACACACTAACATCTCAGCTCTAATCTTCTTCAAGTGCTCTGCCAGTTAGCTCAGAAAGAAGTCCTGTCTCTTCTCTGTCTGGAAGGAAACATTTGTCGTTGATATGCATGTTTCCTTATGCCATATGTAAACAGTATGCCTTAAATTAAATGGGATGGGAGGACTTCCCTGCCCCCAAAACCCTGGCTTTTGCAAACCCAAAACTCTTCTGTTCTCAAGCTATCATCCCTGTTACAAACTTTTCACTAAATTTGGGGAGTTTTCAGAAATTTCATCAAGGATTCTTTCTGCCCCTTTCTCTTTCTCTGTTCTCCTTCTGAGACTCCCATTATACATACGTGTGCTTGGTGGTGTCCCAGAGGGCTCTGAGTCTCTCTGCTCATGTTTCATTATTTTTCCTTTCTGTTCCTGAAACAGGACCATTTCAATTGATGTATCTTCAAATTTCCTGATCCTTCCTTCCACTTGCTCAAATCTGTTATTGAATCCCTGGAGTGAATTTTTCCTTTCTCTTATTAGACTTTTAAAGGGTTTCTTTTTTCCCCTGGGGCTAATAATACATTATATGTTTATTAAAAAAATAAAATATAAATAAAATGTTTCTTTTTTATACTCTCTGCCTCTTTATCGATACTCTCTACTTGGCGAGACATCCTACTCCTCCTTTCCTTTAGTTCTTTAGACGTGATTCCCAATAGATCTCTGAAGATACATTAAATAGCTGATTTAGTCTTTATCTAGTAAGTCCAATGTCTGAGCTTCTTTGGAGACAGTTTCTACGGATTTATGTTGTTGTTCTTGTCATTTTCATGTATGAGCTGGGCCATACTTTCTTTTTTCTTCGAAAGTCTAGAATGTTTTTGCAAACTAGATATTTAAAATAATATAGTGTGGCGATTCTGGAAATAAAATTCTGCCCCCTGCTCAGGGTTTGTTGTTGTCGATGCTATTTTTGTTGCTTGTTTCATGACTTTTCTGAACTAATTTTGAAAAGTCTGCATTATTTTCATGCTGCTAAAGTCTCTGCTCTGTTAGCATTGTGGTCACCTAGTAATTAGACATCTGGAACCTTAAATATCTGGAAACAGTAAGTTTACCAGTTTTGGCTGAAGGGCTGGGTGTGTGCTTTGGGACTTGCCTTCAGTATCTAGCCAGGCAGTTGACAGCTTTGCTCTAGCCTTTACTTTCTGTACAGCCCAATGTCAATCAGAGGTGAGAGCTCAGGACCATCTCAGGTCTTTCCCAAAAATGTACACAGGTCTTGGTATGCACAGACACCTATGTGTATACAGGGCCTTCTCAATTCTCAGGAATATATCACAACTTTTCAATGAGCCTGTAGACTTTTCACCCCTTACTTTTTCCTTTTAAACTTTTTGGTTAGCCTATTATTTGCTCCAAATGTTATGTACTATCTCAGCCAGGCACAAAACTTAACACTTGCTCCTAATAGGTGCCTGGGTGGCTCAGTCATTAAATGCCGGCCTTCAGTTCATGTCATGATCCCAGGGTCCTGGGATCATGGAGCCTGCATCAAGCTCCCTGCTCAGCGGGAAGCCTGCTTTTCCTTCTCCCACTTCACCCGCTTGCATCCCCTCTCTCGCTATCTCTCTCTCTGTCAAATAAATACATAAAATCTTTAAAAAAAAAAAAAAAAGCTCCTAAATTTTTTCAACAAACACACCATCACGGGGGAAAAGGCCTTTCACAGTGGCGGGGGCAGCACCAAGTTAAATAAAGTTAAGTAAAGATAGTCTTGAAATGACCCTCTTCAAGAGAACCATCACACAGGTCACATTATGACAATTCTCTGAGTTGTTGAAGGAGCTCTAACCCCATTCTGTCCTCTCCAACAGCTACCACACTGCTGGTTTTCATCTTGTTCGTGGGCCATTGGTTTTCAAAGTACCATGAATCAGAGAGTGGGGCATAGGAATAGAATAAGTTAAAATACCAGCTTACTGAGATTCAGCTGTTTTCTTGAATAAATGCTCCCTGGAGTGCTGCAACCCTTAAATTAATTTCCAGAGTTTAGAAAGAAGTTGTTTCTGACTATCTTTTGCCAGTTTTCTTGTTGCTTTCATGGAATTTTCAGAGGTCCTTGCTCTGCCATTTTTGCTGATGTCACTTTATTACAGAGGTTTTTTTTTAATGTTTATTTTTTAGATTTAAAAAAAAATTTTTTTTTATTTATTTGACAGAGATCACAAGTAGGCAGAAAGGCAGGCAGAGAGAGAGAGGAAGGGAAGCAGTCTCCCTGCTGAGCAGAGAGCCCAATGCAGGGCTTGATCCCAAGACCCTGGGATCATGAACTGAGCTGAAGGTAGAGGCTTTAACCCACTGAGCCACCTAGGCGCCCCAACTTTATTACAGTGTTTTAAATGCATTTTAAAATGCAAAGCTTAGCAGTGATTATTTGTTTTCAGCTGTGCATATTCTCTCTGGATGATGATGATGACGATATCATACTAATACTAATATTTTTACTAATATAACATTGAGAACAATGTGCCAAGCACCATTCTGATAATTTTAGATATATTATCTCAATTAATCTTCAAAATAATCCTATTAGGCAGGTGCTATTATTATCCCACTTCCGAGACAAAGAAAATGTAACAGAGAGCCTGAGTAACTTGACTAAAATCAGTAAGAACTAAGTGGTGGGAACTGGATTTGAGCCCAAGCTGTCTGGCTCTAGAATCAAGGGCTGTGAGGCAACACGGAATAATAGGGATTACCAGAATGAAAAAAAGAAAAAAAAAAAAAAAAAAATCTCACTTAGTATTTCAAAAACCTTAACTGACTACACAGACTTTTGTTTTATTAAATTCTAGATTACTTTAGCAGTAAGAAGCATTTATACCAGATAGTTTTGGATCATCATAATGTCAAATAATTTTAATATTTGTATAAAAGCAAAGTATTAAGTATACAACAGAAGATTCTTTCATTTTCAGTTTTATTAGAGTTTTCCTACAAACAATCTAACAAATCAAAAGCAAACCCCTTATCAGACATAATTGTTGCCTTCTGTTTGAGAAAATAGGCTCACTATACCTTTGAGATTCCTTCCAGTGCTGCAATCTTGTTGAGGCGTTAGTTCAGTTTGTTCATTTTCAATTCAACAAAAATGTCAGAGTGTTTACTTTGTACTAAACACAGAGGATTGTGATGGTGAATAAAGCAGATTCTGCTATCATGAGGTTCATGGCGTGGTGGGAAAGAGCCATGAAGCAATGACAGGTGTGATTAGTACTATGAAAGAGGAAGCACAGATACCACAGGATTAATGCTGAGAGAGCTGAGCTCCCCCGGAAGATTAGAAAAGGCATATTTGAGGATTTGACATTTAAAATGAGACCCAAAGGACTAGTGGCTTGCTGGGAAGTCCAGGCAGAGGCAATATAGAGTGGCCGGGAAACAGAAACTAGGAGGAGAGGTAGATGTGGAAGTAAAAGGACTCGGCTGAAAGATCTTGTTTATTCAAAACCATTTGTTTAAATGGGCTAAAAGTCCCCCAAAGAACAGCATGTTATATTTATATGTCAATATTCGAAGTGCAACATTAAGAAGCTGCCCAATGACAGCATATATGGCAGGATACTGCTTTCTGGTTGTTAGTTTTTGATGAAGAATTGCCTGCATTCTCTGATAAAACTAAAATCTATCTGGAGGTGGTGCTAAGATTGAGGGAGAAAAGGTTCACGAACAAACTGGTAAAAGCGAGCCAGAATATAACAGTTGAAAGACAGAGAGAAAGAACAAATCATCCCTGCAGGCAACAATACAACTGAACTCATTCCGAGGTTCTCTCTAACCAGACTATCTTCTCTGGTCAGGTATTTTGTTCAAAGAATTTTATTTAGTTATGTATTCATAATTTATTTCTTTGAGATAGAGTGCACAAGTGGAGTGAGGGGCAGCAAAGGAGGCAGAGAGAAAGAATCCCTAGCCGACTCCGCACTGAGTGAGGAATCCCATATGGGACTCGATCCCATGACCCCGAGATCATGACCTGAGTCAAAACCAAGAATCTGATGTTCAACCAACTAAGCCACCCACGCGCCCCAGTCAGGTATTTTATAATACATCATCCATTTTCTTCACGACACCTCTCTGAGGTATAACATTGACTTCTTTAATATGAGGAAAACAAGGTTCAGAAACATACCTGATGACAGTTCATAAGTACTTATTGAGTGCCTACCACATGTTGGTTTATCAGTGAACTCACGCTCATGAAACATATTCTGGCGCGAACTTGGGTTCACACAACTGATAAAACTAAACCAAGATTTTTCTAACTAGAAACACTAAAATCCCCTTCTATTATACCACACTGAAAAACAAAGGGCTATTTTCTTTCTTTAAAATGATATAGAAGGCCCCTGAGTGATTCATTAGCAATAAATTGTACTTCAATGTCAGTTTGACTAAGCTCTCCCTTATTTGCTGGTAATTACCACAAGTACCTTGACTTTTTAGCTATAGTATCTAATAAGAGGCTGGTTTACTCATTTGATTGGGTAGTTAGCAGCATTCACACCCATGAAGACTGAGTAAAATGAATATATCCCCGCTGTGAATTAATGCTGCTTGTGTCCCCCTGGCCGCACCACCCATCTTCCTCCTTCAGACTCTCATCTTTTCTCAGAGCCCTGAGGAAAAAGACCTCAAAACCGGGGCCTTGTCTGCCTTCTAGAGACACTAAAGATTCCCTAGGGCTCTGTTCATCATTCTGATGTGTTCACAATCTTGTCTAGGTCCAGATCCCTGACTCTCATCTCAAAAGAACAAGGCAGAGATATTTGTCTTTTCTAGTGTTTTAGAATTCCTCTCACTTTCCCTCTGCTGCCAGTCCAGCATTCTGAATCCGGGAAGTGTGAAATGTTACCACAGATCCCATATCCAGGGAGGTTCCCACGGAACTGCTCCTCTAGCAGTTCTTTCTTTTGCAGACACTGGTTCTCTGAAAGAGTAAAGAGGGGAGGCGTCAGGAGGAGAAAGAGAAGGTTGGGGTTGCCCTCTGCTCTTCCTTTGGAAATGTTTCCCTGGATTATAGGTGAGTGGGGGAGAAGTGACTGGAAAGGGGGAAAAATGTTTCATTGTTGTTGTTGTTTCTTTGTACTTTTTCTACTCATAACTATATCCTCAACACATTTGAGAACTTTACCCAGGAGACTTCTTTGTCCACATTTAATAGCTTGAAATCCCTATAGATTTCTTTCATACCCTCACTTTTAGAGCTGTTGAAATCTAAGATCATATATCTATTTTTATTTTTATGGTATTATTAGCTAAATTTTCTTTTTTTTTTTAAAGATTTTATTTATTTATTTGACAGAGATGACAAGTAGGCAGAGAGGCAGGCAGAGAGAGGAGGAAGCAGGCTCCCCGCTGAGCAGAGAGCCTGATGTGCGGCTCGATCCCAGGACCCTGGGATCATGACCTGAGCTGAAGGCAGAGGCTTTAACCCACTGAGCCACCCAGGTGTCCCTATTAGCTAAATTTTCAAATAAATACCAGAAAACTACTTTGCTAGAAAGAAAGAGATTTCTATGGAAATGCTCTTTTCAAAACACAAATTGATTTGTAGTATCAAGTTATCTTGGAGGAGCATAGCCTTTGTCTGTCCCGTGCTGTGTATATTGTCTTTTTTTAAAGTTTGCATTTTAATTCCAGTTAGCTAATATACAGTGTTATATCAGCTTCAGGTGTGCAATATGGTGATGCAACAATTCCATACTTCACCTGGTGTTCATTACAACAGGTGCACTCCTTAATCCCTGTCGCCTATTTCACCCATCCCCCCACCAGCCTCCCCCTCTGATAACCATCAGTTCGTTCTCTATAGATAAGCGTCTGTATCTTGACTTGTCTTTCTCCCTTCATCTCTTTTTCCTTCGCTCATTTGTTTCTTAAATTGCACATATGAGTGAAATAATACAGTATTTGTCTTTCTCTGGCTGACTTATTTCACCTCACATTATACTCTAGTTCCATCCATTTCATTGCAAATGGTTAGATTTCATTCTTTTTTATGGCTGAAGTGTGTATTGTCCTGATATCAGCTTACATAACATCCCATTGTCCCTTTGTGACCCTCTCAACAAGGAGATACACATCTAGTGACATTCAACTGCCTGTAGTCTTATACAAACAACTGTAACTAGCGCAGACAAGAGATTCATGACCACAACTAAGACAAGAAAAACTAAGAGGGAACCTATGTAGAATGAGAGAAGATATCTGCAAATGATATATTAGATAAAGGGCTGATATCCAAGATCTATAAAGAAATTATCAAACTCAACACCCAAAACAAATAATCTAGTCAAGAAATAGGCAGAAGACATGAACGAACATTTCTCCAAAGAAGATATCCAAATGACCAGCAGACACATGAAAAAATGTTCCACATCACTTCGCATCAGGGAAATACAAACCAAAACCGCAGTGATATACCACCTCACACCAGTCAGAATGGCTAAAATTAACAAGACAGGAAACAACAAATGTTGACAAGGATGTGGAAAAAGGTGGAAACTCTTACACTGTTGGTGGGAATACAAGCTAGTACAGCCACTCTGGAAAACAGTATGGAGGTCCTCAAGAAGTTAAAAATAGAATTACCCTATGATCTAGCATTTGCACTACGGGGTATTTATCCCAAAAACACAGATGTAGTGAAAAGAAGGGGCTCCTGCATCTCAATGTTCATAGCAGCAATGTCCACAATAACCAAGCTATGGAAGGAGCTGAGATGTCCTTCAACAGGTGAATGTGATAAAACTAAACCAAGAAGATGTGATATGCTTCATATATACAATAGAATATTACTCAGCCATCAGAAAGAGGAATATCTACCATTTACACTGATGTGGATGGTATTATGCTGAGTGAAATAAATCCATCAGAGAAACCATTTTATGGTTTCACTCATATGTGGAATATAAGAAATAGTACAGAGGACCATGGGGGAAGGGAGGGAAAACTGAATAGGAAGAAATCAGAGAAGGAGACAAACCATGATAGACTGTGACTCTGGGGAACAAACTGGAGGTGGTGCAAGGGGAGGTGGGTGGGAGGATGGGGTAATTGGGTGATGGGCATAAAGGAGGGCACATGAGCACTGGGTGTTATACGAAACTGATGAATCATTGAACACTATCAAAAACTAATGATGCACTGTATGTTGGCTAAATGAATTTAAATTTTTAAAAAAGAGAAAGAAGATTAGTAGAGCACACAACTCCAGATTTGACTGTTCCTAACCTAATGCACCAACTTGCTGGGACCATCAAGAGAAGATAAATAATTTGCTTTCTTTTTTGTCAGTGTTGGAAAGAATATAAGCATCTTCAGCATCTTCACTGAAACTTTGACATCAAAACAAAGTTTACCGTCACAGATTCTCCATATTCCGTGTAATTTTGAAGCATTCTTTCACTTTCAGAGAGCACAGCATATAATGAAGTCCTCGGGGTTCTGCCTTGAAAATACCGTATACCTTACATCTACTGTCATCTCTTCAATGTCAATGTCATTTTGCTACTCCTCTTTCTGGATGTGATTGTATCTTCTACAGAAGCCTTTGAAATGATCTTACTTTCCCCCATCTGATCCATTCTCCATGCAGCAATCAGAGCCCAAACATCCATTCATTAGGTCATTCCCTTATTTAACTCTCTAATGCCTTCCCTTTGGGTATAAGATAAATTTTGAAATCCTTATCCTGAGCTCTAACCAGAGCCAGGCCCCTGCCAGCTTTTTCAACCTCTACTTCTTTGCTCACTGAATTCCAACAACTGACCTTGATTTCTCTTGAAACTACAAGTTCTTTCCTATCTCAAAGTTTTTGCACACACTATTTTGTTGGCCAGGAATGCTGTGCCTGATTAACTCCTGCTCATCCATCAGATCTCATCTTAAATATTCGTTTCTAAGAAAGGCCTCTCCATTCATCCTGATCTAAATCAGACCCTTCTTTCATCTCTCTAACAGTCATCACTTTTCAAATTTACACTTTGTGTTTTTGCTCCATGTCTATGTCTTCCACTATAGTAAGTCTCCATGAATACAGGGAGGTTGATGCCTTGTGCCTCATTATTCCCAGGACACAGAGAGGTACACAGCACTATGTTATATGCTCAATAGGTAACCAGTCAATGAATGAACAGATGAATATTTGTGGAAGACAATTACAAACTCCCCAAATATCCCTCCGCCTCTATGCAGAAACCTCCCACAGACAACTTGAGACTTCCAGAGAACCTAATATAGTTTTTCCAAGACACATTTCACTCCAGAGTAACTGCAACATCTTGGGTCTAGAACATTCCACTCTATCTCTGCTGCTTCCAGTGAACCAGCTTGCTGATTCTGCCACCAACAATCCAGTTCTCTACTTCCACTCTCAAACCATGACAACCTATACTGAGGTCAGGGGGATGAAAGATCTTTTTAAAGACTCTATCCCTTGATATGACCATCTAAGGTTCTTCACTGTCTTTTCCTTCCACATCTTGTGCCTATAAGCCACACAGGTCTTCCTTTGCCCCTTGAAGCTATTTCAGACAAGCCCCAGCCCACCAGCTCTACACAGCAACTGTGACTTGAACCCAAGCTCTGTTCCTATACTTACTCCTGACTCTCTGCTCCATTCAACTGTCCATCTAGCTTCTGAAATTCAGCTTTGTCTCCCAGTTCTGGCCCCATGGTCAGTGCTTGGTTTCAGTGACTAAGGAAGCAGTCCAGCTTGGCTTTCTCCAAAACTAAGGGCAAAGTATGGGTTTATCCTTTAGAGCTCTCACTTTGCTATTTGGGGAAACTCCCACCCTGGCACCAGGCCTAGGCCTCTGGCTAGTACTCAGGCCAAGCTTAGATAAGTCTAAGAGATATTGACCTTAGATAAGGTCAGAGAGATGTCCCTTGCCACCTCAGAGGCCCCACTTCCCTCTACTCTTCTAAGAACATTCCACTCGGCCTCTCATTCCTTTGTGTCCTCAGTCCTCAGTCCTGAACCCTCTGCTCACCCTACCCCACCCAGCTACCCACTAACCCGGCTAACCAATTCTAATTCCTCCATCAAGCTCCTCTCCAGATCTTCTAAGAAGCACTTTTCATCCCTCCTGTCTACTCAGCATGACTTACATTCAGCACATGAGATATTCTACAGAAAGGTGGAAAAATGATAGACTCAAATTTAAACCTCATCCCTGTCACTTACTAGTTGTGGGGCCTTGAGCAAATAATTTAATATCTTAAAGACTCATTTTTAAAAAAAAAATCTATGAAATGGTAATAATATCCACTTATAACATTTGGCTGCTAGCACAGATGTGTCAGATGATAGGCATTCAATAAATGTGCAATGAGGGACATAAAGAAAGAGTGTATTCATCATGTTCAGGGACACAATGCTATGGCTCTAGCAAAGCAAAGTAACCCTCATTTTTGGCTCTATAATTCTTTTGAATGCTGAGCAAAATTATGAGAGCAACATAGAAAGGTAAAGATGTCTGGAGAGGAAAGATTACGCTTTAGGCCTTAAGGGATGAGTCAAATATGGGTAAGAGAATGAGAAAGTGACGCTTTCCAAGAGGACCAACAGTAGTATAAGCCTTAGGGCCGCACAGTCCTGGGGCCATGGGAGGCAGAGCTGAAGAGAGCAAAGAGGGCATGTTGAGGAAAAGCAGAAAATTAGCTAATGTAAATAATCAGAAAATAAGAGGGAGAAGGGGCCAGCTCAGGAAAGATGAGCCCCAAATGAGAGCCAGGTTTCCCCTGACTGCTTGCCTCATCTCCATAGCTTTGGGTTTTCCCATCTGTAAGTGAACACGTTGGGAACACATCATCTCTAAGCATTTGTTTATTTGTCACTCAGTCCACCCAGCCCAGGGAGTGACATAGTGCACACCTCACCCACGTAAATAATTAGTGTTTGTAAAACCCAAATGTTACCTAAAATGATCGGTATGAGGATGTTGCTGGAGATCCTGCCAAAGCCATAGTCTAGCCCCGAATGTGGACGTAGAGACAGGGGCCTCCCTCTCTGCTCCTTGACTGGGCCACACTTTGCTTGTTCCTTAAATGTGTGCTGATATCACATCGAGATAGTTGTGAAATTTCTCCAGTGAATCCAAATTTGCAAAAGCTCTTGAAATCTTGGCTCTTGTGTGAAGTGGCTGTGTTAAAAAAATAAGATAGACTCAAGCTAAACTTCTATTTGTGCTTATTTTTCTACTTCTTGGGACTTCCATATTTAGCTAAGTTACAATAATAATACCAATATGAGCTCCAGATAATTAAAAGAAGTAAAATGTTCATGATGATGGACATGCCAAGGATTTTACCTGTATCATGATGTACTCCTTGGTACTATTATTATCCTCCCTTTATAGATGAAGAAACTGAGGCACAGAAGTGTGTCAAGTAATTTGCCCGAAGTCACTCGGTTAGAAGTGGTAAAATTAGAATTCAGATAAGGCAGTCTGCCTCCAGAGCCCATGCTCTCAACCTTCTTACCATCCTACCTGTAATGAAGGCAGCATCCTGATTTTACAGGGAGAATACTCAGTTGTAAAACAAGGAAGAGGATCGCCTCGGGCCAGTGAACAAGTGAATTGGTGGCAAAGTCAGAACACTCTAGTATCCTGGCTTTCTCGGTGCAATTTTTCTGTCATCCAATCTGTATAAAGACATTCCTTTCTTATCATCATCCTTCCATTTTTAATAGTTCCCAAGGCAATGGGACTTGAGTAAGAAGAAACAAAAATCCATTTCAAAAGCAAAGCTGCCCTTGGGCGAAAATTCCATTTCCAAAAACTCAGGATTCCTTATAAAAAGAGAAATCAGTCAACCCAAACCTTCTGGCACACCACAGAATGAAATTCACGTGGTCCAAAGTCCAGAGCAATGCCAAGTCTTTCCTCTTGCTTAAGAGACCAGGGAATGTGAACACCAACTGCGGGGGGGGGGCGGGGGGGGGCACCATAGGCCTCTGGGGATTTTTCAGCACTGAAGTTACAGCCTATAAAGATGTAAGAGTTACTACTTCGAAACACTTGATGCTTCCTGGATTCTATTTAAATCCCAAGGTGGCCTTTTAAACAAACCCATCTTTCCTCCTTAACTGAAGAGGAGAAAATAGGGTTTGGGGATCAAAGCCAAAGCTTTCCATGTGGGGGTTGCCTAGAGAACCTATAACATTCTCCCTGGTTCTCCAATGCATATTAGAAACCGGTGGAAATCTTAAATGTTACAATTGTATAAAAATGTATCTCGTGGGGTGCCTGGGTGGCTCAGTGGGTTAAAGCCTCTGCCTTCTGCTCAGGTCATGGTCTCAGGGTCCTGGGATGGAGCCCTGCATTCGGCTCTCTGCTCAGCAGGGAGCCTGCTTCCCCCTCTTTCTCTGCCTGCCTCTCTGCCTACTTGTGATCTCTGTCTGTCAAATAAATAAATAAAATCTTTTTTTTTAATAAAGGAGTATTATCTTAAAAAAATGTATCT
Source organism: Mustela erminea (assembly GCF_009829155.1). Lineage (NCBI taxonomy): Eukaryota > Metazoa > Chordata > Mammalia > Carnivora > Mustelidae > Mustela > Mustela erminea. Next base: position 42,659,500 of record NC_045617.1, read on the forward strand.
CATTTCTGATTTAAGGGCTTGTGGTACCTTAGATTTTGACACAGTTAGTTGTAACCTAGTTTTAGAAAAGAAATATGAGGGGCACCTGGGTGGCTCAGTTGGTTAAGCAACTGCCTTCGGCTCAGGTCATGATTCTGGAGTACCGATATGGAGTCCCTGTATTGAGTCCCGCATGGCAGGGGTGGTGTCCCTGCTCAGCAGGGAGTCTGCTTCTCCCTCTGACCCTTCCCCTTATCATGCTTGCTCTCTCTCTTTCTCTCTCTCTCTCTCTCAAATAAATAAAATCTTTAAAAAAAAAGAAAAAGAAATATGAGGTTGGGCTTGCTTCTCCTCCCCTCAGCTATAGCTGCAGATAGCCACAGTAGTGATAAGAACTTCCTGGGGATTGTCTCACCCCCAAGGGGTAATGACCCCGATCCAGGCTCTGAGGGAGCTTCCTGCTATATCTGAGCTGACACTCTATAACGACGCACTGCAGGACAAGGGACAGAAAGAAGGCAGCTGGTTCTGTGCACGAGAGCCAGCCAAGACTGAAGTAATAATAGAAATTTCATGTGGCCTGTTCTGTCTGGCGAAAATAGTCCAAAACTTTTCCTACAGCAGCCAACCAGAAGCCCTACTCAGAGCCAAAGCCAACAACTGGAAACAAAGTTGCCAAACCCTTATTTCCCACTCTGAGTTGTATTATTTGGTGTGTGTGTGTTTTTTTTCCCCCTCTTGGTATTTTGAACTTAGATGTGAACTCTGGTTGATAGAAAAGCATGAAGTTTTCCTGCAGCTTACTGTTTCAAGGTAATGTCATGAAAAGCAATGGCCATCTGCATGGGGTGGAGATAGGAGGAAAGCAATTCTTTCTGGGTGGGCATACGTGAGGATTTACCAGGAGTATGAAATAATAATTTTTAGTTTAGTTTTAACTTCATGTACAATCTGGCTTTACTTCCTTATGTTGAGGATATGCTGATGGTATCCACTTTTACTACACTCTTGCCACTGCAGAGGGGCAGGCCTAATTTATTACTGGTCTTTCTAGCAGGGAACAGCTATGAGTGGAATACCATGTCTTTAGGAAAACTGTCCTTTTATGAGAAATTGGCTAATGGGGAGCCCTTCCTTTTAAACACTAAGTTGTGCTTTTCACAAACACTCAGGAAACTGAAGCTCGCCCTCAGATAAGTTTTATGATAAAAAAGAGAAGCCTCTTGGGGTGCCTGGGTGGCTCAGATGGTTAAGTGTCTGCCTTTGGCTCAGGTCATGATCTCCAGGTCCTGGGATCGAGCCCCATGTCCAGCTCCCAGCTCAGCGGGGATTCTGTTTTTCCCTCTCCCTCTGCCTCTCCCCCTGCCTGTGCTCTTTCTGCCTCTCTCTCTCTCTCTCACTATCAAACGAATAAATAAAATCTTAAAAAAAGAGACAGAAGCCTCTGTTCACATATATCATCAGGGTAAACAGTAGAAACATAATCATAAATACTTCACATTTTCTGAACTTCCCATAATTCAATTTTTACTTGGATTTTTAATTCTCATGCAGAGAGTGCCAGGAACATAGGAAGTACACAAAAAATATTGAAGAGGCTGATTTCATCTGTGTCAAGCATATTATTATGTATATAATTAAGAGTAGCATGAGTTGAATTAATAAGACAAACAGAGAGATGGCCAAGAAATGCCAGACCATAAGCATAACTCATTCCTGAAGGGAAAGATCACCTCTAATTTGAAGAGGGCTCTGGGCTCACGGTCTCACTTTTCTTAGCTCATTGCACATACGCAATATTTCACCGCCCTGTACATTAATCAGCCCTTACAACATCCCTATGAGATTAGTAGATGAGGGTATCATTATCTCCCTATGGCAGATGGGGCAGACCAAACATGTGGAAATGAAATGACTCGCCTGAAGTCACTCAGAAGCCATTGGGGAACTGAGATTGGAACCACAAGCTTCTGCTTTCTGGGCAACCCTCTCACAGAGCCACACCATGAAGCCAAGTACCCCAGATTGCCACGGATAAACTGTTCCTCCCCTAGTCACCACCAGACAGTGTCCTTGCTCTGGGTGCCAGGGAAAATGCACCCAAGCCGAAGTGCCTATTCCCTCAGAAAGAAAGCAGTTCAAACATCTTTAAACTTCAGAGTTTATTTTTAAAGTGCCCTTCTCAGGAGGTGGACCAACGATAAGCAATCTGAGAAAGAACTTTATTTTAAAGAAATATAGGGATTAAAAGGGCAATTGCAATGGGCTTTTTCCAGATTAAAAGGATCTGAAACATTTCTGTTCAATGAGCTTGGAATGAAGTTCAAATTCAGTTCACAAGCTTATCTCCAAACTTCATTTTTTTAAGTACCTGAAACATAAACTCCCACTCAACTTGATCAAAAGCCTCTTCTGCTTCAAGAGGCAGAGCAACAATCAGCCCTCTTGTTCCTTTAGCCAAGTCAGTGCTCTTAATCAGCATAAAAAACATCAGGAGCCAAAGGGTGGTTTTTTAATAAAAAGTAGTTTGATGAGGCTCCAGGCTGGTGGCAGCAATCTCAGCCCAGAAAAATATGAGTCGACACCTCAAATATGCAAACAGACCCAAGAACGGGGGGGCCAATTCCAGTAACCAGTATTTCTTCAAGCCCCACGTCCACCCCCCTCCCCTGCCCCCCCCGCCCCTCCTCCCCACCACATTCCGTATTTCCCACCCTTATTTGCATCAAAGGTACAGTGCCCTTTCTCCTTCCTAAAAATATGTCATTGGGGCTTTTCTTTCTCTTCTTTTCCCTCTCTCAACAATATGCTCCTAAAACCAGTCAGGGGACAGAGCAAAGCAGGAGGAGGCACCATGGCGGTCAGAGCTAGTGGTCAGGGCCCCCTCTCTCCCCCTCTCCCTGTCTCCCAGCAGAGGGAGAAGGGTGTCCACATAGGAGGGCTGCTCTTAGAGAGGACAGTGTTGCTGCAGGGGGCAGCCTAGCTTGGGGAGGCAGAGTCTGAGTGGGGTGAGGAGGGCATCCCTGTAAAGGGCAGCCAGGAGTAAAGTATCAGAGTCCAGACTGAGTGGAGGACATTCCTCCATGGGTAAGAGGATGGGAAGTGGAATAGGACACTGGGTACATAGAGTCGATAAATCAAATAAGTAACTTATTAAGGATAATGGCAGCCAGGTTTCTCATTGTGGGGAAAGGAAGTTACAAATATTGAAACAGAAAGCTGGAATGAACCTTATAGAAGTTGGATTGGAATTGGAGGTATTCAGCTGAAATCATGGTTTCCAATATATTTATGTAGATATGGAAATAAATGTGAATATGTCTATACACATATTGTAGAAAGTAGAATAATGGACTCCCAGAAATGTCCACATCCTAATGCCCTACATCATGAATGTGCTACCTTAAAAGGGGTTTTGCAGGTGTGATTAAATTAAGGGTGTTGAGATGGGAAGATGATCCAGAATTATCTTTGTGGGTTCTTGTGATTATACTGGAAGGCAGGAAGGTCAGAGACAGAGATGTGATAATAGAAACAGAGATGAGAAAGAGGGAAAGAAAGAGAGATTTAAAGACGTTATGTTATTGACTCTGAAAATGGAAGAAGAGGCCACACACTAAGGCATGCAGGCAACTTCTAGAACCTGGAAAAAGGCAAGGAAATGGATACTCCCCTGTAGAAACTCAGCTCTGCTGACACCTTAATTTTAAGACTTCTGACTTCCAGAACTGTTAAGTAATGAATTTGGGTTGTTTAAAGCCACTATGTGTGTAGTAATTTGTTAAAGCAGCAATCAGCTAAATATGGGTTAGTTTCGTCCAGTGAGGGATCCTGGGATCCCAATAATCCCTCAGTAATACCTCAATAGCAAGGTGCACATCTACCATATAAACACCATTCTCCACTGAAAGGGACCAAGGCTCGCTGGAGGCATAGCTGCTTCAGGACTAGAGCTGGGGAAATGTAAGTCTGGAATCTATTTTGTATCAGAAAGCAAGGAAGTGCTCAAGGAATAGTGGGGCCATGTTGAAAGGATACAGGCATCATCTTGAAGGGGTGGCCGTTGGACAAGTCTGGGACAATCTGAGCAACACATTTAAAACCCTAAAAAGAAAAAAAAATAAAAACACAGCTCCTGAAAATATAAACTAATAAGTGAATAAATTATAAGTTTGACCAGGAATGGGACATTTACATCATTTCAAAATACCTCCTCACAAAATACTAATTAATTACAAGAGGGAAAAGAATAGCGTCCCATCCAAGCAGGTTGGCAGATAAAACCTTAATCAAATGACCAGAGTGAATATTACCAGTAATGGGACAAATCAAGACAACAGGCCACCTGATAGGATGCAAGGAAAACACAACATCCGTTCTGTGATATTCCTGCCAAAGATGCACAAGCTGAATTTAATCATTAGGAAACATATGACAAAACCAAATACAGGGGCATTCTACAAAACAACTGGCCCAGATTATTTCAGTTTTCACATCTTAAAAGTCAAGTAAAGACAAAGGGATTCTACCAGATTGGAGAAGATTGGAGAGGCATGACAACCAAAGCACAATGTGATTCCAAGTTGAGTCTTTTTGCTACAAGGAAATTCGTCAAAGTTTAAGTAGGATCTGAGTGGTAGATGACAGTAATGAACCAGGGTTAATTTCCTAGTTTTGATAGCTGTATTGTGGTTATGTAGGAGAATAAGTATCAGGGATTATAGGACATCAGTTTGGCAAAATACTCTCCTATGGTTCTGGAACAAAATTCTTTGTGGTTCACCTAAAACATTTCTATAAATTAGAGATCGTTTCAAAAAAGTGCAAATGTATACCCTTCGGTCCCCAAAGGGGACCTTTCCTTTTTCCTTATACTATATAATTAGGATGAAGTCTTCTCCCTCCAACCATTGCCGGAAGTGGGTATTTCGCATGTACTTGGGAGGCAGATCGTCTGGGTCACAAGCCTTAATGAGGATGTCTTGCATCTGGGGCACGGAGCCCAGCAAGACCGGTCACAGCACTGATTAAATCCCGGGGAGTGTGAGATGCAAGCAGAGGTGTAAAGAGATGATTGTGAAAAGCAGTCAGAATGTTCTTGCTTCCCTTTTTCTTATTTCCTAATATCTGATTACAATTCCCAAGTTCATGGTGAGGTATCGAGTAGAAAATTTGAGTGTCATTGGTTAGCATTTCTGTTTTGCCATCACTTTCATCTTTCCAGGGCTCTCTGTTAGAAAAAAGCAGACCAACTCTTCTGGAAGACTTGGCAAGAAGGCAGGAGGTTCTTAGAAGGTCACTCTTTCCTAATCCCAGCGCTTCTTTTCCTTAGCTTTCCTTAGCACATTAATCCCAACTCACTCGCACATTCATGTGTCCTTATACAAGCCTTAAGTGATATTTTAGGCTTCAGAGAAATCTGGCAGGGTGCAAAATACAGTTTAAAGTAGAAAGTAGACTTTTCCATGTCCAAGAAGACCAAAAATCTTATGCCATGCATAAAAAATACATATACCCTGTTTGGAGAAAAGAGTTTTAGGGGCACCTGCCTGGCTCAGTTGGTAAACCATGTGACTCTTGATCTTGGGGTTGTGAGTTCGAGCCCCACATTGAGTATAGAGATTACTTAAAAATAAAATCTTTTTTAAAAAGGAGCTTTAAAAAGATACTTTGGGACAACTGGGGAAAAATAAGTATGGATTCAGTATTAGAAATTAAAGAATTATTGTTTATTCTGTTAGATACTGGTGTTTGGTTACATAGAGAAATGTCCTTTATTTGGAGCCTGTATGTGTGGGTATGTACGAAGGGATTTTGGTATGAAATATCATGATGTTGGTAACTTTCTTTAAATTGATGTATATATATATATGTATATATATGCATATGTGCATATTTATATGTGAAGCAAATATAATGACATGAAAAAATATTAGCATTCATTCAGTCTCAGTGGTAGGTATATGAGAGTTCATTGTACTCATTCTGTAGTCTTTTAAAACCCTTCAGTCAGTTTATTTTCTTTATGTCAACATCCTCATTACTTTATAAGTCTGCCTCAGGAAAGACTTTTTAGGAATCGTGGATGGCATCCCACACTACATATACTTCAGGATGAATTTAGTTGCTCTGTGGTGTCCCAGGTACTCTGGGGGAGACTCAAATCGTTAGTTCAAGACTCAACATTTAATATAGAGATATCTTAAGGATATCTGACATAAATTCTCTCATCCCAGGAGGAAGATGGGATGTTGGCTGAGTTATTCCCCATCTCTCTCTCCCACCACTTAAAAAAATATATGTATCATTTCCAAGGGGCAGAGATTGTGCCTCCCAAAAGGCCTGAGCCTTTTTTCACAATGCCTTTGCTCTTCTCTCTCCCTGCAAGCCCCAGACAGATGAACATGTGCATAATCACACCTAGAGTCTTACTTGACATTCAAGGCCAAGTTCAGTTGTCACTTCCTGGCTCCTCCAGGCAATTAGCTGCACAGTTCCTTGGGCTCCTGCAGCATTCTATTCACGTCCCTGTAAAAGCACTTGCCACTTTGATAATTTAGAAATTTGTTCATTTGTCTCCCTCCTAGGCTCCAAGCTCTTCAAAAGGAGGAACTGTGTGTCATTCATCCCGTACATTGACCGACACAGAGTAACTGCTCAATAAAATCTTGTGAGTGAATAAATGCCTTTGAGTTGGAGTCTATGTAAGGTCTAATGACATGTAAAATCATGGGAGCCATCAGCAGCGTTTCTCATACCACTCTCCAGATACTGATACTTAATCTTCAGATCCTGGTACTTAATGTTATGCAGAGACATTAAAGGGAAGTCACCACACATGGGATTAAAACCAAAGAACATTAGAGGTATTTAAAGCTTAAGGTTTTTTTCCCTGACAAGTTTCACTTCTTTTTCACAGCTTAAAAATTAGAGCTCTAATAGCTATGTAGAACATCCATCAAACAGTTCCACAGGAGACTAAAAGGCACAAAATAGTCACAGAGGACATATGGACACTCCAGACAGTTGGGGGTGGTGACCAGGCAAAAGCACCGAACTCAGGAAAATCCATCTGGAAGGGGAATCATTTTTCAAATCAGATATCAGCTAACATTTACACCAGACTCTGGTGTAAGGGCTTTCGTTGTATTATCACACTTCAACCTCACATCAGCCCTACAACACAGGGCCTATTATCATCTCTATTTTATAGTTGAAGAATGAGGTAGTGAGTCACTCACCTAAGAGCCACTCTGCACTCAGATGATCTTGTCTGGAACTTATGTTCCCCATCACATCGGATAGCATGGTACCTTGCTATGTACAGATGTGCAAGACTCATTAAAAATTGGCTACATATTATGAGTCATGTAGTCAACCCACTTAAGGTCTAGAGAAGAAAATTGAGACCATGGGGGAGAATGGTCTGTCTGGTTTTATACAGATTGTTCCCAGCAGAGCCGGGCTAAAACCCAGGGCCTGGTTGCTAGCCCAGAGCACCTCCTCCCACCACACAGTGACCCTCCCCCTGCCTTCACAGTGTAGCATCTGGAAAGCCAAACGGTGCCAATTGTAAGAATTCTTCTGGTTGGCTTAGGAATGGTTGGTGAAATTAGTCAGTGTTTCATAGTAAATGAATCTCAGGACGCTTGTTCCACCCAGACAATTATGTTTAATATGCTCCAGCTAAGTTAATACACCAGTAATCATCACTGTGAATGAGATAAAAACTAAGGAGACAAAAAGGAGGTGGTTAAGGCTGTTTCCCTCACCTCAGCAAGGTTCAGTTTTTTCACAGCCTAACACAAAATGGGAGTCTTTGCTAGAAATGGTAATAAATATCAATTTTCTAGCAACTGAACTTCACATTGGACCCTAATCTATGTGAAACAATCTCCAGTTTGTACTTCTTTATGGGTGCAGAGTTTTGATTAAAGGCAGGTGAACAGGCATATTTCAGGTGACTTAGAAAAGAGAACCACAAGGGAGAGACTGAATTGACTGAAATGGTTTACTTTTAAATGCTTGATCTTTCTGTGTGTGCTTTTAAATTCACTCATGATTTCATTTGTTTTCACCGAGATTTTTGATTTTCCAGATTTAACATTAAATTTGAAATGGAAGATGACATGAGCATGAATTCCAGATTTGTCAAAACTCGAATACTGGGTAACTAACCAGCAATTTGCAGTTTTGTTCTCTGCCCTCCACCCTGTCAGACAACAGTCAGACAAGGTACTGACATGTTTCAGAAATCCCTTTAACAAAGAAAACAATAATTTGCTCTGTCAACTCCTGAGTGAAACAAACAATCTTCTGTCTTCTATCCTCTCCTAAAAGGGTGGAGGTGTCTTTCTCTCTCAAGTGACCTCCCACCATGCTCCCCTGGGGAGGACAGGTTTCCCAGGATGCACCTCTCTTCAAACCTTTGCAAACTCAGTTCCTTTTTTCAGGTTGACTGTGCTATTTACCTGAGACATGTATATTGTGAATGTGTGTAGGCCAAATGAATATCATCTAATGAAATCCAGAGCCTCTGACTCTTCCTGCAGATCCTACTTGCTCTCCTGCTGGAAAAGTCATCCAGGATTTGATGGCAACTGAGCAGTCATGATACCAGAGAACCCAACCAACACTAGTGTCATAATCATCAGAGCAACCACCATTGTTTGAGAGCGTACTGTGCTCCAGGTACCATGCGCTGGGCTTCCCATGTTGTCTGATGGCTTACCTGCTTAGAAATAGAAGAGTCCAGTAAAAGCAGGCATTTTTGTCCTATCAAGACACAGGAGTGCCCAATGGTTCTATTGCTAGAAAATTGACATTTCATGACACTCATTTCTCTTCCTTTTGAAAACAAAGTGACCCCTTGATATGCTGCCTTGTTTATTTCCTGGAGGCTCTTCCATTATTTTTCTTTAATTTTGACGGACCGTAATCTTGATTCTTCAATGAAGAGCCATGAGAAAGAACTTCCTTGTCAAAGTGAAGGGGATCAGAGGTGCAGGGCATGTCCCAGCCCCTGCTCACTTCTTCTCCCTCTACCCCACCCACCTTGGGCCTGCCACAGGCTCTGGGCTGGTCAAACCACTTGTCTCAAACCCAGAGAAATCTGCCCCAGAAGACTTCTTGGGATGTAACAATATTTCTAGTCACCAGAACCAAGGCCATCTAGCCCTCCAACTCAATCTAGATAAAACTACCTGGATTTATATCATCCCATGAACTAGGACCAAGGACAGGATGATACTTTGTAACTACTGGAGGGAATATGGGTTCTCATTTCTAGAGAGACAATAAAAACAGGATCAAGTTCTTTGCACTAAAGACTAAGGGGATACTCATAGAGTTAGACCTTGACTCTTCCAAACAATAAGAAGCAAACAAAACAGAATAGAAGACACCTTGTGCTTCAGAGGTCTTTCACAAGGCTGAATGTTTTATGCATTATGAACTGAGGTCATTTGTCTTTATTAGAGTTTACACTGAGCTGAGGTAGCTAGTAGATATTCCAATTGCCAAAGGAGCTGGAAAGATTTTTGAAGTCTGCATGTCCCTCTCTGGCTTAATTTTTTTATAATATATTTATTATTATAATGCAGAGCAATGCCTTTGGTGCTATAAGGAATTTTTAAAAAGAGATGACTAAGATGGTCTTATTTTTAGAGTTTGTCATCTAGTTGAGAAGACATGTCTATATATAAAAGAACAAGTAAATCAAGAAAAAAGAGAGACAAGAAAAGCACTAAGTGTGAAGGGGTCTTTTCAAAATCCTATTTTAGGAATGGTAGATGGTAATGTCCTGTGGTGATCTGAGAATTTCATTAATGAGCAGAGTAAGGAGGCAAATGATTAATAAAATGCATCCCCTTGGTCTGAAGGAGCTTCCAGTCCAGTGAGAAAGGTAGAATTGTAAATAAATTGACCATAAGAAGTAAGACAAGAGCCGTCAGAGATAGAAAGGAAAAGTTGTGAAAACTGAGACAAAAGTGACCAGCTCTGCTCAGGAAGAACAAGGAAGGCTTTACACAGAAGAGGACATTTGAGTTGAGTCAGAATGTGGTGGTTTTTAAAAATTCTTGGAAACTCTTATTTTCAAGAGGTGAAACGTAATTTCCCTCCTCTTGAGTATGGACTGAACTTAGGGACTTATCTCATGGTGACATGAATAGAATATGGAAGAAGTGACAGTGTCTGTTACTTCCAAAACTAGGCTATCAACACCACTGTGTTTCCTCCTTACTCTCTTACTTTAGATCACTCACTCGAGGGAGGTCAGGTGCCATGTCATGAGGACACTCAAGTAGGTCTATGAAGTAGGCCACATGGTAAGAAAGTAAGGTCTCCTGCCAGTAGCCATGTGAATGAGCCATTTTGGAAGTGGATCCTCCAGTTTTTCTCAAGCTTTCTGACAACCAAAGCCTTGGCCAACATCTTGACTGCAACTGCATGAGAGAGTCCTGAACCAGACCATAGAGCTAAGCTGCTCCTGAATTCCTGACTCCCAGAAACTGTGAGATGATAAGTGTTCATTATTGGTTTAGGTCATTACATTTGGGCATAACTTGTTACCCAGCAATAGATTCCGAACACAACAATTGAGTCTCAGTTCGCCATGTTGGGCAGGTGGTGGTTTCCAATCAGAAGAAATCAAAGAGGTATGGTGAGTTCTTTGAGAAGAACTCAAAGAGGTATAATTGAATGTGGTTGGTGTGGAGGACATGTGGTTATATTTCCTAAGTTTTTCATGTGTTAACAATTTCCCTAAATCTTCGTAAGAATGAAATATTTTTAAATGAATGAGTACTATTGAATATGGCTTCCCACTGCACTTTGAAAAAAAATCCGAATTCTTTGCCACAGTGTAAAAGACCTTTCTCTAGCTTACCCTGTGCCACAGTGCCCTTTACTCACTATGACTACTTCATACAGGCTCTCTTCAGTTCCTTTTGCCCAAGGCCTTTTGCTCACAGTTGCCTCTGCATCATCTCTCTTCTCTCTGCCTTTCCTCTCACTGACTTCTCCTCCTTTTAGAGTATTCAGCTTGAGTATGTCTTCAAGGAGACCCCTTTCCTGACCATCATGTTGTTTCCTTCCACAGCCCTCGCTTGTTTTCCCACAAGATGAATTGCTCCTGATATTTGTTTGCATGTTTTTCTCTGCCTTCCCTTCCAGAGAATACATTCCACTGCAGCAGGGACCATACTGGACTTTGCTATAGTATCTTCAACATTTGGCACAGTGCCTGGCATATGGTAGGTGCTCAGTAAATATGTACTGTGATTATCTTCTCTTTCCCCTTGTGTGGCTAAAAGCTTTGTATTGGGTATTCTTGTTTTAAGACTGTTTGCCTGTGTTATCCCCATCTTGGAGAGAAGCAAATGAAATGGAATTGCATAACAAATTTTGAAAATATACTCTGTTTAATCTTGTGCAACTCTATATTTATGTTATTTGATTCTCTCATCTCTCGTGTCTTGCATAGTAACTTATTAATATGATAACAAAAAGCAATAGAAACTTTTCATCCTGCTTCTGGTGAAAGCATCCCCCTCCCTTACCTTCATTCCATTACCAGGAGATATTTTTAATGACGAGATATTTAAAATATGTGGAAAAGTAGAAACAATGGTATGATGAATATTCATCTCCAATATCTGTCTCCAAACCTAACAAAAATTTCAGTAATTTTTATTGCCATCTAATACCTTCTTTTCCCCAAAACTTCTTTTACAACTGGTTTGTTTAAACTCAGACCCAAACAAGAAACATAACATTTCATTTTGCTGTTATGACTCTCGGTTCTCTTTTAATCTAAAATATTCTGTGTTTCTCCCTCCTTCTTTCTTCACATGACTTGTGGAGAATTGAGAAGTTTGGGTCATTCTTCTTGTAGAATAACCCAACTTCTTGATTTGTGTGACTTTCCTTCTGGTATCACTTACCATGTTCCTTTATCCCCTATGTCTCCTGTAAACTGAAATATAGAGATAGAAGACTTGATTAGATGTCGATTAAACATTTTAGCAAAAATACTTCACAGACAAAAACCTGTACTTCCTACTGCATGATGTTAAGAGATACATAATATTTAGTGTCTCTCTATTGGTGGTGCCGAAATTAGTCACTAGGTTTGAATGGTGGGACCTCTAGATATTATAAAGTTATTTTTCCCCCCTTTTAATCAGCAAGTCACCTGTGGACTAATTCTTTGGCACTATGCACATATACAATGGACCTTTCCCCCTAGTTTCAAAAAGGAAAACTAAAGGCTGCATCTATGCTGCGTGCAGAGTGGAAAGGAGGATCCCAGGCTTCAGTGTACTATGGTTTACTTCTCTGTTCATTCCAGTTGTGCTACACTGGCCAGGAGACAATCCACATATGTTCAGCAATGGTTACCAGGGCTTGACTGGCTAAGAGACAGACGGTAGGCACAGGGATGGGATATGAGGAAGTTAAAAATAGCTTGTCCTTCAGTAGCACTGAAAGGATGTATGTTAGGAAATTTAAGGAAGTGCAAGACTCAAGATTCAATCTGAAGGAAAAACAGAGGAGACAAAATTGTTCATATACTCTGATTAAAATTTTTAAAAACCCAAACAATGTAATTCAGAAAAACAAACTAAAAGAAAATACTACTCCTGATGATATTTGGGGTAGGGAAATGGGTTTATGAATTTTTCAGCTTTTTGTAATTTTATCTTACTTTTATAATAAAAATATTAAATGTGTAAATAAATAAGAATGCAAGAAGTAAGATGTTTTGAGAAGAAAAATCATGAAAAAATATGAACAGAGAGCAATAGAATGAAACAAATTTTAATTTTTTTAATTTCCTAATTTTGGTTTTGTCATGAATCACATGACAAGTATATGTATATATATCTTTTATCTCTAAATTTTAATTTTTAACTGACTTTACCTTTATGTTTTGAAGGCAAATTAGAGACATAGTGACTTTCTACCTATAAATACTCAGCACGTATCTCTAAGCAGTAAGAACATTTTCCTCCATAGGTAGAATGAGATTATCTCACTGAATAAAATTAATATTAACTCCTTAATATCACCTAATATGCCGTCCATGTTCAAATCCCACCCCCTCCAGTTTTCTACAAAATGTTTTTTCTAGCTGGCTTCCAAACTAGGATCTAAACCAGAGAAACAAGTTTTTAAAAGATCATACAAAAATTTTTAAATCATGTACAGTTAGGTATAGACTTTTCCTTTTAATATCATATCTCGCCAACTAATTATAGAAAGAAATATTTTACTGTTGTCATTGAAGTAAATGGATGTCACATACATCTGGGGTTAGGGTGTTTGCAAGTTCTCTTGGTTCTAGCCTAGCACTTATAATATTTATACCCTTATGATTCCCAAGTCCTAAAATCACCATGAGACTTAAATATGTTTATAAGTTGGGCCCAAAAAGCAAATCTTGTCCAGTGACTCAGAAGTAGAAGCAGAAACAGCTCCTCAGCAGTAAGTACTGTACCAAAAAAAGAAAGCAAAGCTTTATTGCCAAGTTCAAGCCAAGAGATCAGGATGAGGGAAAAAATACATTTCTATTTGTCAGTCAAAAAGATGTGGACCTAAAGGCTTACAGAATTTCCTTTCTCTTTATAATGACACTTTATTTTTTTAAAAAGATTTTATTTATTTATTTGACAGAGAGAAATCACAAGTAGATGGAGAGGCAGGCAGAGAGAGAGAGAGAGGGAACAGGCTCCCTGCTGAGCAGAGAGCCCGATGCGGGACTCGATCCCAAGACCCTGAGATCATGACCTGAGCCGAAGGCAGCGGCTTAACCCACTGAGCCACCCAGGCGCCCCTATAATGACACTTTAAACTCTCCATGCCTTCTCCTAGGATCTGTTCATTTTTCCAAAAGAATAAAAAGTATTCATTTTTCAACAACTCTCTGCCCAAGTGTGGAAATTAGCAAGTCAAAGATGATATACCCAAGACATGAAAACATGAATCTTTCATCCCTCTCTACCATAGAGTATTTGAGCTATTTCAAAATAATAAACTGTGCCTTTGTTTTTCTATTAGATACTTCTGATGAATAAGGGGAAATTGCATTTTAAATTAAGTTTTTCATTAAGTACTAACAGCTGTATTATTTGAAAGAAACAAGAAAACTTGTTTACCACTTTTTGTTTCTGTTTTTCTGTCAGAATGCTGGTTACTTTCTTGATCAGTAACTCTGAAATATGTCATAATCATAACTTTCCTTTTACATAGAATCTTTAATTCAGAGACCTTAAAGCTCTTTAAGCATTATATGTTTGAAAATAATATTGGTATCTCTGAGGATATTAAGGTTAAGGAGAGAAAATTACCTGCACATTCAAAATGACATGAGGCAAGAATCAAGTCAAGGACTAAATCTGTGCCTGGCAATATCAATTTGGCCTAATCAAAATCTCAAGGATTGACTTAAAATCTTACAGATCCTCTGCACTTCCTATGGTAGTACCTTTGTTACTGACCTGAAACATTTTGGGTACTCCAATACTATCTCAATGAGTCCTTATTCACTATGCAGGCATTTTTCTGTAACTCTGTGAGATATCTATGCATGAATCAGTGGCATGGCTTATATGTATGGTTTTTTCCCATCTGTTTCTTTTTAGTGACTAGACACACTCAAGAGACAGAAGACTCTATATAATCAGGAACACAGGAGATAGACACTGCTCTCTTTTTTTCAGATTATGCAGGTAATACGTATTTGCTATAAAATCTTGAAAACCCAGAAAAGGCACAAAAATATATACAAATTATACAAATTACTCATTTTCCTACTTCCCTCTCCTAAACAGCTACCTTTATCACTTTGATCTTAACCAATTTCTTGTCATGCCTATGCAACTCAGCTGTCATCTCGACCCTCCTTATCTGTAAAAATGTAAACAAATTAGACTCAAATATCTTTCCAGGCCTGTGGAACGTTCAATAGCCTCCTGAATATTTCTTCAGACTCCTCTAGGCCTGGTGGCAGGTGTAGGTATGAGGAATTTGGAGAGGGCAGTCTCATGACCCTTCTAGATCTGATATCTTGCCTCTGCTAATTCCTGTTCTCTGCTTGGAAAGCCCCTTTGTGGTTTATACACATATGAAATATGAGGCCCTTCTGTGCCAGACTTTACTGAAGGCTCCGGAAGGCTTGGCAAGATGGAGAGAGTGATAAAGTTTTACTTCACTGATATATAAACAACTTACAATATTTAACATCCCTGTTCTTTAGCTTTTTGACAACTTGGACTGTAGCCTCCTGCTATTTTGCTGGGCTTTTTAAAAAATTTAAATATAACATCTTCACTCACCTACCTTAAATCCATTCTACAACTGTACTCAAAAAAAAAAAAATTCCATTTTATAATGCCAAACTATTCAGGTTTATCTATACTTCTAGTTTAGGGGCAGAGCGCCCAGGTAAAATCCTAGGGCAGTAAACTCTTAAGCCTCAGCTTTAAGTGCTTAGTAGTTGCCTGGTATATCTAATAAACATGAACTGCCTTCATTCTTATTGATATTTGATCTGGACTCTAGAGACATCTACACATCTGCTGTCTGGATGTTGGCTGAGTACAATTTTCTAAGGACCAGAACACTTTTATAAAGGAAGAGTGAAGTTTGGAGATTAAGAACACAGTCTGATGCTGGAATGCCCACCCCTGTGATGTACTCAGGGCCCTGTCACACACAGGGTTCTCAGGCAGCAGACACCGAGATAGAGTTTGAGGTAGAAATGATTATTAGGAATCAACACAGAAGGAAGGGGAAGGAAGCAGTATTGGGCTGTAGCAACCAAATATTCTGGTTTGCCTGGGATGAAGGTTTCTTGGGACACAGAACTTTTGGTACAAAAACCAGGACAGTCTTGGGGGAAAAAAATGGAATGTTTGGTCAAACTAGCTAAGGCAGAAGTTGGAATGCGATACAGGCTCATCAAAGCTTCTGCCAACCCCTCAGGGAGCTCTATCATGACTATTAGCAGTCAGAATTGTCCCATGTTGGGCTAAGATTGCTGGGCCTTTATACCTTGTCTTTCTGTCCCCCAGTGCAGGCTGCACTGAGAAGGCCATGAACTTGGGCCAAATAGCTGAGGCAGATTCTGAGGGCACTGACAGGTGGAGGCAGCTGGGCAAAAAGTCCTTTGAAAGGCAGTGCCTCTCATGTCTACCATAGGGAACATTTTGTGCCTCAGTTTCCTTTATCTGCAAAATGGGCATGATAATGATGAATACTTGGTAGCTTTGTTATGAAAATTGAATGACTTATTATGTGCAAATTGATTAGAACAGTGTCTAGTACACAGTAAGTTCCTAAGCATTAGCTATTTAACCAGATTAAGTGTCTTCCTACTGTTTATTACTAGATCCTAAAATTCTTTTTTTTTGTGGGGGGGTGGGGAAGAAAGAGAGTACACACACAAACACGGCAAGAGAAGGGGCAGAGGAAAAGGGAGAGGAGGAATCTTAAGGACACTCCATGTCCAGTGCACAGCCTGGTGCAGGTCTCGATCTCATGACCCTGAGATCATGACCTGAGCTGAAGTCAAGAGTTGGACACTTAACAAACTGAGCCACTCGCCTCCAGATCCCAAAATTCTGGATCTTTGGGTCTCTTTTGTCAAACCACCATACTAGCTAGTGTCCATCATTACCTTAGTCTGGTTGTAACGTTCATGACCAGTCTACAGCTTTCTCCATTTGATCTGTTTGGATTTGGCCATATATTGGTTTCTTGATTACAGCCAAGAAACTGGGTCTGAGGGTCTTCCATTTCTCTTCTTACTCCCTGGTTTTGGGTTGAGTTAAGAAACCTCAACTTCTTTTTCTATCCTATTTCTATTATTGGATAATGGAGAGGATTAAACAAGGAGAAAAGTGACAGAAAAGTAAAGACAGCAGGAAGAATTTTTAAGTTAAAAGTGGCTTTCACAAAAAGAATTTAAGCATGAGAATCTGGAAGCTAGGGAAAAAGTATAAATGGCAGAGTGACTAAAGACCATTTTTAGCCTGGGTAACTTTTGTGATCATGAGGCTGATGAAATAAATGATCCTCATCCTGACTTCCCTTTCCTCCAAATTAAGCCATGTTGTGTAATTAATTCCATTGGGCAGCCACTGGCTTTCTGGTTCCTCCATTCCGAAGAAGCTAAAGCTACTAAAAGTCATGTGGGTCACTTTATGAGTAAGAGCAGGAAACAACACTAGGTTAAAATCTGGAGTGTGACATTCTCTGTATGAAAATGCTTCCGTCCCCCAAGAGCTAGACACAAATTACTTTTTATAGTAACCCTTGGCTTTTCATTTACCCAGAAAGGCGGTATGAGGTAGTAAGGTTCCACACCCTCTTTTACCTGGATGACGTCCTTCTGTGTCATCTAAACAGATGCTCTTCTCAACAAGAAGGTGGATTACTTACTCCCTCATCTCATCACCTGAGCTAAAGCAAGCAAGCAAACAAATCAAGGAAAAGAGCAATCTTAGGGGCTATTTAAAAAACAAACAAACAAACCTACAAGACCTCTTTTGACTTGTTCTTCAACTGAATTCCAAGCATTATTTGTGTAGTTTCCCTTGCCTGAACTGTTGGCATGAAAGGTGCAATTTTATCCTCAAAGCAGGGTGTTCCTCAGGCACTGAGCCAAAGCAGTTGGCTCTTCACTTCCCTCTCTGCTACATTTCTTCAGGGCTGTCTGCATGTCAGAAGCCTATTTATTATACAATGATTCAGGATGAGATACAGGAAGTATTGTTCCTACTCTGACATTAGCTACTCAACTCTTTCTGGTCCAAACTGGCTTCCTTCACCAAGGAAGCCACAGAGTCTCCTTCATTTGAGTTCCTTTCCAATTGTCTAATTATTATAAAGTGAAGTAGAAAGAAATTCACAGGAGAAAGGACTTCTCTGCCCCCCTAAAAGTGACTGGGACTTGTTCTTCTGGTGAGGAGCCTAGGCTGTCATGCACTGAGGTTAGCCTGATGTCTGATACTTGTGCTTTTGAATTTCTCCTGGGCAGGAGACCCAGCTGAGCTAGGTGACCCAGCTCAGGACCTATACTTTTGCATCTCCCAAGTGGAAGTGTTCACCATCCCTGCAACCTTCCTCCATTGCCTGGTCCTTCCCAAGAACCACAGAACACATTTCTTCTTCCAAAAGTTATGATTTGAGGCACCTGGCCTGGACTAAGGAAGCCCATTCTGCATCTCTTTCCAGGAATCACACAGAATCAGGTCATATTTCTCTATCATGACCTTGATCTTGGGGCCCAGCCAACTGCACAAACCATTCCCAGGCAACTTAGGGTCACATCTCCCTTGTGTCATAAAGTGAGATTGAGCCAGATGTGCCTGCTTTTACATCTCCACAGAGGCTTAGGGACTCTAATCCAAATGGTAATGGGACAAGGGGAAATGGCACTGGAAATTTGCACTTAGAATCACAGTCAAGGATGATCTGTGTGCAGAAAGGCTGCCAGAACCCAAAGAGAGGAAAAAGGGAAGGCTGCAGGTTCAATCTTCCCCTCTGCATCATGTGCCTTGAGATCCTCTTACCAACTGGAGGGGTGCCTGGCTTATATTTCTGGGCTGCTATTTGAGCAAATGACTCACTCACCTTTTTGTCATCAAGAAGATGCAAGGAAGTTTTAATCTTGCCATGCATTTTGTACTTTATTCTTATACTTTTCTGATAAAAATGAGAAAAATGATGAAGAGAGTGCAACATCTGGGAAAATGCCCTCATGTGTCCCAATCTCAAATTTTATTTCATGGACACAGACCAAAATCATACCTCAGAACTACTTGACCTTTAGAATTAATACATTTTAAGGTTCAGGTTGACCATACATGTATCATGACACTTTGTATATTCTACAAAAAATAATTAGACATATTCAGTATCTTTTTCCCTCATTCTGTCTCTCTCTTTTTTACTCTACATTTTCAATATAACCGCTGCTAAAATGATCTGAGAATCCATTTTGTATACATAAAACCATGCTTAGATACTTTAAAATAGTATTTGTATATATCCCTGTGGATGATTTGAAGGACTGATTGTCAGTTCTTCAAAAACTGTAAGAGAGGGTAGATTCTGCACTACAGTGGCGGAATCAGGCACTGATGAGAAAACCCTTTCTCCCTGAAAGTCAAACTATCCCCAAACACGTCTTGAGTCAATTTCTCCTGTACATCTCCTGCTGTCCCTTCTCCTGTAGTTTGCCTTCCTTCCTACCGCATTCCTCAAAATATGTCTCCTTTGCCTGCTAGGATCCAACTAGATGTAGGAGGAGTGAACTGAGATCCTGAAATACTTTTTCCACAATCCAGTGTCCCCAGAGGTCATCTTTAGCTTGAAATCAACTAGAGGACTTATGCCTTCCTTGGAATGTCTCCTCCCTTTAAATCCTTTTGGGCCCCTTTGGCAGCTTATGAACTCTGTCCCTCAAATGTGGCTGTCTGTCCTTCCTCACACTCAGTCAGTCTTTCCTTTCTTTGCCCTCTGATAAAGTTGGAAAAGGGTGGTGGTATTCACTGTATAAGAGCCAACTATGTTTCCCAAAGGAGTCATAACATAGATCAAAAAAGCAATGGAAATCTGGTACCTATAGAATTCCAGGACATTTTTTTATATAACATTTTCCAGAGGAGAGATTTTTGAATGCTCTTTGCAGGACTTGATCTATGGGCATAATATTGCTTTATGATCTTTTATGAACCATAAGCTGGAATTGTTCAAATAGCTTTGGGTGGACAAATGCCAAATAACAAGGCTGGGGTGGAAAGTAGTGGTAAGAAGGGACTTTTACTGCTCCATTTGCTCACAGAAAAGCCCCACCCAATAATTTCTGCAAAGCAAGTCTATAATACATTGAATCCTCTGCTGATCTCTAAAATCGTGAGCCTCTGAGTTAGGGTGAGTAAAATCTCCTGATTGAAGTCATTAAAATAAACACTGATACAAGTGCCCAGGGAAAACTGGCAGGGGTACTGCTGAGAAATCCCCTAATTGTTCCATTTTCCTGAGACTCATCACTTGTGCTGACATTCTGAATCTACTTGCCAAAGAGCTTGCCTGCATTCTGTTAATAGACAAATACCCGAGGGTGTAGGGGGAAGAAGACATCTGTAAGAAAGTATCCTGGCAAAAGCAGGCTCTGTCAGCATAAATTTCACAGGATAAATGGACTGTTTCAGGTCATATTTCTCTACTTGTTGAAAAATAGCATTATAGTGACAACTGTGCAATGCTGAAAATAAAAATAATGCCTCAAAAGTCTGCCAGTTTTGCCCTGAACTGTTACCACCTCGAGGACAACAGATAGAATAAGGCTTGAATGATGAACTGTAACGTTCCAACCAGTGATGTTTCTTGGCAGATGTCTGTTTGCATGAGGTGATTTGCATGGGCAAGTAGGGAGGAGAGCCTGTGTCTTGGGGGAAAAATAAGGAAATGGAAAAGATAAACAACACCCGATTTGGTCCCTCAGCTCAGCCCCAGGTGCTCACATCTGAACGTCAGAGGGATGGGCTGTATGTAGCCACTAAAGGAAGTATTTTTATAAGTATTTTATATAAGTATCTTTATAAAATTTTTTTATATTTTTATAAAGGAAGTGTATTTTTACACCCATAAAATGAGTGGACATGGGGGACTGTGGCGCTTTTGGTCCACTGATGACACAGAATGAAAACATCAGAGGCAGCACACATCTGACGTGGTGTCAGTCTTGCCATGCATGCTTGGCGCTGATGTAGGTACTGAGCCAACACCAGCTAATGGTTTCTTAGCCCACAGCCAAAAACCCAGGAGGCAGTAGAGAAGAACACCACAGAACTGTTTGTGACACATAGGCCACAACCCTGGGGACTCTGGAAGAGACTTTGGGTGAGGCCAGGAAAACTACACGAAGCAGAATTGAGAGCCAGTAAAATTTAAGATTTGCCATTCATTTGACCTGACTCCTCTCTAGTGGCTGGTGAAGCACAATGAATAAGAAAAAGAGATCACTTCTAAGTCCTTCAGTCTAATATAAAATCAAGAAAATCGGTGTATCAGTCGAGATTTTTAGTTGCAGATGACAGAATTCACTCTCACTAATTTAAAACTAAAAAGAATACATTAAAGGATATTAAAGAGCACATAGACTTCTGGAAGGGTCAGAGAGTAAGGCTCTGAAGCTCCTTTGTAAGAAGTTATATTTCATTACACTGCAGGGCGATGCCCCAGGGGTGACCCCAAAGGCCCTGGGGCAGCTTTGGCTACTGCCCCTCACCCCACCGTGGGCAGTACCAGTCATAGAGCTGCTGCCTTTCTACCTCTGACGCTTCCACAGCCCTCCCCTGAAAACCGATTCTGTGTGACCCCTTCTTTCTCGTGGTTTTCTTTTCTGCATTGCAGTCCTGCAATGGCTACAGCTGACTGCAGAAACCAGGTCACATGGTTCTACCCTGGTTGCAGACAAGGCTGGAGGGTGTGTTCTAAGAGGTTCTAGAGAAGGCAGGATTCATAATGTATAAGTTTCCTTGAACTGGGAAAGTCTTTTGAGAAACAGTACATGGCCACAAACATAATAAATGTCTACTGGAGTAGGACTGACACAGGCAACCAAACCCTTGGAAAGCAGCAAGAAGCTGGTGTTTCTCTCTTTGTGCTTGTCTAGGACTTTTGACTGAACATGATTTGTTCAGGAAACAGCCATAGAAGAAATTTTTGTAACAAAAGGAAGCCTTTCAGATAGTATTGGGTCCGTAAGTTTCTTTTTTCCTTCCTAATGCAAGAAGAGATCAAATGTCCTTCCCTCTCATCTTAGCTTCAGAGGGTATTCCCAGAAGGTATTAGCACATGGGAAGGAAGTCATGTCTCCACCTCATCCCAGATTTGAGAAAGGGTAGAGAGGAAAAAACTCATGAAAACACCTAAATCAAGGTGTTGAAATCTGTGTGGTACAAAACAAGAAGTTTCCACACAAGACTAAGTAATTGTAGACAGAGACAGCATTCTCCAAATCAGTGGGTCACATCAGTTGGGAGTGCCATGGACAGACACAAAAGTAGATCGGCATAGGGCACATGATCAGGTTAATGTAAGAGAAAGTTCGGGACCTGAACCATGTCAGCAGCTTTTCTCTAGCTAAAGTCGCTGAAGACAGAAATGCCCAATGGGTTTTATCTTACACATCAAGATCTATGAATTGGTTGTGGCTACCTCAAATACCTTGTTGAGAACTCTCAAGAAAAATATCCTTATAGGAACCTGTTTTCACATGGTCGATACTTACAACTTTGCATTCTACTTTTTTAATTCACTGAGTCATAAATATCTCTTCATGTTGTTTAATATT
This sequence comes from Mustela erminea, assembly GCF_009829155.1. Classification (NCBI taxonomy): domain Eukaryota; kingdom Metazoa; phylum Chordata; class Mammalia; order Carnivora; family Mustelidae; genus Mustela; species Mustela erminea. Next base: position 42,681,848 of record NC_045617.1, read on the forward strand.
GGTAGTTAATCCTTTTAAAATATCTGTATTCCATCAGCTGATGAACCCTAATTTACTCAACCATTTTTCATCATTTTATACTTATGTTAGTCCTAAGAACTTTAGAAAGGTAAGTAGAATTTCTCAAAAGACTCTTTCTATTATTCAAACGAGATTAGCGCAGGAATAGTACTGAACTATTTTTCAGGGATATGACCTCACAGCTGGTTCGACGTTGGGCCCATGGAGATTCCATCTAAAGAAATCTAAAGAAATAGAGGCTTTGTAAGAAAACAGGCCCAACCTTGGAAACTTTAGATGTAAAGACTTTAGAAATCCTTACATACATATCCCAGTAAGATCTCTATTTCTGGATAGAATTTCTCTAGCATATTTTGGGAAAAGATCCAAAAGGGGACGAGCTCCCATCTGAAGTTCTGGAAACTACTCACCTGGAAAGTTGGGTCTCCAGGGTCTGGATAGTTACTGAGGAAAATGCGGAAAACAACTCAACTTGTTGTGGGTTTTGAGATAAGACTTCAATTCCAATCTTCATAAAAAACAGACAGTCTTTCCACCCAAAAATATATTCACTGTAAATTGTGGCATGTTTTAGGAAGAATTTAGATGCAAATAACAATTCCACTTCACTCAAATAAAAAGAAGTTTGTTTGAAAGGCAGAGTTTATTATTGGCTTACAATAAGCCGGTACAGGAGATAAAGCTGGACATTATGGGACCAAGAAGGGGATTATGCAGATATTTCCCTCTCCCCTGTCTCTTGTCTACCTTTTGAGGTCCCTGTTTCTCAGTTTGTCTCTGGGTACCTGCTCCATCCTTCTGCTCTTCTGTTCGCAGATCTGCTTTTTCTGCTGACTCATGGATTCTCAGGTTCCCCTCACATGTTAGTATGAGGCCTTGGCCTGCTGTGGCAGGTGGGGAGTTGGAGGGGGCATGACCTTGCAACTTGGCTCAGCACAGCTAAATGACTCAGCTTCTTTGTCTCTATTCCAAATTCTTGGAAGAGTATCGGATAAGCCCTGTTCGGGTCAGATGTTTATCCTTGGGTCAGTCACCAAGACTGGTGGAGCACTGTCACGTGGTATTGGTGTTGTCCCTCCCAGGGTGACGAGTAGGGCAGAGTCTCCAAGGTGGAACGTGGTTAGGGTTGGCATCTCTGAGACAGACTTGGATCTGAGAGAGGTATGCTGAGTTGTAATAAAAAGAGCATCAAATCTGGAGTTAAAAAAACAGATCTCTGCAACTTCTTAGTCATGAAAGTAGACAGGGCTCCTAATCTCTCAGGAACTCATTTCCTTATTTGTAATCTGAGGGAGCTGAACAAGATGACCTTCCAGCTCTTGCTATCTATGATTATTATTTTCATCTCAGAATCTCATAATGTAAGGAATGGCCAACTCATTATAATATCAACGATTCGGCAGGTTTTATATGAACAATCATTCAAAGAGCTGTCTTTGCATTAAGTCCAGTGGTGTATTATCCCCAACATTACCATTACAGTAAACATTTTTGGAAGGCCATTATATGCGCTAGCAATGTTGAAGTCCCTAGGTAGGCAATTCAGCAAATGTTTCTTGCTTAGAGTAGAATTCTAAGAGAAGAGGAGTGACAGACTTTGTTCTAAAAGGGTTTCCCTGGGGCGCCTGGGTGGCTCAGTTGGTTAAGCGCCTGCCTTCCGCTCAGGTCATTGTCTTGGGGTCCTGGGATCGAGCCCTGTGTCAGGCTCCCTCCTCCCCAAGGAGCCTGCTTCTCCCTCTCCCCGCCCGCTGCTTGTGCTCTCTTTTGCTATTTTTCTCTCTCAAATAACTAAATAAAATCTTTAAAGAAAAAATAATTTAATAAAACATAAAGGAATAAAAGAGTTTGCCCGTCAAGATGTTAGACACTTGAAAAGTAATATGGCAAAATTCACTCAATTCTAATATTGTCAATGATCACTGTTCTAAAATGCGCTCTTGGTCAACAGCCTACTCCAAGTGGAGACTAGACTATGTTAATAGAAACTACTCTCTATCTACGCCAAATTAATACAACTATTTCACAATATGTGAAATTGAAGCTTTCTTATAAAGTCTTTTATAAAGCTTTCTTACAAAGCCTTTTTATAATTGAGGCTTTCTTATAAAGTTATTATATATATTTATTATTATAAAAATAATATAATAATAATACAATATAATAATCCCAATGAGAATTTCAATTTCCCACCCTATTAAAAAAGCCCCAAGCACCCACACAAACCCATGACGGGCAGTAGGTAAAGGTGTCTCTGGAATTGACCCAGGCCCCCTCCACTTTTCCCAATCAGCCTCTAGTTTTTCCTGCATCCAGCCCCTCACTCAACCGCACACCTCAGCTCTCATCATTTAATTGCCTCCTCTCTTTGTACGTAAATGTATAAATATGTTCTCTCCCTGATGCGCTCTGCGGTACTGACAGAAGCAGACTTTTCTCCTTTCCGTGCTAGAAAGCTCTTGCCAATAATCCCAAGCCCTGGGCAGGGGCAGCCTTTGTTGCCTACCTACTATGCCTGTTTGCCACTGGGAAAATGTAATTTTGTTATCTTCCTTTAATTGTAAAATATCAAATGTTTCTCTTTTATATATAAGCTCTGGACTCTCTTTTCCTCCCCAAAATGGAATATCTTATTTTTTTTATCTGATTATAAAAGTAATCCATGCCTGCTTTTTAAAAAGTTCAACATTATAGAAATGGATAAAGCAGGGAGCGAGAACTTTCCGTACTTCTATTTATTCCCAGAGATGGTCACAATTATTAGTTTTATATCTATCCTTACAGATGTATACGCATGTGCAGATAGATCCATATAGACATGGATGTATACATACTCCAAATATAGTATGTAAAGTATATATCATATACTATATGTGTTTAACAAAAATGGGATCATATTATTTACTCGTTTCTGTCATTTACATTTTTTTCTTTTTACTCAAGCTCTAAATAGCTTGCTATGTACTTTTTTAAAAAGATTTTTATTTATTTATTTGACAGACAGAGGTTACAAGTAGGCAGAGAGGCAGGCAGAGAGAGAGGGAGAGAGAGAGGGGAGGAAGCAGGTTCCCTGCTGAGCAGAGAGCCTGATGCGGGGCTCGATCCCACCTGGAATCATGACCTGAGCCGAAGGCAGAGGCTTTAACCCACTGAGCCACCCAGGCACCCTTTGCTGTGTACTTCTTACCTATGAATCCACCACATTGTTTATAATGGCCTCTCAGTAGTCCTTTGTACCATAATCTCTACCCTCTGCTGAAGGGCATTTACAATGTTCTAAGTTTTTCTTTCTTTTTTTTTTTTTAATTTTTTATTTTTTATAAACATATATTTTTATCCCCAGGGGTACAGGTCTGTGAATCACCAGGTTTACACACTTCACAGCACTCACCAAAGCACATACCCTCCCCAATGTCCATAATCCCACCCCCTTCTCCCAAACCCCCTCCCCCCAGCAACCCTCAGTTTGTTTTGTGAGATTAAGAGTCACTTATGGTTTGTCTCGCTCCCAATCCCATCTTGTTTCATTGATTCTTCTCCTACCCACTTAAGGCCCCATGTTGCATCACCACTTCCTCATATCAGGGAGATCATATGATAGTTGTCTTTCTCCGCTTGACTTATTTCGCTAAGCATGATACGCTCTAGTTCCATCCATGTTGTCGTAAATGGCAAGATTTCATTTCTTTTGATGGCTGCATAGTATTCCATTGTGTATATATACCACATCTTCTTGATCCATTCATCTGTTGATGGACATCTAGGTTCTTTCCATAGTGTTCTAAGTTTTTCTCAAACATTAAAATTACTGTAATAAACTTCCATATATGGAATTTTATTTATTTTATTATTTATTATTATTATTTATTTTATTATATAAAATAAAAATATATATTATATATATATATATATAAAAAATGGGAATATATCCTAAGGATGTGGCCTGCATCAGGCTCTCTGCTCAGCAGGAAACCTGCTTCCTCTCTCCTCTCTCTCTGCCTGCCTCTCTGCCTACTTGTGATCTCTGTCTGTCAAATAAATAAATCTTTAAAAAAAAAAAGGAATTTATCCTAAGGAAATAATTAGAAATAATTAGCATAAGCAGAGGCAAATATATGTATATATACATATATATGCATGAAAAAATATATATATATTTATATACAGCTGCCGATTCCAGTCAGACCTTCCAGTTTCAGGGTCTAGAGCTTTCATCTCTTGACTCCCACTACTCTCTGTCTAACTATCTATACTTTGCTTATGCTAATTATTTCCTTAGGATAAATTCCTACAACTGAAATGACAGGGTTAAAGTATAAGTACATTTAAAATCTTACAACATAATTCCCAGTAGCACACCAGAAAAATCCTATCACCTTAAACTCCTAACAAGCTTCCTACAGTTACCTTTAGTTTTCATTGTTGCCAATCTGGTGGTCCAAAAAGACAAAAATGAACACCTCATATTCTTTGTGCTAATCTGTATTTCTCTGAAGATTAGTGAAGCTAAGTTTCTTTTCAAGTGGTGTTTCTTAGTGGTGTTTTGGTTTTCTTCTCCTGTTAATTGCTTGAACCTGTGTGCCTATTCTTTTTTTTTTATTTTTTTTAAAGATTTTATTTATTTATTTGACAGAGAGAGATCACAAGTAGGCAGAGAGTTAGGCAGAGAGAGAAGGGGAAGCAGGCTCCCCGCTGAGCAGAGAGCCCGATGCAGGGCTCGATCCCAGGACACTGGGATCATGACCTGAGCCGAAGGCAGCGGCTTAATCCACTGAGCCACCCAGGCATCCCCTGTGTGCCTATTCTACTCCTGCTTCCTTCTTCTCCCACTCCGTCTGTCTGTACTTTTGGTTGAGAGTTGCATGTCCAGATATGTGTCAGGAGATGTCCAATAAATGTCCTCTCCTAGGAATTTGGATTTGATAACAGAGCACCTCTAATCTGTTTGTTTGTTTTCTAAAAGATTTTGTTTATTCATTTTACAGAGAGAGAGACAGAGCACAAGAAGGGGGAGCGGCAGGCAGAAGGAGAGGGAGAAGCAGGCTCCCTGATCAGGGAGCCTGATGTGAGGCCCAATCCCAGGACCCTGGGACCATCACCTGAGCTGAATGCAGACGCTCAACGGACTGAGCCACCCAGGGGCCCCTGGCATTGGGAAATGCCAGACTGGGCTAGGCCAGCAATCTGGGGTTACATGCATCATAAAGAAGAGAAGAATGTAGATCTCTAGAAAAAGAAGAAAGAAAGAGGCACACCCTTGGAAGCAGAGATGAGAGTCTTTGGCCTTGAGCACTTCTGTCTTCCAGGTCTGTAGGAAAACTGTCTCCTTAAACTTGTGTGAATGGATTTCTGTTAAGATAAGCAGCATCACAAATTCTGCACTGTGGGAATATTGCTGGGGAAGAAATGATTTTGAGAAAATATTCTGATCTTAATTTTCCCCTTTCATATTGCCTAAGAAGCCCAAAGGAGCCCTAAGAAATCTGATTTCCAAGTTTGAAGGGAAATTGAAGAGAAAGTATGCAATGGGCCAGATGTAGCTTCAATGTAGTGATATTTTTTATTTGTTTTTCCAGGATTCCCTGTCCAATTAGACGCCCAGACCCCTGCTGCCCCTCAGCTCCCTATGAGCCCTGTCTTGGTACTACACACCTTATCATAGCAATAGCTCTTCTTACTGAGCATGTACTATCTGCATGTTATATTATATCTGCCTGTGTTATATTATTTAACTGATAAGTAGGTATATTTTTACTCCATTTTACAAAAGAGGAAACTATGACTTAGGGAGTTTTAGTAAGTTGCTCAAAAACAACTCAGCTGAGAAGTGGTGAAGCTGGATTCTAGTTTCTGCTGTCTGGCCCTGCTATCCCTTCTGCTCCCTGGTTCATGTCTAGAGACCAGAACTAAGGCAGATTTGGACTCTAGGGCTTAATTGTATTCTCCAAGTTCATGGCTCGAGGCCCTAGCAGACTGCCACCTTCATATGCTTGTCTTTCTCAAAGTAAGAGGCACATGTATTCCAGCCCCTGGTGACCTTTTTGGCCACATACAGAGAAGCTTTGCTATTCATTTCCAATGTGATGGAACCCTTTGCTGAACTAGTGAGCTCTGAGGACTGTGCAGGCTAAATCCTGAAGGTGGGCTGGGGTCACCAAATGTGCCTGCACTTGCCTCTCTACCCCAGGCTAGCCCTTCTGACACAGGCTTGCTATCCCTCCCAAACCCCCATGGTCTACCTCCTCTCTAACAGCAGCCAACACTTACAACGACTTCGCCATTCATTGACTCCTTACATCAGCCCTTAGAGTTAAATACTAACACCCACATTTCACCGATGAGGAGATGGAGACACAGACAGGTTAAGTTACATGTTCAGCATCACACAGCCCGTGAACATCTGCCAGGATTCCACCCCAGATGTTAGAAACTCCTTTGCATATTCTGCCTATGTTGAAAGCTAGGGTTTTTTCCTCAGAAAAATGCACAGACTCATAATAAAGAGTCATAACTAGACTCTGTCTAGTTTCGTGGCTTTAGTTTGAGGAGTCCTACTATATGTCAAGTGCTTTTTATTACAGGGCTCAGAAATTTCAGATGTCCTTCCGGGGCAAGGCAGGGAATGTTGATGAGTGAAGATACTGAAGGGGAGAAAGGACAGTGGGCCCTGGGTAGTCCATGGACTCCTAAGGCATTCGAATGAAAACAACTGGACCAAGAACACTTAGTCTGGGCCGAACTCAATGACAGTGCGATCAGTTCACAAATTCTGCTAGAATGGAACACAGTCCCTTGTTTTCTTATTACGCATCAGTTATGCTGGGCGCTCCCAATATTCAAGAAAAAGCTGTATTGATCTGCTGTTCCAGCTCAGAGTGGATTTGCAGCTGATTCGAGTCAGACCTTCCAATTTCAGGGTTTAGAGCTATTATCTCTTGACACCCACCATCCCTCCAGAGGTCCAAGGTCCCAGCCCCCTCTCTTGTGTTTCCAGTGGGCCAGGGATGTTTCAAGAGGACGGTTGTCCAGGTTGGATGAATCAGATGGTGTTACTGCTACAAATGGTCATGGGGCTGGAGAAGGGAAGCCAGCTCCCAGAAACACCAGATTTAGGCCTTGGCAGTTCCCAGCTCCCACAAGGGAAGATGCTTCCCTGTGACTGAGTAGTGTTTAGACTTTCTGCCCCTTTGGCCCAGTCCTCTCTTTTCTCTCGCTCTCTTTTTTTTTTTTTTTTTTTTAATTTTTTTAAAGTAGTCTCTACGCCCAACTTAGGGTTCAGACTTGCAGCACCCACCCCCCAAGATCAAGAGCCAAGAGCCTCACGCTCTACTGAGCCTGCCAGGTGCCCCACTTTTCTGTTCTTATCTCTTTTCTGTCTTTGTTCTTTACCACACCCACCCTCAAGAGGTGAGAAATATTTTTCTAGTCCTGGGAAAGCTGCCTTTTGTCAATACTGCTAGTGTTTCCTTTCTCAGTGGCACTTGCTATTCTTTGATATTATTGCTTTAAAGCACCTAGCATAACTTTCTTAATGGGATTGGGCTGTTTGTAAAAACAAAAGCTAGATGCTATTTCTGCTTTCCACTTGATAATTTCCCTCCCCTAAAGCAATGAATCGCAGTGATTACTGCATAAATAGAGGGGGAAGCTGTGGGTTGGGGAGAAGGGGGTATAAGGAAAGGAAGGTCATAATTGTGAGAGTAAAGTTTCCATTAATATTATATTATCCCACTACGTAACTTTGTCTTAAGATCCCTTTATACTCCTGACAGACCCCCAAAATTGTGTGGGCTATATGTATTGATGTTTAATGTATTAGAAATTAAGATGGATAGATATGTAAAATATTTGTTTACTTAAAAATAACAATAAGCCTATTACATATTAACACAAATTACATATTTTTATTTAAAATAACTGTAATTTCCAAAACAAGCAAAAACAAACAAAAAAGATTCAATGAAAAGAATGGTGTTGTTTACATCTTAGTAAATCTTTTTAAGGTCTGGCTTAATAGAAGGCAGCTGGGTCCTCCTCATATCTGTGTCTGCATTCAGCTTTCATATCACGTGGGCTCTGTACACTAGTGAGCAAACAAGAGTGAAAGAGAGAAACATCTTAGTATTATGATGAAAACTCCTAGGGGAGGACTGCCCTTTGAGAACCGCCCTCTGAGATCTGGAAGTACATAGAGTGCTGGAGTGCCAGTTCTGGGGGGAGCTATGCATGGTTTAGATTAAACCGGGTCCCTGGGGGAGACAGGGTGTATAATGGCCAAAGGTGTGAATTTTGGAGGCAGACACTTCTAGCATTGGATCCCAGCTCCTGAGCTTCCTACAGAGTGGCCTCAGGAAGGTTACTGAACTTTTCTAAAAATTAAATCTCTCTAACCTATAAATAGAAAATAAAAGTGCTTACCTTCCCAGGTTGTTAAAAGATAATGAAGTATTTTCTAAACTTCATTGGTCCCAGTTTTTGTCAACTCATTGTAAGACCTATATTATTATCTTTAAATTTTTTGCCATAGCCCATTTTCAAACATACATTTGTTTTTAAATTGTATATCCTTATTATAAATATAAAACAAAGCACACTAAATCGAAGGTACGATTAAAAAATAAAAAAAGACCTTGTTACCAGAGACTGCGTTAAACCCAAGGTCTGTTCTCCTCTCGTAACAAAAGGAAATAAGTCCGTGTCATTCAAGACGTGCACCAAAGAGACTCTAGCAGGGTGATGAAGCACAGAGACTTAAAGAAGAAATGGCTTTCTCATTCTGTGACACAATTTGACTTAGTTAAGTCCCCTCCCCTGCTACCAGAAATCACTTCCTGTAACACCCCACACTTAGACACTGAGCTCAATGCCTGGCCCATGGGAAGGACTCTGCATTGTAACTTTTGGTATCTTTTCTAATTCTTCTTTCTCTTCCCCCATGCAGGTTAAATGACCCACATAAGCCCATAGTTATTTGGTGGAGAACTATGATGACAATGCCTGATGTACGTTCCTCAGATAAGAGCATGAACTCTGGAACTGAGTTCTGCCACTTTAGAGCTGTGTGACCTTGAGCAAAGGACTCAACATCTCTGTGACTCAGTTTTCTCATCAGTAATAAATGATAAGATAGCACCTAATTCATAATTCATAAAGGTAAGAGTACATGAGTTAATACAGGAAAAGCACACAGAATGTGCCTGGTGAGTAGTCAACACCATACACATATTGGCTAATAGTGTTCTTTCTTCTTCACCAGCTGAGTCTGACAGTAGCAGTCATTCACAGGCTACTATAGAGAAGCTTTTCTCAAACTGTCTGAGGTGAAAGACCAGGTTTTTCTCTCACAATACCTGTGGACCAATATTTTGTAAACAGAACAAATGTATTGCTAGAAAAAAGAATTAAAAAGTAAGTATAAAACATAAGCCCACATTTTTTATTAGGTTCAGTAGACATACTTCGATAAAAACAATCATAGAGAAAAACAGGGAAAAAATGTGTAATATGTATATTGTTCACTGAAAGCCTGAGTACAGACGATTAATGGTTGTATTTTAGTACTTTGTTGTCTCTCCATGTTTGTGACTAAGTTATTAAAAAAAATAGTGATTCTACATATTAAATGCTGATTTGCATCTTTGAAACACTTTATTAGTAAAGTATTCCATGTTATAAGTGAGTTTGCTTTTTGCTTGTTAATTTATGTAGTTTTGGTTGGATAGATGATAGTGCTACAAAGAGGGGATTGTGTACACCTAAACATTTTATGGTTATTTTAATAACATTCATACAGATGAGTGCCTGAGAGAGAGGAGGAGTTTAAAGCAGCTTCTGTAAGCTCCACATACTCATTTTTCACTTTTATCAAAAATGAAGCAGGTGATATTGTATATTCAACATTCATTCTCAATCTGTCATCAAATCCTTTCAAGTTCAGTTGTCTTTGATAAACAAATGAGCAAGATGAACTCGATTTTATATGTTGTGGGGATAGAGTTGACAAATTAACTTTAAAATATTGCATGCGATTCTACTGGGGACGGCTAGCATGAATCTTGTGTCACATGTGACTTACCTGTTCAGTTCGACAACCGGGCTGTACTCTGTGTCTTGGTTTATTCAGGTTGCTGTCACAAAATACCATATATTGGGTGGCTTAAAAACAACAAATATTTATTTCTCACGGTTTCCAGAGGCTGGGAAGTCCAAGAGGGCTCACTTGTTTTTCACGGAGAGTACTTCCTTTCTGTGTCCTCTCACGGTGCAGAAGGCAAGGGTCTCTTTTATAAGAGCACTAACAACCATCCACGAGGGCTCCCCCTCGTGAACTAATCACCTCCGAAAAGCCCCACCTCCCAATAGGGTCACATTGAGGTCATACAAAATTCATTAATATGAATGGTGGGGCGGACACAAACATTCAATCTGCAGTACTTGGGCAACGAGACTGGTCCTCTTGTCCCCTTGCCTGTTGTGATGATGTCAAATTGCCAGAAAAGTTTCTAAAGCCTCATTGTTGATTTCTACACTTAGTGGGTTGTGGCTTGGAGCAAACCCACAGACCACAGTTTGAGTAGCCCAGTGCTGGAATGACGAGTTGCATAATTTGAGGAGAAATACTATGGGGTAACAGATAATGCTTCAGGTGGTTTTTTTGTCTGTTTGTTTTGTTTTTGTTTTTAATCAAGACCACTTCCACTTTTGAAGAAGATAGCTGTCTCCTGTTCATACATCTCGCATCTCAGGTGCTGGAGAAATTCTTGAGAAGAACACCCAGGCAGTGAGCGTAATGTTACAAAATGCGCAGAGAGAAACCTGGGGCAGAATTCATCCTTTCCTCTCAAATCGCAAGCTGCAGCCTTCTGTTCATACTTACAGACTTGGGTAGTCATTGTTCACACACACCTGTGAGCTCCCTGAAGGCTGGGACCAGGTCGTTTTCACCTGTAACTGGAGCTCTTACCACAGAGAGAGGTATATAGCGAACACTCAAGTGAGTGGATTCTAGAGGCTTAGCTGTCTTACATCTCTGTTGGAGTTCTGTAGGGGAATAGTGACTAGGGAAGGAAGGAAGAGTTCAGCACTAGGGGAGATGTGTGCATTCCTTTTTCTTCTTTCTACTTTCCACACACAGCTCTTGATTGTGTTATCTCCATTGAAAACCATTCTGAACACTACTCCTTCACAGAGCAGACATGGAAATCCACATTAATCCACAATTTTAGA